>NC_081347.1:18367148-18413070 GCF_029784015.1 Lycium ferocissimum
TGAAATAAAATTCCCGAGGATAGAATTTGGAGGGGTTGGCGGAATTCCCCTCCTTTGCTCCTCTTCTTTTTGTTTTCTCCTCTTCTCATTTTCTTGAAGTTTCTTGAATGTCCACTTGGACCCCCCTTTCCCCTTTATATTACCAATTTTAATTTTCATGGGCTTGGCCCATTTTCTTTCCTTTTTCATCCTATGGCCGGTTGGGCCTCTCACTTGGGCTTTGCTTGTTCTTTTCTTTCTTCTCTTTTTTTTTCCAAGCCCAATTACTTAGTCCATATTTTGGTAATTCATGAAACTAATTCTTGAAATTCCAATTTCACCCCTAGCCTTTTCCAATATTTCCACATCCACAGTTTCCATAACCAACTTATGTTTCAAACAAGACCAGAGTATACTCTTGTCCTTAACTTGTCAAAACTATCTCGCGTTCCCAAACGTGTGAAGTACGAGGTATAACACTTTTGAACCAAGGCTTTTGTCACAATAGAGCTATAATGATGTGTAACTCCTACCATTTCAAAACTAGCATGTCTCCTCTTGGTCACAAGGTCTTACATGAATTTTTCATAACCGGGCATTTGGTCAAGTGCTTCCATCAAAGGGATGTTGATTGAAATCCCTTTCAATCTCTCGATGAACTTGAGAAATTTTTCATCATCCGCTTTCTTAGCCTTCAATAATAATGTGATTTTCAATACTAGCCGCCTCTTTTTTGTAGTCACTTCTTCCTCATCAACAATGGGCTCTTCAACAATTTTCTCATCATCAACCACCACATTATTTTTCACTGATGTCTCTCCCTCAATTATCTTGACACTCCTAGTATAGATTGCATGGAATTTATGATCAGCGTCATTCTTTAGATTTGCAGCCGTAACACTAGGGAGTGTGCCCTTTTGTCTTTGGTTGAGAGTGGCCGAGATTTGGCCAAGTTGCGATTCCAATTGCTTGATGGATGTTGAGTGAGAACCCACAACTTGCCCTGAGTTTTTCATTTCATCCCATAAGCTAAGGACGGCTTGTGACCAAAACCAGAGGTGTAACAACCAATGGATGACCCAAATAGGTACTTAAAGAATTTTATTGGGGCTTGCACCACTAATATGTATCCAAATGTTTCCGCCAAGGAGGGAAGAACTTCTTGATGAATGCTTGAGTCAACTCCGCCCAAGTAGTAATAGACCCGGTCGGAATATCATCCAACCATGCGGTGGCCTTACCTATGAGAGAAAATGAGAAGATCCTGAACCTGACCGTCTTGGCGGAAACATTTGGATGCATATTAGTGGTGCAAGCCCCAATAAAATTCTTTAAGTACCTATTTGGGTCATCCATTGGTTGTTACACCTCTGGTTTTGGTCACAAGCCGTCCTTAGCTTATGGGTGGTCTCTACCCTTACTATAGGGATCCGTATCCAAGTTTTTGAGAAATTAAGTGCCTTACCTAGCTTGTACCAAAGTGTAAGTATAGGTTCTTTACGATTTGATAGGATTTAAAGCTAAAACGCAGGCTGGAGCGACTCAGGAGAGTCTACAGAACTCAATCACCATCGACGGGCCATCGACATGTCGACGCACCATTGTGGTGCACTATTCCTGCTCCGCCGCATCTGAAGTTTCAGGTGGCAGGTCGACGGAGCACGTCGACAAGCCGTCAACCCACCGTCGACCCGCACCACTGGAACCTCCTAGTTCCTTATATATATATTTGACCCTCACATTTTATTCTCATTATTTTCCACTTCCAAAATCAGAGAAAGTCCTAGAATATTCCTCTCAATATTTTCCATCATCATAGTGAATATTTAGCAAGATCCGAGCCCCGTAAACCCGAGCTTGTGAAGGGAAAGTTGCTCCTAGGGTTCTATTGGAGTTAAGCTTTGGAATCGGAGTTGAAATTTGATTCTTGGAACCCTAGACTCCCCACGGTATGTATACGATTTCTACCTTCGTGTTTAAGTTAATTATCAACAGTTTTAGTAGTTTTAAGCAAAGAGAATTATAGTTATGAAGGTTATAAGTAAGATAAGGGTAGAGTTGGACTTGAGGGTTATTTGAGGGATGAATTGGAATATTTTGATATATAAGTATTGATATGGTTGTTCTTAGTATCGTTGTTGATATTTAAGTTAAATTGGAAAATGAGGAATTGTTGAGTTATGAAGGAGATGTTGCCCGAACTTCGATAAGTTTCTTTTTTCACTTGAATTGGATAGTAAGTGTTATAAAGGGGCTAATTGTGGCCTATGTTATCTTGGTTGTAGACTTATGAGTTCAAGAAGTAGACGTTGGACGATTGGGTACGCTTCAAGGTATGTTAAGGCTGTCTCTTTTATTCTTTTTGCATGATCCTTATTATCCGAATGAACAAGTGAGCGAGCCAGTTCCAAAGACTCTACTCTTAGATGGTTCAGGATTCATCGTATCCTTCATCCCTTATGTTCATGTTCATGACTTCTAGAGATCTTTTGTTATCTAGAGTAACTCGGAGTATATCTTTCATGAGTCTTTCATGCATTATATATATATACACATACATACATGAATAGCTATTTTCTAACACCGCGCCTACATGGTTGGGTAGTATAACATCGTGCCTATATGGCCGGGCAGTATAACATCGTACCTACATGGCCGGGCAGCATAATAGTGTGCCTATATGGCCTAGCAACATCACTAGTGGGCGGCGTGAGATGACTACCGTCTCGAACACGGGATGATGATGATGACACCGCACCTATATGGTCGGGCAGTTTACTATTTATATATACACACACAGATGTACATGAGTTTTACAGAGTGCATGCCTATCATACAACACAGAGGTATCTTCAGTCATACAGATGCATTCAGACAGTCAGTTTGTTTATAAGTTTCTGATTCCTTTCACGATTCTTATATATATGATACTCTTATGCGTTGCATACTCAGTACATTATTCGTACTTAATCCTCTATTATTCGGGGGGCTGCGTTCATGCCCGCATGTACAGGTAGACAGACAGGCGGTCCAGCTCCTTAGGACATTCATCTAGCGGTGGTCAGTGCGCTCCACCTGATCCGGAGCAGTAGTTCATTTTGGTATGCTACTTTTGAGATATGCATATGGATATGACGGGGCCCTGTCCCATCCTTTCTATAGTTTTATTTCCAGTAGAGATCTCAGAGACAGTTATGTGTAGATGACTTGTGATGTAGCCTTATCGGCTCCCATTCTTTTGTGTACAGTTCATGTGGCAGCCTAGTCGGATTGCTTTGCTGCCTTCAGTATATATATATATATATATATATATATATACATATGCATAGTTCTTGATATTATTCTTTCATGAGTCAGCTTAATCCAGATTGAGTTGCTTGTGGGCCCTTATTATGTAGTATTATCCAGGTATGAGTATAGGGGTGTTTGGTCACTAGAGATCAGGCACTCGTCGCGGCTCATCGGTTTGGGTCGTGACAGAAGTGGTATCAGAGCAGTTCTGTCCTAGGGTTGTCTACAGACCGTGTCTTGTAGAGTCTTATTTATGGGTGAGTCGTGCACTACACTTATAAACAGGAGGCTATAGGACATTTCAGAAATTGCCATTCTTTCTCTCTTAGATCGTGTGATAGAGCCGTGTGTTAAGAGTTAGGTTCCTAATAGTTTGTTCTAATTTCAGCGATGCCTCGCAAGAAAGTTACAGCTGCCCAGAAGGGCACGGGAGTGGTTGGTGAGGCCACTAGTCATACTCAGCGGGCTACCAAGGTTCGGGGCGAGTCTTAGAGTGAGAGCCTATCTCAGACTTAGCAAACATCGCCTCCAGCACCTTGGTGCCTCTAGTTCCTCAGCCAGACGCATCGGGCTAGGATATACGAGATGACATACAGTTATTGACCAGATTGGTAGCCTCTCAGGCTCAGCCGCAAGGAGTTGGTGTTGATCAGAGAGACCGAGCCGGTAGTGCAAGGGTTAAGACTTTCCTCGGGTTAGATCCTCTAGAGTTTTCTGTGTTGAAGCAAAATATGGATCCTCAAGACATTATTGATATTATGCAGTGAACTTTGAGGGTTATGCACGCCGATGAGGTCGAGTCAGTGGCTTGGCTTCTTAAGGCTCCGTAATGTTGCGGTACAGTGTTATCAGGCATGGGAGCTATCTAGGGGCGAGAATGCCCCTCCAACCATTTGGTAAGAGTTTTCAAATGCTTTTATTCATCATTATTTACCACCAGAAGTCTGACGGGCCCGAGCAGATAGGTTCTTCCGTATTGAGCAGGGCAGTATGAGTGTTCAGGAGTATTGTGTAGACTTCGAATCTTTGGCTAGATATGCCCCAGCCATGGTGGCTGAGATGGAGGACAGAGTTCATCACTTCATGGCGAGTCTAGGGCCACATTTAATAGATGAGTGTACGACAGCTGCATTATAGCCGAGCATGGATATTTCCCGTATATAGGCATATGGGCAGAATTTAGCCGCAAGCGTCAGCGGAGGATAGAGCGCAAGCGTGACCGGAGCCATGGTAGGAGGGCCAGATCCTTAGATATTGCTGGTGAGTTCAGGGGAGGACAGAGACAGCAGCATTCCCGATATCCATTTCATTCAGCAGGGAGTGCATCTCAGCGATTTTCAAGCCTTGGATTTGATCGTTCTTCTTATTCAGGAGTGGGCCAGAGTTCTAAAGCATCAGGTTCTCAGCATAGACCATAGTCAGGCCAGATGAGACCACCTATTTCATGGTGTGCTCAGTACGGTAGATTACATTCCAAACAATGTCGATTTGGATGGGATGCTTATTATGCTTGTGGCCAACCAGGTCATTGGATGAGAGAGTGTCCGTCGAGGGATGGGGTAGGCATTGTTCAGCCCACCGGGTCCGTAGTTGGTTCTTCTTCGTTAATACACCCCTCAGGGCAAGTTTCTCATACACCAGCGGGACGTGGTAGAGGAAGGAGTAGAGCATCTAGCTCGAGCGCGGGCACCGAGCACCGCGTTTATGTGTGACGGTAGACGAGTGATCGTGAGTCGTCTTTTGATGTGGTTACAGGTATATTATTAGTTTCATCCTATGATATATATGCACTGATTGATCTAGATTCCACCTTATCATATGGTACTCCATTTGTTGTTGGTAAGTTTGGGCTAGAGCGTAATTTAATTGAGCCATTTGAGGTGTTGATGCCAATTGGTGATCCAGTTATTGCTAGGCGAGTGTACCGAGGCTGTGTTGTGCTAGTTTGTAACCGCCATACCCTAGAAAATTTGATTGAGTTAGACATGAATGATTTCAATGTTATTACGGGCATGGATTGGTTAGCTTCTTGTTATGCTAATGTTGATTGCAGAACAAAGGTAATTCGATTGTAGTTCCTCGGCGAGCCAATCCTCGAGTTAAAGGGTAATGCTGCTTCGCCGAGGGGTAGGTTTATTTCCTACCTTAAGGCAAGGAAGATGATCAGAAAGGGGTATATTTATCACCTATTTTGGGTCCAGAATGTGCAAGTAGAATTACCGACCCTCCAGTCTGTCTCTGTGGTCAATGAATTTTCAAAGGTGTTTCCGAATGAGCTTCCAGGTGTTCCACCGGAACGGGAGATTGATTTTACTATTGATTTTTTGCCAGATACTCAGCCAATATCTATTCCTCCTTATAGAATGGCACCTGTGGAGTTGAAAGAATTGAAGGAGCAATTGCAGGATTTACTCTAGAAAGGCTTTATTAGGCCCAGTACATCGTCGTGGGGAGCGTCGGTATTATTTGTAAGAAAGAAAGATGTCTCTTTGCGAATGCGTATTGATTATAGGCAATTGAACAAAGTGACTGTAAAAGAATAAGCATCCGCTTTCGAGGATTGATGATTTATATGACCAGTTGCAAGGGCCAAATATTTTTCGAAGATAGACTTGAGGTCAGGATATCATCAAGTTACGGTGAAGGAGGAAGATATTCCGAAGACGGCATTCAAGACTAGATATGGGCACTATGAGTTCCGTGTTATGTCATTCGGGTTAACTAATGCTCCAGCTGTATTCATGGACTTGATGAATCGTGTATTCAGACCCTTCCTAGATCTGTTCGTGATCATGTTTATAGATGATATTCTGGTTTGTTCTTCGACAGAGGCTGAACATGTAGAACATCTACGTGCAGTGCTTAGAATTCTTTGAGATAGAGAATTATATGCGAAATTTTCCAAGTGTGAATTCTGGTTGAACTCTGTAGCTTTTCTCGGTCACATTATTTCAGATGAAGGCATTAGAGTGGATACTCAAAAGATTGAAGCTGTGAATAATTGGCCAATGCTCACTACACTAACAGAGATACGTAGTTTCTTGGGCCTAGCAGGATATTATAGATGGTTCGTGGAAGGATTTTCTTCTCTTTCAGCCCCATTGATTAAGCTAACTCAGAAATCAACTAAGTTCCAGTGGATGGATGCGTGTGAGCGGAGTTTTCAGACATTGAAGGACAAGTTGACCTCGGCACCCGTCTTGACTCTTCCAGAGGGAACAGAGGGCTATGTGATATATTTTGATGCCTTAGGTATTGGTTTGGGCTGTGTATTAATGTAGCACTATAAGGTTGTTGCTTATGCCTCCAGACAGCTGAAGAAGCAAGAAAAGAATTGTCCAACTCATGATCTTGAGTTAGCGGTGGTGATCCATGCCTTGAAAATGTGGACGCACTACCTATACGGTGTTCATGTTGATATTTATACTGATCACAAGAGCCTCCAGTATATCTTTAAGCAGAAGGACTTGAATTTACGTCAGAGGCGATGGCTAGAGTTGCTAAAAGATTACAACGTTGATATTCTGTACCATCCTGGAAAGGATAATGTAGTAGTTGATGCTCTTAGTCGTAAATCCATAGGTAGCCTGTCATATGTACAACTAGAGAAAAGGGAGATAGTCCGCGAAGTTCGTTGAATAACTAGCCTTGGAGTCCGGTTATTAGATTCGAGTGATACAGGAGTTACGGTCCAAAACACAACGGTGTCATCTTTGACAATGGAGATAAAGGAATGCCAGTACGAAGATTCTATTTTAGTTCATTATCGGGATACAACTCTTTATAAAGAAAAGACACCTTTCGTGATCACAGGAGATGGAGTACTCAAGTATCGAGGTAGATTGTGCAATCCTAATATTGCAGGGCTTCGTCAGCAGGTTATGGGGGATGCTCATTATTCTCGTTATTCTATTCATCCGGGCACAAGAAAGATGTATCATAATCTCAAGCAAGTTTATTGGTGGGATGGTATGAAAAGAGATATAGCAGAATTTGTCGCTCAATGTTCGAATTGTTAGCAAGTCAAGATAGAGCACCAGAAGCCCGGAGGTTTATTACAGGCTATGGAGATTCCGACATGGAAATGAGAGATAATTAATATGGATTTCATTACAGGTTTTTCCCGTACTCCGCGATGTATGATTCGATATGGGTTATAGTTGATAGGCTTACAAAGTCAGCCCATTTCCTGCATGTCAGAACTATTTATTCAGCTGAAGATTATGTAAACCTTTATCTTAAAGAGATTATACAACTTCATGGTGTTCTTACAACCATTATTTTGAATAGAGGAGCGCAATTCACAGCTAACTTCTGGAGATCTTTAGAATGGATTGGGGACTCAGGTGAGTCTCAGTACTGCCTTTTATCCGCAGACAGATGGACAAGCAGAGTGTACTATACAGACACTTGAAGATATGCTAAGGGCTTGTGTGATTGACTTCTGAGGTAGCTGGGATGATCATTTGCCTCTTATTGAGTTTGCATATAATAACAGTTACCATTCCAGTATTCAGATGGCTCCTTATGAGGCTTTATATAGCCGGAGATGTAGGTCACCTATAGGATGGTTCGATGTTGGAGAAAATCAGTTAGCAGGCCCAGATTTAATACAAAAAGCAGTTAACAAAGTGAAAATAACTCGAGAAAGGTTACTAGCAGCGCAGAGTCGACAGAAATCCTCTGCAGACAATCGGCAGCGCAAGTTAGAGTTTAAGGTACTAAATTGGGTCTTCCTGAAGATTTCTATTTATCCTATGAAAGGAGTAATGAGATTTGGCAAGAAAGGTAAGTTGAGCCCTTGATACATTAGGCCATACATAATTGTTCGTACAGTGAATAAAGTGGTATATGAGTTAGAGGTACCCTCTGTCCGTGCATCTGGTATTCTATGTGTCCATGCTTCGTAAGTGCATAAGAGATCCTTGAAGGGTTGTACCGGTAGATGGTTTCCAGGTAATTGCGAGTTAGCTTATGAGGAAATCCCAGTGGCTATACTAGACAAGCAAGTTCATCGATTGCGAACCAAGGATGTTGCTTCTGTTAAAGTTCTTTGGAGAAATAATAATGTTAAAAAAATGACTTAGGAAGCCGAAGAGGAAATGAAGGCTAGGTACCCACATTTTTTTCCGTCATCTCAGGAGGCTCAGTCTGAAGCATCATCTCCCCAAGGTATTGATTTTTTTATAGTTATGGTGATTGGTCGTGTAAGGCCATGGTGTTGTATATTTTGGTATGTGGCCCTGTGTGGTATTATTTTGGGTTGATGTGTACAGGATGGATTGGCATATTTACAGGGGAGACTCTACCAAAATTTTTATAGCCCATGACTTGTATAAACATTCAAGGACGAATGTTTCAAGGGGGTGGGGGAGGGGGAATGTTACACTTCTCGTTTTCTTCGCAAGCAGTCCTTGGCTTATGTGGTGTATACCCTTAGTATGGGGATACAGCCATCGGATTTTTTGAGAAATTAAGTGCCTTACCCAGCGTGAACCAAAGTGTAAGTATACGTTCTTTGCGATTTGATAGGATTTGAAGCTAAACGAATCAAAGCGACGCGGGCGGAGTGACTCGAAGGTTTGCGAGAACTCGGCCACCATGGAGGCACGAGCTGTAGACATGTTGATGAGCCGTCGTGGTGCACCGTCTGCCCACCGCCTCTGAAGTTTCGGAGTGGTAGGTCGACGGAGCACGTCGACGAACCATCGACCCGCACCACTGGAATCTTCTAGTTCCCTCTATATATATTTTACCCTCATGTTTTATTCTCATTATTTTCCACTTCCAAAATTAGAGAAAGTCCTAGAATATTCCTCTCAATATTTTCCATCATCATAGTGAATATTTGTAGCGGAATCCCAGGAGCAGTAAACCCAAGCTTGTGAAAGGAAAGTTGCTCCTATGGTTCTATTGGAGTTGTTAAGCTTTGTAATTGGAGTTGAAATTTGATTCTTAGAACCCTAGACTCCTCACGGTATGTATATGATTCCTACCTTCGTGTTTAAGTTAATTATCAAGAGTTTTAGTGGTTTTAATTAAAGAGAATTATAGTTATGAAGGTTGTAAGTTGGACTTGAGGGTTATTTGAGGGATGAATTGGAGTAGAATTGATTATATCTTGATATATAAGTATTGATATGGTTGTTGTTAGTATTGTTGTTGATATTTAAGTTAAATTGGAAATTGAGGAATTATTGAGTAATGAAGGGGATGTTGCCCGAACTTCGTTAAGTTCCTTTTTTCACTTGAATTGGATAGTAAGTGTTGTAAAGGGCTAATTGTGGCCTATGTTATCTTGGTTGTAGACTTACGAGTTCAAGAAGTAGACATTGGACGATTGGGTAAGCTTCGAGGTATGTTAAAATTTGTCCCTTTTATTCTTTTGGCATGATCCTTATTATCTGAACGAACAAGTGAGCGAGCGAGTTCCAAAGACTCTACTCTTAGATGGTACAGGATTCATCGTATCCTTGATCCCTTATGTTCATGTTCATGACTTCTAGAGATCTTTTGTTATCTAGAGTAATTCGGAGTATATCTTTCATGAGTCTTTCATGCATTACATATATATATATATATACATGAATACATGAATAGCTATTTTCTAACACCGTGCCTATATGGTCGGGCAGTATAACACCATGCCTATATGGCCGGGCGGTATAACTGCGTGCCTACATAGCCAGGCAACATAACACCATGCCTATATGGCCGGGTAGCACCACTAGTGGGCGGCGTGAGATGACTACTGTCCCGGACGCGGGATGATGATGATGACACCGCACCTATATGGTCGAGCAGTTTAATATATACACACATACACACACACAGAGAGATGTACAGGAGTTTTACAGAGTGCGTTCCTATAAATACACCGCGAGAGGTATCTTTAGTCGTACAGATGCATTCAGACAGTCAGTTTGTTTATGAGGTTCAGATTCCTTTCACGATTCAGATATTACGCTGAGGAGTCTAGCATTCGAGATATTCCTTTCGGACGGGTGGTCGGCTCCGTAGGACATTCATCAAGCGGTGGTCAGTGCACTCCACTTGATCTAGAGCAACAGTTCATTTTGGTATGATACTTTTGAGATTTGCATATGGGTATGACGGGGCCTTGTCCCGTCCTATCTACAGCTTTATTTCTAGTAGAGGTCTATAAACAGTTACGTGTAGATGACTTGTGGCAGCCTAATTGGCTTGCATTGTTGCCTTCAGTATATATATACATATGCACAGTTCTTGATATTATTCTTTCATGAGTCAGTTTAATCCAGATTGAGTTTCTTGTGCGCCCTTATTATGTAGTATTATACAGGTATGAGTATAGGGGTGTTTGGTCGCTAGAAATCACGCACTCATCGTGGCTCATCGGATTGGGTCGTGACATTGGTAGACCCCCAAATATGCCCTTGGGGTTGAACAGGTGCAAAATAGTATTGTTAACAAGGAAACTTCCGTTTCCTTGAACTAGAGGTGGGTGAATAGCAGCTGCATCACCCGGCTCCACAATCAGTTCATCATCATCATAGTTCTTATCCCCTATTGCACCTGAGTCAACACGATCCAATCCATCTTCCCTGGCCTCCCAACAATAACAAACAACAAACAACAATAAGAAAAGAAATAAAGATTAAAATTAGAGTTTTACACTAATTGGTAAATTTCTAGATCGTATTCCCCGACAACGGTGCCAAAATTTGATGCGCCCAAATTACACCTTTAATATTAGGAGTAAGCGATCGTTATCAAATATAGAACCTAACCTTGACCCCACAGAGAATACAATGAAGAAATATACTAGCTAAGTGTAACGCTCGACTATTAGTCTATACTTCAAGGGAGAGGGGAGTATAATAGTAATTGGTTTGAAGTTTGTTCATTGATAACTAAGACTTGTTGTTATAAAATGTGAACTATTGGTAAAGGAACTAAGGTTGTGGTTCCAATGGAAATTAATGTGGTTGGGTATCAAATCAACTTCTTTATATGCGTAGAGGTAATAGACCATGGGTTACTACGTTCTTGCTAAAAGTCTTCCAACCAAATTAGCAAATTTCATCACTAAGCTTTTCCAAGCCTTAGATTGTTGCACATGAGAACACCCATTTAGTCTCAAATAGCTTTCCTATTCCTAGCTCAAACTATTATATGGGTGTAAAAACCTCAAATTATTGCTATTAACTCTTTTCCTAACTTACACTTTCTTTTCCAAGCAAAATGTAGGTGAATAGGCACAAATAATGTTTGCAACCATTAAAAGACATTAAAGCTTGAAGAGTTAATAGAAAACATCTTTGGTATATAAAGTGAAGTATAAATATGAAACTCAATTACTTAACTAACACATTTGTTCGCACAACCTTAGCTAAATGATTTAGCTACTCATCTTCATTAAAAGCAAAGCAAGAGAAAAATGAATATCCATAAATCTTATAATGATTAAATGGAAGAAGATGACAAAAGGAAGAGAATCTTCTTAAAGGCACCAACAACCAATATTCAATACTCTATATATGCTAAAAGACACAATAAAGTGCTGTGTAAGGAATATTCAATAATGTTTCACAAAAACCAAGGACTAGTATTTATAGAAGGAAGATAAAAAGTGAAAACATGGCTTTTAATGACGCCTTACGAACCAAGTATGCTGTCGCGTTTGGAGTATGAGACCGCATACTCTGCATAGCCTTCACAAGCTCAATTTTCTTGATAGTCAGTATGCGACCGTAAAATAGGTTTGCGGAGCCGCATAGTATTCACATCCTTGTGCATTTAGCTTCCATTCACTGGTCATTCTGAGGCTAAGTATGTGACTGCATAATAGAGTTGGCGATGTCGGATAGTCATTGTATCCTTACGCATTTAGCTCCACTCACTGGTTCTTCTGAGGATGAGTACGTGACCGCATAACAGAGTTTGCGGTGCCGCATACTGAATGCATATTCAGCTCTTTTCCTTCTTTTTATGACATTTTGTCCTTTTTATGCCCTGGACTCAGAAATCCTGAAAACACACGATAACGTAGTAGAAATACAGAAAAATTCTTGTAAAGACTCTCAAAAAGGCAGAAGTAGTGGATGTGCAAAGCCTAAAATCCACGACTTATCACATATTCAAATAATTTCGTACTTTATTTCTAGTTATATTTCGTATATATTATATTTCACACTAAATTGGTATAGTTTTAATTTTGTTTGTCTATAGATTTGATTTCTATTTCATGTTGATTAGTTAATTAGTAAAACTGAATCTGACAACAGTTATGGAGATTGATACAATAAATATTTTATCTCCATTTTGTTATTGTGAATGTGATTTTAAATTAGTCAACAATTTGAGCATATATCTGTAAATATATTGTCAACATTTTTGTCAAATTATTGTTAAATTAGTCCACGATTTGGGCATGACGGAAAAAGGGGATGAAATTAGCAAGAGGTCAAGAAAGAAAAATGCTTTTTCCTTTTTTGGTTAAAAGGAAACAACAACAACAAGAAGTTTTGAATTAGTGTAATCCTGGAAAATGGGGGAGAAATAAATAGTGAGGTGTTTTTAGAGTTGGAGACTTACATAGGTGTGGGGCATGTCTTGGCCCAAGTTAGCAGCACCACTTCTTTTTGTTCTTATTTTTTCTTTACGTGATAAAAAGGAATAGAGAGGCAAATTACCTACCTTTTTCCGTCAAGAAGTGTGATAGGATGAATAGGATTTCAAATTCTTATTAAAGATGTGTGATTTGAATCATCAATATAAAAGGAATGATAAAAATGCTCCCTTTTTTAATTGGGTTGCACGGTAAGAATCTAAATTAAGTGGGACTAACACGAGATAAGAAACCAAAAAGTTCACCTTTTTTTTGTTTTTTTTTTCTTTGTTTTTGTTTTTGTTGGAATTTTTAAGTATGCAAGATTTGTACCCACTTTATCACTCGTTAGGTGTCACGACCCAACTCGTAGGTCGAGCGGGCACCCTCACTAAACCCCCTGGTGGGAGAACCCTTCCTTTACTTTACCAATTTTAGAATTAACAATGCGGAAGATTCAATCATGTAAGCAGCCTTAATATCATAGATAAATAACTAAGTTCGGAAACAACAAATGACACCCCAAGGATCTGGTCAAGTCATAGTACAAGAATCACTACACAAGTACATAAGTCTGAATAATGGAGAGTACATAAGTGTCTAAAATATTGTACGAAATAGAAACACAGATATAGCAAGAAAGAGAAAGAGAGAGAGAGAGAGAGATAGAGAGAGAGAGTTCTTCAGGCTGTGGTCTGGAACAATGCTCACCCTAGAACCTCGAATATGATGCCTTAGAAATCACTCACGAGAGCCTGACGTGGATCCTGTAATGAACTTTACACTCAGAAAACAGTACAACAAGGTAGTATCAGTACAAACACTTATAGGCTGACAACAATTAGTTTAAATAGGTGAAGAAAGAAATCGACAAGTAGATATGAAGGCAGTCAAGTGCAGTCACTAAGCATATTCAAGAAAACTCAAAGTAATAGGAACCCCAATATATCTCAGTAACATCAGATCATAGCCGAGGAGAAAATCTCTAATCCTCGAGTCCGTCAAATTTTTAAGTAAACACCTTACAAGCAAGCATCAACTCAATGAATTGACAACTAAGAAATCAATGTGGAAACGTACCATGCAATGATATAAATGAAAATAATAGAATCAATAAAATGAGTGGATGTAATATGAATGCATGTGTGCAATGCAACGGCCAATGTGCCTCATACCATACATGTAACGGTTCACATTTTCACGGGCGGGGTTAGCACTTGGAAAAGTTACTTCAAAATCATTGGTGCTCTTCCGGATTTTGTTTTAAAAGAGTCGCCACCTAATTTTTAGGAAAACTGGTTTTGAAGGGTTTATTCATACATCGTGAAAATCCCTTCTTAATTCAAAGTTCTAGGTAAGGGTTACGTGATCTCTTAGGGAAGGTGTTAGGCACCCTAGCATTAAGGATCCGTACTATACGGTTGACCTTCAAATTCCAATGTGTGAGTATTTTCATGAACTGTTTTTTGGTGTTTATTTCCCGTAAGAAATTCTTGTCATTTGCATACCATTTTGAAAATAATTGAATGTATTCCCTTTACATAGAGGGTATTTAGGTTCAAATTTATAATAACCGGATACAATTTTGTTCCTTTTATATATAAGGATAGTAGTGTTTTTTTTTTGTAAAGATAAAAAGTTCATTTATTTTAAAGTCTGGAATAAATAAGCTTTGTTCATCCTTGACTCATACATTGACTGGGTTAATCTAGTTAATACGTTTTTAGAACATCCTTATCTAAAACTTTATAATTACGGATATATTTTGGCCATTTAGTTTACAAAAGGGTTTTCATAGATTTAGACATATTGAACTTGTTCTTTTGAAAATGGATTGGGTTTTATAGCAAAAACAATTTTTCATTTATGAAAGGAGTTTACTGTTTTTCTGGGTAAGGCCCAGATCCGTTAATTTAAGAGAATCCAGTTTTGAGGTTCATTTATTTTATTGACTGTCTAAGTCACATGGGTTCTGGCCCAAATGCTTTATCCGTTCCTTTTCTAAAAATGTGGGCTCTGGCCCAAAATTCTTTAACCATTAGTTTCTAAAAAGAGAAAAAGGTCAAGTGGGCTCTGGCCCAAAATAATTTAACCATTTGTTTCTAAAAGAAACGCTATATGGCTCTAGCCCAAGATACTTTAACCATCTGTTTTTAAAAAGAAAATTATGCGGGCTCTAGCCCAAAATACTTTAACCAACTGATTCTAAAAAATCATATGCACTCTGGCCCAAAATACTTTATATTTTTGCCAATTCAAACCCGGAAAAACATGTCTATCTTGAAAGGAATTTGTTCAATTTACTTCTCCTCTTTTGTTTTAAGTAAATTATCACCATTTTGACCTTAAAACCTCTTAGTCTCCTTATTGTTTAATTTATTGAAAATGTGGTTTGTCCCCATTTAATTTCAAAAAATCAGTACGCATATTCGAGATTTTCAACAATTGTTTTAAGGATCTAGAGTTGACTAAACAGCATATGCACTCTTCGACTAAGATGCTAGTTCAAACCATAACCAATTCTAATAATACTGTGGTCTTTAGAAGTATGAATACAATACAACATTTTAAGAAGATTGGAATAGCATAAATAAAGTAGGAAGGATAGACTAGGGGTGTACCAAACCCATAGTTAACCATTTTTACCCATAGTTGGGCCTTCGTGTAATTTTCACCCATGACTAGGCCATCAAATATATACTAGCTTCCTTTTCTTTTTCTCAGACTCAGTAATTTCGAAAGAATTTCCCTACTTGGCCAAAGGCCCAATAGGGTGGCTTGACCTCGACCTAAATGGCCATGCAGTGAAGAAGGAAAGAAACAAAGATCCCGGTTAGTCTAATAGTTTACTGATCTTATCACATGTATAGCTATACACACATACATACCTAGTATCCTATTTACTGACAAGTCCTATCATATGCATAATTGTACACACATACATACATAGTATCCTATTTACTCACTATTCCTATCATATACATAACTGTACACACATACATACATAGTATCCTATTTATTCACAAGTCCATGTAGTATGCATATGCACTTCCATGCCCTTAAACTCATTTGGAAAAGACTTGGGTGGTGGGGAGGAAAAGTCATCACCATCCTTATTCCTGATGCCGCACAAGTTCCAAGAGGTTTCATGAACCTCCGGCATGGCTGGTCACCAGGGGAAGGTTCAGACCAAGCCCCCCTCCTAAATTGCCTCTCCCAACCAACACAGCCATGGAGGACACAAACTTACATATCCACATACAGGCTTGGAATAAAAAGGGAAAGTCTAATGCACATAGTTGTAGGGTAGCCATAAACTAATAGGAACAGGTGAAGAGTATGGAGAGAATAAATTGATGATCCAAGCAGATGTAATACTTTAATAAAAAAAAGACCAAGACAAGCTAAACATGACTTAGAGAAAGATGAAGTAGCGCATATGGACACCATGTGACCAAATATAGGCTGAATCCAAACAATCATAACATAAACAGGTGCATGGAGGTGGCATTGCTCAAAATAGTCCTGAATTAAGTAAACATGGTGCAGATGGTGAAAAGCTAGCTGCAAGCCTCTATATTCATGGGAGAGCCCAGGGCAATTCACATAAATGGCAACCAACAAAATACATATGAGGTCCTTGTACACAACTGAGCAGGTTTATCTATACAACTGAACCAAAGCATTCATTTTATTTACAAGAAAAAGGACATGTGCAGGATCACATTATAGTGTAATATAACCAATTAGGAATCTGGGGAAGCATGGCAAAGCTAAACAGAACCAAGTAGAGATAAGCATAATTTGAGAGTGATTCCCACATTCTTTTGAATTGAGTTTTAACTGGAGTCAACTTGTTGCTAGAGGGTTCATTAATTCATTTTAACCTTCACAAAAATCATTATATACTAGCCTGAATATTCAGCAGGTCATGTCATTGTGCAGGCTCTATCTAGCCAGGTCACAGAAATTCCCATAAAGCAAAATAGTTCAAGTAGTGGCCCTCCTAAATACATGGACCAAATGTTAAGACTCAGACTAGAACTCAAGGATTTCAGGACAGATATGATAGGTAGGTTTTCCTCCTGAGCCTTGAACCAACTTGCTTTAAATTAGATCATACAGGAATTTAATGACTTGGACATGAATCCGGGTTAGTGACTTTAACTTGCACTCTCTCTTTTTCTTTATTTCAGACTCTGGACAGGAGACAATCACACATATTGACTAGTACTAGTGTCAGCTTCATTTAAATGCACTCAGGACCTTTAGACAGGATTCAGAGACGGCTAATGTGAATAGGTGATCAAACAAACTTGGGTTGATGGTAATCTTCTAAATACTTAGTCTGATCTCCCTTTAAGACTTTTGGCATAACTTGACTCTATGACAGGATTGTAGGGTCAAATGTATTCATATGGCAAACACACCACCATAGATTTATAGAGAATGCCATTGCATCTTTTATTTGGATAAAGGCACTATGAACCAAGTTGGACTTGGTTCTACCCAGTCCTCTCTCTAAGATGCCTTTAAAAAGGCTTCTCTATTGACAAGTGGCTTACAGCTTGCCCATAAACCCTTTTATCCCCACCAACGCCATTATTGAATCAATTCCCAACCAAAGACTTGACTAACATGGACTCAGATGAGTACATTTAGCTATTTAGCCTAGAATTCTAATTATGATATGACTTTTAATCCCTTTTTAATGATAGCAGAGTTCAAAACAGGTCTGCACACCCCACTTTAAGCCTGATTTGATGATACAGTACAAGACAAGGCCATACACCACATATTTTAACTTCAGAGAGAGAGAGAGAGAGAGAGAGAGAGAGAGAGAGAGAGAGAGAGAGAGCCAAACACCACCCTCAATCTGATTCTTAATCATGATCACCTACGACTTATCATTTTTTGAACACTGACACTTAAAATGATGCAGACGATGTACTAGAAAAGAAAGGTTTAGACACATTTGATACCAAGCTCCCCTTTTTGCACTTCTTGATCCTTTAAGACTAAGTGATTGGTAGTAGTGAGACACCATTAGCACTAATGTCATATCAATGCCTTATATTAAACTACCTTAGACCTTAATTACGTGCTTAAAGCCATTTAAAGAACTCTGACATCATAGAATCCTAGTTGAGACCAAATAAAGTGTCAAAAGACTTTGCCAATTCATTTTACTGATTAAATAAAATCATTTAAACCCATTTTAGCAATCAGAAGTCATATTTATCATAAGAGATACTATCATGGATTAACCACACTACACTTATTTTTTACCTTAATTGATTACACTTAACATTCCCCCTTTCGACCATGTTCATTGCCAGAAACAAGAACCATATCATATCTTGGCTTTACCATATCACTCAATGTACCAATATCCCACAGGAACAAGGAGCAAAAACTTTCATTTATGCAACAATTGGTGTCATCATACATCAAGAACAAACAAACACATCTCAGGGGTAGGTTGTCACACACAGACTTCATATGTTCTAAATAGAGGATACCTAATGTATCACAACACAGTAATTCACAAGAAGGAAAACAACAAACCAAATAGATGGATCTACAAAGCATCCCCGGAATCTTAGAACAAGGTCATGGCACCTAACACCTAGGAATCTATATGAGTTTTCAGATAACTTCACACATGTCATGAAGATAGTTAATTAGGCAGTGTTTTCATGATTGACCATACTATTACTTGGGACTCAGTGATCTTATTAATAGTTCTTATTATTCAAGACTAGTGTTTGGACAGTCATATAAGAACCTCTAGTAAATCTCATGGCAATACGAAATGAGATTTAGAAATAGAAGAGAGGCCCCAGGTCCTGAAGAAAAGAGAAGTGCAAGGTGAGGTCACCACCCCCCACCCATTCCTGGTCTTACCTTTCAGTAAAATGGGAGCAAAGGCTCCACTGGTCATCACTTTTAGTTCATACCTAAGCTCACCCTTTACTCCCTAGGAACAAACTCTCCTTCGCCATCCCCCATGTTAAACCAAGTGACACCACCAGAAGCTTCCTAAAGATTAGGTATTTTATTCTAATGCAACATCTCAAACATATGACTCTTTATTTTATGGACTAAGTGATATACAAAAAAACAAAGATAGAAGTAAACATACTTATGTGTTAAAATTCCCAAGGGTCAAGACTGCTCTCTTCTTATTTTTATTCCCAGTTATGACCATGACACTACACAGATAACTCATCCACAAAAGACCTTGACAGACTAAAACACAGATTTGCCATTCTTTCTCACCTTGCCCTTTTTTCTCTCAGAAATTAAAGGACTATTCTCATGAAACAATCAAGGTAAGGCGGGGCTCCTTAATTGTACATCAAGGGAATGACAGATTAGTTAACACTTTTCCTTTGTGAGGATGACACACAACCATTTAAAGTCAGACAAACTTCACAAACACACTCAATCCCATCAATTCAGGAGACCACATAGAGAGATCATTCATGATTAGGTATATTAACACTTAGTGTTGGATCAATTACTGTAATTCACATAGGTTTATCCTATTTCTGATTAATGACTAGCAAAAACAATTTAGTTCAAGCATCTAATGACCAAGCAAGATATTCATACTAGGACTGGACAAACAACAGATGCCTTTTATACTTCCACTATCATTATTTTCTCAAATGACAAATGACTCAAAATCTATCTCAAAATCTATCTTTAACATTACAACCAATTCTAAATCTTAACTACAACCAGCGTCTCTCTAATCCTGAGTTTACTTCAAAGATTCTTTCTCCCATTTTTTTTTTTATTCTTAATTCAGTCTTACTTAAGTAAGTGATCTAGATAGAGAATGAATTGTTATGCTAGTGATCCTGAGTAGAAATTCCATTTAGACTGGGTTTGTACAATGCTACTCAATAATCATGGTCAAATATTCACTACAAATAGCCACAGACAAACACAATTCATTAAGACACCAACTTAAGCTAAACATGTTTACTCTAGTAACTTCGAACAAACCAACACTCAACTAAACAAGTAAGATTACAGTAAAGTGATCACAAAACTCTAAAACAAACATAGCATAACTTATTAATGCTCAACAGTCAAGACAAGCAAGGGAAAATATAAAGAAACTAATATTAAGGCAGATTGACTAAGCACAACCATACTCCTAAATTAACAATGTTCTTAAATTAGACATATTCTCCTCCAAACTTAAAGGTAAATATAAAGAGGCAACAATAGGATAGGATGTTACCTTTTTTATGCACAGCCTTGTAAGGAGTTGAACTTAGAGCCTTTGTGCTTCCAAACCCCGACTCAGACCACACAAAAATGAAAGAACACACAAATATTTTAGAACTAAAGAAAGACTTAAACCCTAGAATAAGGCCAAATATTTTTTTTTTTTAAATTTTACTGTGAGTCTAGACTTTGAGTTTTATTGCTCAAATCAAGGCCTCGAGATTTCAAGAAACTTTTTTTCAAACCTCTGAAAACCCCTTTTTCCTCCACCTTTCTTGTCAGGGTTCTATTTATAGAACCCCAAAGTTCATTCAAGGAATTAAACATACGATGTGGGACAAACCAAATTTCTCTAAAATTAACCTTTTTAAGCTTTCATATGGCTTAGATTAACTCGAATCAACAACGACTAGTCAGATCTGTGTCTTGCTTGACTCGATCTGATCCATTCTTGTTCAACCAATGAGGCTCAAGCAAGGTACAACAATAAAGCACATAAATCACAGATTTAATCTTGAATAATAAAAGAAAATAAAGCAAAGAGGCGATTTATTACCATGTTTGGGTTTAGTTTTCGCGAAATCAAGTGAAACATTAATTGTTTCACCATAATAGCCATGAAAAAGCTGCGATTTCACTGCTAAACTCTGCATTTTTGCCGTTTTTGGCGGAGAGAGGGGAGAGAATAACGAGGCGGCGCCTAGAGTTTTATAGAAAAGGATAGAGAGAGAAAGGGTAAGGGGGAAGGGGTTGTTTGGTATGAATAAGAAGTGTATAAAGGATATTAACCCTTTAAGCAGTCTAGGCTTGCACTTTGGGCCGATTCTCGGTCCATTTTTGGACTGGACTCGGTCCAAGTCGTAATAAAAAAATAAAAAAAAAACTGGCCCTTTTAATATATGCAATGTATACATATACATGTATACTCAACATATACATGTATATATAAAATAAAGCAGGTAATTTAATGAACAGACAAAACCAAAATATTAATTATGGGTCACAATATTTTCAATTATAAGCAAATTAGGACATGATTAACCCAATTAAATAATTTAAAAGTGGCCAACTGTGTAAATGGGCTTAAATTGAAAATATGGCCCTAATTGATTTTAATCTAACTGATTATTTCAATCATGGCCATAGTTGGCCTAATTGATTTTAATCTAACTGATTATTTCAATTATGGCCATATTTGGCCTAATTAGCAAAATTTAAAATTACATTGGATTAATGACCTTAATTAATTTGAGCCAATGAATTTGGTTATTTCAATCAAGGCCATTAAGAGGCTAATTTTATAAAAAATGACCCCAATTTCCTTAAACCATGAATTGGTTAAATTAATTGTGGCCATAACAAAATAATTAAATAATTTAAAAATCAATTTGCAATAATGACCACCTAATTGATTAATTAAAATATTTATAGAAAATTATAAATAGTTTTGACAAATTACACTATTATGCAAAATTAAAGATTAACGGGTGAAATGGTTAATTAATTAAATTACTCAAACTCCTTGAATTGAAGGGAAATAAGTATTTGCTAATTTTTATTTTTGACAATTTGAACAATTAAATGAATGTTTCTTATTTTCTTAAACCAAATGCCCTTTTTTTCTTTGATTAAATCTAATAAGGCCCTTTTTTTCTTTGATTAAATCTAATAAGTATCTCATAAATGTCATAAAAGTACCAATTAATTTCTAAATAATTTGTGATGTCATGAAAAACCTTTTTCACCAATTTAAAGGAGCAAAATAATACTACAACAACAACAACATACCCAATGAAATCCCACAATGTAGGGTCTGGTTAAAGGAGCAAAATATTGATCTGGACAAATTATAAAAATTATTTATAACCCTTTAAGGTGTATAGCTCATTTTATTTATTATTCAAGGACTCTAAATGATTAAAATAAATTATGGGAGGCCAAAATTAGGTGTCAACAGCTGCTCCTTTGGTGTTCAGGATGGCGGGACCATCCCTGAGTAACAAAATTTGACTAACCCTAATTTTTGACTGACCCGACTCATTTCACCTTTTATCTTCATGTAATTTTCACATACGTGGTCGGACCCTGTTTTCTGGGTTTCCTACATATCTTGGGTTATATGAGAATTCAGGCCACTTGTAGTTCGACTCAACTAAGGACTTTTAAGTGAGTTGGAATGACAGTCTTGAGATCCCCAGTGTTCTGATTGGGGTTCTTCCGGACGGCTGTTAGAGTGTAACCGACTCTCTGGTCTTGAGCCAGCCTACATATCCCTGGTCTCTAGGAATCAGGACACATATAATTTGACTTGCTGGAGAAGAGTATATCCCTTATGCGGGAATACCTTCAGATTTACCGGTGTGTGTCCAACTGTCGCGATTTTTAGTAAATAAAACAAGACAAATTGTGGCTGAGTCTGAGATTGGATGGCTTCCAAATCTTAGCGAGAGAGCTTGACTCTCATGGGCACCCTATCTTGACTGACTGCGTAAGAAAAAGTTCCATGTCCGCTCCGCAATTTGTCAGGATCTGGTTCAGCAAGCCGGCTCCTTTCTGGCAGCTTTTTGCTTTCTTCTTGGATTTGATAATATGCAAATATTCTTCGCGGAATTTTAGATGAATGGCCATCTTGGTGATTGCATGAATAGCCCTCTCAGCAATTTGAATGAATGACCCTTTTGGCTTGATATGAATGGCCCTTTAGCTTGTTTGAATGAATGAATAACCCTTTTGGCTTGTTTGAATGAATGACCCTCTCGGATATGAATGGCCCTTCTCGGAAGTTTGAATAAATGGCCCTCTCGGCAGTTTGTATGAATGGACCTTTCGGTAGTTTGAATGAATGGCCCTCTCGGCAGTTTGTATGAATGGCCCTCTCGGTAATTTGAATGAATTGCCCTTTTGGCGCTTGATATGAATGGCCCTCTCGGCAATTTGTATGAGTGGCCTCTCAGTAGTTTGAATAAATGAATGGCCCTCTCGGCAGTTTGAATGAATGAATGGCCCTCTTGGCAGTTTGATATGAATGGCCCTCTCGGCAATTAAATAAATGAATGGCCCTCTTGGCATACAGATGAAAGATATGGCCCTTGTGGCTAGATAATCTTTCTTTCGTCCAATATATTAGTTGTTGACCCTTGTGGTCGAATACGCCATTTCATTCTTGTCATGAGTGAGCGAACCTTTATTAAAACCCACATCCACGTAAAAATTGTGAGTTTCCAAGACGTATCTTTACTCCCGTCATTCATCACACTCATCTGATCGTCCGATATATCTTTGTTGTTCATCTCGACCGACTCGACGTACCGATCGTACTATTCCGTACGCTAAGGAATATGTCATGCCTCGTGTTATTGATTTTTAGAGGCAAAATTTAAGACGATCATTTGCCACTTATTTATTCGGAATGTAATAACACCATCATCCCAAAGATCCGCATAACCGTATGAGATTTCGTGTATCGTAAAGTGCAGGTCACCGATCGCTAATTCGTTATTGGCAAAAACTAAAGTTAATTGGCCGAATAAAGTTCAAATAGTTATCGATAAGGCGAAGCTTATTCCGAGAAAGTTCTTGGCAGCCGTGGCCTAGCGAAGTCATACGCAAGATAATCGACGCTCGACATTTGGAGTTCCAACATGATTGAGTATTTCGAAAGTGCCACCCATGAAGTGGTGTTACGAGATCTGTGCGTAAAAGAGAAACTAAGCCGAGGTATATCGGACCTTGTCGATCGCTTGTAAGATAGGCAAGTATGCCCATAAATTAAACCTACCACCGATTTCGGGAACAACCCAATCTTCTACGCATCTCTTCGTAAAGGTATAGGCGATCCTTCCGAGTAATTCACATGATGACATCCAAGTGACGGGGGATGTATCCTACGGGGAGCAACCGGCCCGTCCGACCATCGGGGGAGGGATTTGTGTACTAAATACATGTTTTCCGTAAGGTTTTCGGAACGAAAGGGGAAGATAAGAAGAGTATTCCTAAATTCCTATCCCTCGGGCGTAAAAAAAGAAACTCCTTAAGGGGTTATGACGATCGATGAATGAACCATATGTGACATTGAAAGAGACCCCCCGAAGTCGAGAGACCCAGACTAGTTTAACATTCGAGGACGAATGTTCAAAAGGGGGAAGGATGTTATACCCCGTATTTTGTACATTGGGATAATCCGAGCTAACCACGATAAGTTAAGGACAAGACTATTCGGGATACGAGGTACGTTTTGACCTCCGATATTTTTTTAAAGGTATAAGTTGCTTATAATTTTATTGGATGGAAATATAAAGGAAATAAAGTTTGTCAAAAAATTTTGGGAAAGGTTTTTGAGTCAACTTTGGAGGAGCATATCTCCATGTGTATTAAGGTTTTGGGTGTTTCAAAATCCTAAAATGAAGTTCGTCAAGTCTAGATTATAATGCACAAACCGCTGTCGATGGGATATCGAGGGAGAATTATAGACGTTACAAACTAAATTCGACGCGGCTTTTCCCCAGACTCTAAAAACTTAAAAAGATTTAAAAATCCGTAGCTACGTATTTATACGTAAAAACCGACGTTGGCGTTTTTTTTAAATACAAAAACCTCATTTTCTTCAAAAAACGTCCAAAACCTCCGAAAATTCAGCTCCCAAAAGCTCTCAAATATTACATAGAATTGAGGATTTTGAGCAAGAATTCAATTTCCCGGGCTAATCGAAGCCCGGGACAACTTGTAGTCGGATTTTCACATCGTTTTGTGTTGGAGTTGGCTTGGAAATAAAGTAAATATTGAAGACTTTTACCTTGGTAAATAAAAGGTACTTAATCTCTTTTCTATTTGTGCTAATATCGATTTATTTACGGAGAAGGAGTTGTTAAATTGTGTAAATTAATTTTGTTGATGTTGGCCGTGTATGGAGGCTGATTTGGTGAGGCCATGTTGAACTAATTTGATGTAGTATTTTGGTTGTAGTTATTATGGATTTTGTGGTGAAAATGATGGTTTAATGATTTAAATGGAAGTTGGAATTGTTTGAAGGTCGGTGGAAGAGATAATGCCATTTTTAATATAGTTTTTGTATTGTTGTGGTTAATGTTTATAAATGTGGAATGTTGATGTAGTTATGAATTTGGAGGAAAGAAATGTGTTGTTGTGGTTCCTATGGAAGTTGGAAGATTTGGCTGTGCGTGTTGATTAGGTTATTTTGAATATTGTGCGAAGTTGCTTGAAATGTTGTTGAATCTCGATTGAATGATTAGGATTAGTACTTGAATATGTAAGCATTGGTGTTAGTCAATATATGTAGTTGAATTGAGTATAATTGGAATGTCGCTTCTAAATATGTAGAAAAGAGTTATTAATGGTAGAATGCCCTTTTAGGAGTTAATTATTGATATTGTTAGAATGGTTGTTGGTATTGTTGTTGAAGATTTAGCCGAGTTGTAATCTCGGGATGTTGAATTTACAGGGAGAGGCCGCCCAAATTTCGCAAAAATTAAGTGCTAGTCGAAATTGAAGTTTTAAGAATCTATGGCTAATGTTTGATACCAAACGACGTTATTGTAGATTTTGGAGAAGCCGTGACGTAAGTTTGGATTAATTAGGAAGCGGACGAGGTATGCGAAGCTTCACTCTTTCTTTCTTATGGCATGTCTTAGTCGTAAGTAGATTGTGATACGAGTCTCGGGGTGACTCCATTCTTAAGGTCCGAGCTTGTGTGCGACTTTTAATCATTTCTTAATGTTGGCTCTCTTAATGTGATTTAACCATGATCCGTATGTTTTTATATGATTTCCAATATTTCATAAAGACTTTTTATTTCAAAAAAAATTCCGTAGCTACGAACGATCGTAACTTTCTATGTGACGAGCTCGGATCGCTTCGAAACGTTCGTGGGAGATCCTACAATGAATAGGGTCTCCAACTTTCATAGATGGACCCGGATTGGTTTGATACTCGTCCGTATGGGCCCCGAGACTTTCCCTTGTGTAGTACAAATGACTTTTGAAAGAATTTGGCGATTATTGTCTTAACCCTCGAGCGTTAGTTACTTACTTCCCTATCGGTTTGTAATAACGATTATGCCCATAATTTTCATAAGCTGTTTCCTATGGTTTGATACGTGTCTACGAGTCCTAAGTTCGATTTGATATGTTCTAACGACGTACGAATGAAATTTGATTTGACTATCGTTTTGATTCTTAAATGATGACTCGTTTTGGATATTTTATTGGTTTTGAAAGTGTTTTAAACCGCATATAGTTGCTCACAACTCGCTCGTGCATATGGTTGTTACATCCTTCACCGAGTCCCGGCCAGTTATGTATCGTGCGTACCGTGTTATTTCCTTGACGATCTTTGTTACGTTCACCGAGCTCTGTTGGCCGGGTTCCGTTTATATTGGTGTTATGTTTTGTGTTAATGGGCGTTACGGTAGCCTATGATGTGTTATGGGGATATGTCGGCACGAGATACGAACCTTTTCGGTGTGATGCCGTGGCGTGGCGCCAACGACAAAGTGCGACCACCGTTCTAAGAGCCCTATGCATGATTTGTATTTTTATAAGTAAGCATTTGGATAATTTGAATATTGCATTTACTTTTCGTACTTTTAAGTTTTGACTATGATCTTGTTTACCATATTTCCGCTTTGCATACTCAAGACATATTCCGTACCGACCCCCTTTTTCTTCGGGGTCGCGTTTCATGCCGCGTGTGCATGTATACCTATTTGGAGGATCCACCTACCTTAGGATTCCTCGTTCACCGATTTTTGGAGCGCTCCCTCGTCTCGGAGCCTATACTTCGATCCGTTCTATCGTATATATGCATATGTTTGTTCACCCCGGCACGGCGGGCCCCGTCCCGTCATATGATTCTCGTTATGCTCCTGTAGGTCCGTAGACATATATGTGTGGGTTATGGGAATTCACCGGCTCGGGCCGCGTCTCTCGCGTGATTTTGTGACTTACGTCCCCCCCTATACTATGATAGCCTTATCGGCTTATATGTGCTATTATCTGGTATCGCGATAGCGATACGTGTATTTGCACATTTGTGATAGCTTCGGGGTGACGTTCCACTTTTCCGTAAATATATGTTATTTGTACACGGTATAAGTTATTCGTACGCTATTTCTCGATTTGGGATACTTGCACGTACGAGTGCCCAATCGGCACGAGTCGCTACTTCCGGGGGTTGGGTCGTGACAAAGAGGTCGAGGCCATTACCCCCCCCCCCCCCCAAACCCTTTCCTAGACTTTCTTTCAATAAAAGGGGAGCAAAGGCTGCATTGGCTATCACCTCCAGCTTCATACCAAAGCTCACCCTTTACTCCCTTGTAAAAACTCCATTCTCCACCCCTATCCTAAACCAAGTGACACACCGGGGGGTTCCCCAAAAGTTAGATAGTTAATCCCCGCTGTTTTAGGCAACACCTCAACATGTGACTTTTCATTTTTATGGACTAAGTGATGTATAAACAAACAAAGTCGAAGAAACAACACATATGTGCTTAAACTCCAAAGGGTCAAAACAACCCTTCTCTTACGTTTATTTCTAGTTACGACCATGACAACAACACAGACATTTATCATAGAGGACTTTGACAAATTAGAACACAGACTTACCATTTTGTTTTCTCATTTTACCTCTTTTCATCTCTTAGAATTAGGGAACTATTCTCATGAAACAGTTAAGACAAGGTAGGGGTCCCTAGTTTTAAGTTTACATCAAATGAAGGATGATTAGATCAAACCTTCCCTCAATGAATGGCACATAATCATTCAAGGTCGACAAAAACTTCACAAAGACACTTAATTTAATCTCATCGCTTCAAGAAATCACATAGGGATCATCCATATTTAAGTAAGTTGGCTCTTGGTAATGGATCGCTAATTGATTTATGAAGTACTACTAACTAATCATGATCATATGTTTACTACAAATAACCACAAACCAACACAACATCATTAAGATATCAACTTAAGCTAAGCATGTTCACATTAATAACTTCAAAAAATCATTATGCAACTAAACAAGGATGGTTACAGGAGAATGATCACAAAATAACTTCAGAGACTAAACATAGCTCAAACGTAATGCTCAACAAGATAATCAGGAGAAAACTAAAGAAAATAATACTAAGGTAGATTAACTAAGCATAACAATATTTCTAAATCAAATAGATCATCATTCAAAGCTCAAACAAAGGAAAATACAAAGAAGCAAATAACAAGATAAAAAATGTTACCTTTTTTTATGCTGTACCGTGTCAAGAGTTGAATTTGGAGCTTTTAGTGCTTCCAAATCCCACACTCAGCCACACCAGACACAAAACAACAAAGAAAACAAATTTTTAGACTAAGGAAACTCCAACTTTTTTAACTTAAAGTTTAAAATTTTATACCGAGAAGCTTAAACTCGAACTTCTAGCCTCTAAGGTTGTTTTTTTAAAACTTTTTCCCCCCTTGATGCGTGAGGGTAGGGTTCTATTTATAGAACCCCAAAACTGCTCAAAACCTCAAAATACCGATGTGGGAAAATAATTTTTTTTTTTAGAAATTAGCCTTGTAAAACGACATCTATGGCTTAAAATGATTTCAACAAGCAATGGTCGCATCCGAGCTTGTTTACCGGACCCAAACCATTCGTCCCCAACCAATGAGGTTTGAGTAAATATGAACATAGTACAACAAATAAGACAACAAAGATCAACTTTTGACTGAATAATTTCAAAAGAAAAGCAAAAGAAAAAGGCTATTACCGCGTTTGGGAGAGATCTGGGTGAAAACAAACCTTGAAATTAATTGTTTCATGTAAATGATTCTGCAAAAGCTGCGTGTCTTACATCTACCCTGTGATTTTACGATATTCAGATGAGAGAGAAAGAGGGAGCAGGCAGCAGCTTGGGTTTTGCAAAGAAAGGGAAAGAGAGAGAAGGGGAGGGATAGGGGTTGTTTGGTATGAACGAAAAATGTTTAAAGGGGGGATATTACCCCCTTATCTGATATACATTTGGACCCGACCTCTCTAGACTGGGGTCAGTCCATTTTAAAAAAGGAAATGAGAAGGCCACCTTTATATGCTATATAGTGTATATACGAATGTAAAGGGAAAAATGGGTAATTTAATAAACGGGTAAAACTAAAATATCGATTATTGATCATAATATTTCAATTATAATCGAATTAGGACATAATTAAACAATTTTAAAAAGCGGTCAATCGTGTAAATGGGCTTAATTTTGCGAATATGGCCTTAATTGATTTTAATCTAATCGATTATTTCAATTATGGCCATATTCTCCGCCTAATTAGCCAATTTTAAAATTAAATTACACTAATGACCTTAATTAGTTTTAGCCAATGAATTTGGTTATTTCAACCAAGGCCATTAAGAGGCTAAATTTACAAAAATGACCCCAATTTCCTTAAACCCATGAATTAGTTAATTTGATTGTGGCCATAACAAAAATAATTAAAAATCAATTTGCAATAATGGACATCTAGTTGATTAATTAGCCTAATTAAAACATTTACTAAAAATTATAAATAATTTTGGCAAATTATACATTTATACAAAATCGTAGAGATTAAGGGGTGAAATGGTCAATTATTTTAATTACTCAAACTCCTTGAATTGAAGGGAATAATGTACTTGCTAAGTTTGATTTTTGACAATTTGAACAATTAAATAAATGATTATTTAAAAAAATGCTTTTTCTTTGATTAAATCTAACAATTATCTCACAAATGTCATAAAAGTACAAATTAATTTCTAAATCATTTGTGATGTCCTAAAAACCTCTTTATCAATTTAAAGGAATAAAATATTGACCTGAACAATTTATAAAAATTAGTTAAACCCTTCAAGGTGGATAGCTTATTTTATTTATTATCCAAGAACTCTGAGTGATTAAAATAAATTATGGGAGGTCAAAAATTGAGTGTCAACAACTTTCCATTCGTGTTCTAGGATAGGCGGGACCATCCCCGATCAACGAAATTTTACTAACCCTAATTTTTTGACCGACTCGACTCAACTTACCATTCAATTTCGTGCAATTTTCACATACATGGTCGGACCACCAGCTTCGGGTTTCCATCTCGGGCCGTACGAGAATTCTCGCCGCTTGTGTTCGACTCAACTAAGGACCTTAAGTGATTCCAAAGGAAAATCTTGAGATCCCTAGTGTTGTTGACCGGGTTTCTCCGGATGGTCATTGAATGTGACCGACTCTCTCCGGTCTTGAGTCCGCCACATATCCATGGTCTCTAGGAATCGGTCACGTAGTTCGACTTCGTCAAGAAGAGTATGTTTCTTATGCGGGAATACCTTGATTTCCCCGGTGTGTGTCCGATCGGTCGCTTTTAGTGAAGAAAATAAAAACAAGACAAATTGTGGTTGAGTCTGAGATTGGATGGCTTCCAAATTCAGGCCGGGGAGCTTGACTCTCATGGGAACCCTATCTTGACCGGCTGCGTAAGAAAAAAATTCATGTTTGCTCTGCACCTATCCGTCTCCGGTTTCTGCTCAAAGAAGTCGGTCCTTTCTCGGCGGTTGTGTGCTATTTCTGGACTTGAAAATATATAGATATTCTTCATGGAATTTAGATGAATGGCCCTTTCGGCGCTTGTATGAACGAATGGCCCTCTCGGCAGTTTGCATGAATAAATGGCCCTTCTCCGTTCGTTCAAATGAATGGCCCTCTCGCTATTTGTATGAATGAATGGGCCTCTCGGCTAGCTTGTATAAATGGCCCCTCGGTAATTTGATATGAATGGCCCTCTCGCAATTTGATATGAATAGCCCTCTCGGAAAATTTGTATGAACGGCCCTTTCGATAGTTTGTATGAATGGCCCTCTCAGCAGTTTGATATGAATGGCCCTCTTGGGCCTTGTATGAATGGACTTCTCAAAGAAATTAAATAAATGAATGGCCCTCATGGCATGCAGAGATGACGTATATGGCCCTTGGCCGGATAATCTTTCTTTCGTCAATTATATCGTCGTTGACCCTTGTGGCCTGACATGCCATTTCGTCCTTATCATGACCCTTTTCGTCGTCCGTATCTTTATGCTATTTATGACCCCCTTGGTCCTGATATATCTTTGCCATTCGCTCTTCGTGTGACCCTTTTGGTCGACTTGTCTTTACGCTCATTCATTCTTTGCACGACCCTTTGGTCAGTGTGTATCTTTGTTGTTCATTCTTTTTCGTGACCCTCGTTGTCGGATATGCTTTTTTCCATTTGTTTTATGATCTCATGGTGCTTTGCCTCCTGGCTGAGTTTGCTTTTCGCCTTTGCTGTGAGTGAGCCGGTTGATGACGTGCCTGTAATCCTATTAAAAACCTACATCCACAGAAAAATTGTGAGTTTCCTAAGAGGCTGATTAGCGTCGTTGTCCTCCCGTCCGATGTCTCCCTGACGCTCCTTGAACCCTTCGAGCTTGGTATTTCGAGAGATGTTTTTGGGATGTACTTATGACAGTTTTGAAACTCTAGAGTAAAATTTTATGAAAGGCACGTTGTTTTTCCTTAAAAGAATTTTTTATTCTATTTTTATGTGTCATGGCGTGTGTCTTCTCCGAACGAGGTCTTCTGGCTCTCCCGGAAGGTATGATTGCCGACATCTGCACTGGTAGAATTTTTGAGACCTTCTCAAAATTTCCCCTCCCCAGTTTCAGGATTCGCTCTGAGCGACCATTGCTTTGTCTTGTTATGCAGGAATTTTTGAAGTTCCCTCAAAAATTCTGCCCCAGTGTATTTGCTTTACTTTGTCACTTTCCTCGTTGACTGTTTCTGATAGGAATTTTTTAGGTTCCCTAAAAAATTTTGCCGCAGTGTAGGGTTGATTTTTAGCCATCTCACATGCCGATCCTTGTGTTCTGATCTCGTTGACTTTTGCCTCGAGGTCTTACTAAGGATTTCTCAGGTTTTTCTTTTATGACGACCAAGCTCGAAAGCGCCTACATATCCTGTCGCAGCAGGAATTCAGGTCGAACATAGTTCAAAATAAAATAACTGAGCTTTGCGTAGTTCATTACATAAAGGATTTGTTTTTTTCCTATTCTATTATAAAGTACAATTACAAGGAAATGATGATGCAATTACAAGCAAATAGAATCCTAAACATAGTATCTCTTGAGTGCGTCTGCATTGATAGCTTTAGCCACTCTGTCCGTCCATCCGCCAGACTACAAATTTCCTCCCCGAAAGTACTTTCCCGACCATCTATGGCCCTCGCGCTTTGGTTTAATTTTCCTTTATATTCCTCGCGGGGGAAGATTCTCTTGAGCACGAGTTGTCCGATGTGGAAAGGTCAGGCTCGACCCACTTGTTGAAGGCTATAGACATTTTTTGTGTGTACAAATTATCCGTGGCATACCGCCACCATTCTCTTTCATCTATCATGGCCGCTATGGGCGATTTCGGACCCATTCTCGCATCATTTAGTTCTCGCTCTTGGATGATCCCCCGAGTGAAGGGATTTTCACTTCGCCGGAACGACCGCTTCGTACCATAGACAAGGAGGGCACGGGTTGCCCAGCGGTTCGGTTGTCGTTCGCACCCCAACAAAGCATAAGGCAACTCGGTCGTGCCAATTCTTGTAGCTTGTCGATCATTTTCTTAGGATTCTTTTTGATATTCTTTTTTATGAAATTATAGCCCGTATTTCGCGCGTTCGATATTGCGACATAATGGTGAGAAGTTAAGGACAAGACTATGTTCGAAATAATTTTAATGTACGAGTTGTTAGTAATATTATTTAACATCGGAGGTAATGGAAATATCGAGAAAGGTTAAGGGTAAAAAGGAAAATTGAAAAGGGTTCATGGAAAATATCGAGGACTAAGGGTAAAATGGGAATTTTGCAAAGTTCAAGAAAGTTCTTGAAGACCAGTGTTTAAGGAAAACTCTTGAAGGTCCTATGTGGCCATGTGGTATGAATGTGGGCCCCACCATGGCCATGTGTTCATATTCTTATTTGAGGGGCCTAAGTGTATACATAGAGAAGTGGTGGCTAAAATGGAATGATTAAGTCATCCTTTATTTAAAGAAAATTCAAGAAAAATGGAAGAATTTTCTAGAGTAGGAAACGAAAGGACATACACTACCATATTCGAGGACCTAAGCATAAATATATAGAAATGGTGGAGTTATATATCTAGGAGAAGTCATTATTTTACTTCAAGAAATTTGGAGAAAGAAAGAAAACAAAGAAGAAGGAAAGGAAGGGCCATTTCGGCCAAGTCTCCAAAAACGCATGCCATGGAAATTGATTACAAAAAAATATTTTCTCCTAGAAATCCCATCAATTGGAAGGTCCTCTTAACATGGAAGAGTTGTTGGAGCAAGTAGAACACATATTCTTGCAAAGTTACAATTCTAGCCAAGTGAGGAATCAAAGGAAAAAGGTAAGGTTTAAACCTTTTCTTATATTTTACGGATGATTACGCATGTTGGTGTAGGTGGAAAAGGATGAAATTCATGAAATATATATGTGTGGGGTAGTGGCCGAATAGAAGTAGTGTTGAGAAGTGTGTGATGAATTGATTTTATTTTGGTAGTTTGATTGTTGTCATGTGAAATCCATAATGTAAAATGAATGAAAAACCATGAATATAATATGTTGGAATGGTAGTTGTATGGAGTAGTGTTGGCCGTGTATATGGGTTGTGTTGTGTGAGAGGATTGAATTAAATTTATGTAGTATGTTGGTTGTTGTAATGTATAGAAAAGATGGAAAATTCACGAAGACATGTATGTTGATGTTGTACGAATGATGGGGTTGACACATTATTGTGAATTGATTCTAGTTAATATTTTAGTTGTCGTTATTATGAATTCCATAATGTCAAATGAATATGAAAAAATGTTGATTGAGTTGTTTGAGATCGTGAATGAATGATAAAGTGTTGCTAGAATAATCATTGGTATTGTTGTTGGTTTGGCCGGGTTGTATTCCCGGATTGTTGTTGATTAAAATTGGCCAAGTCGAACTTGGTGGGATGGTGTATTTACAGGAAGTGCTGCCGAAATTTCGGTAGCCAAGTGTCATTTTAAGAATCTAATTCTAAATGCACTAATCAAGGTTTGGTAAACATGACCAAATTGTAGATTTTAGGGATTGCAACTTGATTTGGAGTAGCAGTAGAGCGAAAAGAGGTATGTAAGACTTCACTTTCCTTCTTTGGCATGTCTTAGACATAATAGGCTTGAATACGTGCCTCTAGGACGATTCCTTTCCTAGAAATCCGAGATTGAAATCAGTTACTATTCATTCAAGAGAATTGAAGCAAATGTTCACGAAAAGTGGAAAAGTGCCTAAACATCTAGAACTCGCACAAGTAGGACCCGACTACCCTAAAACTCTCATGAGTAATGTCATGAAATGTATTATACGTAAATTGTGTACGCCGCCCTCATTTGACCGAGGTAGGCCCACTATTCCCGAATTCCTCTTATTGTCCCATTAGGCTTGATTCCGTACTATAATATGATGGAAGTTCATGGTTATCATTCCGACTACCAAACAATAGTCCGTGTTGACTAAACCCTTGACCCCAAGGTATGATTTTCCTTCCTAAAAGTTTACAAGTGTTTTCCAAAATATCCCTTTTTCTTCAAAAACCAAGTTTTACAATATTGAAAGTCTTAATGACAAAAACGACGACTACGGTTCTTTGATGATAATGATGAGCGCCGACATGAGAAGAAGTATATGATGAATATGTAGAGGATATGTCCTTACTACGAATATGACGATATGAAATGTTAAGTTATTTTTGAATAATGACTACTTTCAAAGGTTTTAAGGTAAACGAAATGATGCCTTATGCTCCTGTCCTATGATTTCTCATGATGTCACTCTCTATTGATAGTCTCGCCCTATTACTAGTTCTTTCAGGGTGAGATAAAGCGCCCATGATTATTTCATAATTGTTACACCCTGTACTTCGTACGTTGGAATATTCTAAGTTGGTTGCGACGAGTTATGGACAAGACTTTTAATTTCCGGTTTTGTTGATTTTGTCTCAATACATGAGTCGCATATTCATCTTTTGTGGGTATGAAGTGTTAAGGGTAAGATTGGAATAAGGAAAAATTAGAGAATGAAAGTTGGAAAAAATTTGGGACCAAAAAATGAATTATGGAAAGTTGGCCATTATATGAAATTTCCATAGGTGGCCGGCCATGTGAGGATGTGGGCCCTAGGCCACATGGAGGAATTATATATGTGTGTATTAGAAGACAAGTTAGGCATCTTCATCATTTAGTTCATCTCCTAGAAAAATCAAGAAACATGGAGAAAAAAAAGAAGCAAGGCATTCGGCCATAGCTTGCAAAAACAAGATCAAGAATTGGCCATCAAAAATTATTTCTTCAAGCAAACCTACTAATTGGAGGGTGCTTAGTAACGTGGAGTCGTTGTTTCAAGCGTTGGACTACTCGTTTTCATCCTTGGCCAACTTTAGACAAGTTGAGAAGTTGTGAAGAAAGGTAAGTTCTAATCTTGTTTTATGAGTTGTGGAAGGTTCATGTGTATTGTAGTATGCTAATATGGATGAAATTCATGAGATATGGCATGTTGAAGTTGAGTTGTGAAAGTTGAAGGTTGGCCGTGTGTTGTGTGTGTTGTGTGGTGATAGTGATTTAATTGTATTTAGCATGTTTGAATGTGTTGTAGTGTGAAGAAATGGATGAAAAATCATGGAATTGATGTATGTTGGTGTTGGCCGATTAGGGGCTGTTTTTGGTAGCTTATAGCGAATTGATTTTACTTGGTATTTTGGTCGTTGTTGTCATGGATTATGTGATGAGAATGAATGTATTGAATGATTCAAGTTGAATATGTAATTGTTGTGTGGTGGCCGTGCATGTGTAGTGTGGAAAGAAAGTGAGGAACAAGTTTTATTTAGTGTATTTTGGTTGTTGTTATCATGAAAGCAATGATGTAAATGAGAGTTTAATGTGTTGTTGATATTTCCTTGAATTTGAAAGGTTTCGGGTTGCCTTGTGTTTAGGTTGGGTTGTTTGGAATAATTTTGTGGATTGTTGGAAATGTTTTTGAATCGCGTTTGAAAGGGTTGAATTGTTATTTGAATATGCGATTGTTGATATTAGTTTGGAAATATGTAGTTAAGCTGAATATAATTGGAATGTTGTCAAAGTATGTGGAAATGACTTGTTAGTGCTAGAATGCGTTTGAAATTACTTGTTGATGTTGTTAGAGTGGTTGTTGGTATTGTTGTTGAAGATTTGGCCGAGTTAAATTCTCGGGGGCGTCCAAGTTATAGGGGAAGTGCTGCCCAAAATTCTGTAGATAAAGTAATGGTTTGGAATTGGATTCTTTAGCGCGTATGACTAATGTTCGATGCCTATCGATGTTATTGTAGATTTTGAGCAGCCGAGGTTTGAGTTTGGATTAGCCTAGGAAGCAAACCAGGTAGCTTTACCCTTCTTTTCTTTTTGGCATGTCTTAGACGGAATTAAGGTATGACATGACATGTGCCTCGGGTAATTCCATTCGTAAATTTCAAATATGTTTGTGAATCGTATTTGCTTGTCTTTGTTGGCATCCTTAGTATGGTCGTCGTGGTTTGTATGTCTTTGATATGGTTGAGTTTGAAATATTGTGTAAGCGATTCGTATAGGTTCCTTGATGTTCGTATCTTTAACGCGGTTGAGTTATGACCCTTATGTCTTTTGTAGGATTAAACTTTTAAGGTTTCAAAAGAGTTCTATTTTCAAAAGAATTTTGTTTTCAAAAGAGACTTGTTCCTAAACGACTTCGAAACTACGAACGTCCGTAACTTTTGCATACGACCTCGAAACGCCCCAAAACATAATATGTAAGTTCATAAGACATCACTCTCCCCTACCCCTCGTAGTCGGGCTCGGACGGGGGTCGGCACCCGTCCGTGGGGCCCGCGGCCTTTCTATGCTACCTTTATGGATTTTTCGGAAAATCTAATATTTTCTTCACTATGATTATTTATTTTTCTGTCGAGTTGGAAATAAGGATTTTTTTATGCCCATGATTCGATACGTAACAACGGTTTCGGTTCGGTTTGATACGTCCCGAGCGAGATTCGGGAGAAAACTTGATTTGACTATGGTTTTGGATTTTCAAAAAAAAAAAAGGGGTTCGTTTTGATCATTCGGTTGAGTCTCAGATGATGTCCGAGATGCGTGTGGTTGCTTACGATCCGCTCGTGCGTTCGTGTTACCTCTTTCACCGGATCCCGGCCGGTATATGATCGTGCGCACTATGATATACTCGGTGTTATGCTTTGTTACGGTTCCCGAGACCTCGCCATAGTGGCCGGTTCCGTTTATGGAGTTATCTTGTGATATGGCTTATGATGTGTTGTGATGGTGTGTTATGTTCGGGGTGTACGGAGATTTGAAACTTCTGGTGTTATGCTGTGTTGTGGCGCCAGATAGGGTGGCGACCACGTTCTGTCCGTCGGGTCCTATGGACCGCATTTGATATGTGATGATGTATGATGATATGATGAGTTTGATCACCGATGATGAGGCAAATCCCACATCGGTTAATGTCATTCCATATGACGATTATGATGCGTTCGATATGAGTATGTATGATTTGTGTGTCGGATGTAAGTACTTGGGTAGTTGGGTTATTACGACTTCACTTTCTGTACTTCCTACTTTGGTTATGACCTCGTTTGATGTATGCTATGCTTTACATGCTCGACATATTTCATCGACCCCCTTTCTTCGGGGGCCGCGTTTCATGCCACGCGGTACCCACGGATGAGTAGGTGATGTTAGCGAAGATGATGTTCCACCGGATTGGCGAGTTCCATTTCTTCCGAATGTCCGCCGAGTCCGAGTGCTTGTATGGTATCCGAGACGTTGGTAGAGACTTTGCGGCAGGTCGAGTGTATGATATGTCGGGTCCGTTTCGTAAGCGGCCACGTAAGCCGGTGTGTTTGTATGCGTTATGCTACCTATGTGTTTGGCAAGCGGCTATATAAGCCGGCTAATCGTTATGCCTTATATTACAGTTTTCATACGATTGCAGATTTTATTTGCTTTGAAAAAAAAAAACGAAGGGCATGTTTGTTTTCTGAAAAATTTTCATTGCGTGCGTATGTTTTGTTTTGTGGGCCCAGTATGGTTATGTGGATTACGAGAGTTTGCGGGTTCGCCGCCCCTAGGTAAGGTCGGGTGCCCGTCATGCCCTATCGGAAATTGTGGTGTGACAATAATACACCGGAGGTTTCCGACCTTATGTCACTCCGATAGTTACGTGATTTTCCTTGGGCTCTCATGCATGTGCTATGACACGATATATGTATAAGTATATGTATATGTATATGTATATGGGGAAGATGGGGAAAAAGGGCCGGCGCTATAGCGTACGCACGGCCACCGATCAATTGAGAATGATATGATACCGTCCCGGACGCGGGATGCCCGACGAGGGATACGTGGTTAAATGGACGGAGCCGACGCCTCGGCAATAAGACATGTTCTATTTTCTATATATATGAAATAAAAGTGTTTTCAAAGAAAGTGAAGTACAAAGTATATGGATCGGGCCGCACGTTCCGCAACAATGTATATGGATCGGCCGCACGTTCCGGCAAAATGTATGTGGATCGGGCCGCACGTTCCGCAGACTAAGCATGCATGGCATCCGCCCCCGGGGCACTCATATGCACGATACGCCTTACATGATATGATTCCTATGTACAAGTTGCGCCACACATGATATGCCCTATATGTACAAATGTACCTTACTCCTCATACGTGATATGTCTCATATGTACGTGACATGCTCTACATTTCCATACCGTTGTTGCACATGACTATGTCTCTTTCTATGTTACCATCCATGTTTTACATACTCGACATTGCTCGTCGACCCTCTTTCTTCGGGCCGCGTTTCGTGCCGCGTGTGTACACCTGCACGGATAGAAATCGAATAAGATATTCCAAAGAAAGTTGGCAAACTCCATTTGTTCTCCGAGTGGCGCCGAGTCGCCAGGCTATGTGGTGATGTCTTGTTTGAAGTTAGAGACTTTGCAGAGATACGTAGTGGGTTTCGTGAGTCGGGTTTGCACTATGATACAAGTTCTGTACCGTTACATGTTTTATTTGATTTAAAAGCAGCAAAGGAATATTTCCGCAAATCTTATTATGTATACTTGACGTAGAGATTCAAAAAAAAAATTTATATATGGTACGAGTCAGTGGGTTCGCTCGGCTCCGGTTACGGGGTCGGGTGCCCATCACACCCTAGTGAGATCGGGGTGTGACAGCAGCCTCTACGGCTCCATTCATCTGCGTCGGTAGGCGGTAGAGTTTCTGTAGGTGATCTTGAATTGTTCACAGATGTCCTTCATCAAATGGTTGTCCAAATTGGCACCATTGTCTGTGATGACGGATTCCGGTACACCGAAATGACATATTAGATTGTTTATGACCAAGTCAACCACAACTTTCTTGGTCACTGACTTGTGTGAAGTTGCTTCTACCCATTTGGTGAAGTAGTCGAGTGCGACTAAGATGAAACGATGTCCATTGAAGGCTGGCGGCTCGATGGGTCCTATGACGTCCATTCCCCATGCCACGAATGGCTAAGGCGAGCTCATCACATGTAATTCTATGGGGTGAACCTTGATCAGATATCCGTGTATCTGACACTGATGGCACTTTTGTACGAATTTACAGGAGTCATGCTCCATGGTCATCCAATAGTATCGTGTCCTCAAGATTTTTTTGGCGAGGATGAATCCATTCATGTGGGGTCCGCATGCCCTACGTGCACCTCTTTTAGTGCGTTTCGTAGCCTCTCCAGTGTCCATATACCGGGGTAACCCAAGGTCAGGGATCCTCTTATACAACACTTCTTTGTTCAAGAAGAACCCGTTAGCCATCCTCCTGATGGTCTTCTTTTGATTCGCTGAACTCTCTGTGGGGGTACTCCCCTTTCTCCAGATAGGCCTTGATGTCGGCATACCATGGTTGGCCATCCGGGGCCGGGCCTGACACGAGGCGCGAGCCCGTTCTTCTCTCGCCGTGATCTCTAGTGGATCAACGTGAGTACTCTCTCGGGTGCTGGATCATCAAGGCTATCATAGCCAATGCATTGGCAAACTCATTTTGAGCCCTCGGAGTATGCCTGAAGTCGATACTCTTGAATCTCCAGCACAATCTCTGTACCAGATTCATATATGGGAGTATCTTATCATTTTTGGTTGCCCAATTTCCTTTCACTTGATTTATGAGCAAATCGGAGTCCCCGATTACTAACAACTCTTGTATGTTCATGTCCAATGCCATCCTGAGGCCGAGGATACATGCTTCATATTCCGCCATATTATTGGTACATCTGAAGTTGAGCTTTGCAGCCATCGAATAGTGTTGTCCTGTTTCTGGTATTAACATGACCCCGATGCCCGATCCTTTGTAATTGACTGCTCCATCGAAGAACAGTCTCCAACCTGAGTACGGTTCTGCCACGTCTTCTTCCATAGCCATTACTTCCTCATCTGGGAAGAAAGTCCGTAATAGTTCAAGTTCGTCATCGACGGGACTTTCTGCCAGCAAGTCAGCTAGGGCTTGTCCTTTGATTGCCTTTTGAGCTACGTATACGATGTCGAATTCACTTAGTAGCATCTGCCATTTAGCCAATTTTCCTACGGGCATTGATTGCCGAAAAATGTACGTCATTGAGTGGTGAACACCGATAGGTAGTGCCTCAGCTCTTGAGCAATCCAGGTCAAAGTACAACAGGTTTGCTCCACCAAAGATATACCGTGCCTCGCAGGATGTGAACTTCTTGCTCAAATAGTAGATGGCATGTTCCTTTTTGCCCTCTTCATCATGCTGGGCGAGCATGCACCCGAAAACATTTTCTGATACCGACAGGTACAATAACAGAGGACTCCCTTGCCTAGGCGGCACCAAGACGGGGGATTGGAAAGATATCTCTTGATTTTGTCAAATGCCTCTTGGCATTCTTCCGTCCAATTTGTGGGAGCGTCTTTCTTGAGCAATTTAAATATTGACTCTACAATCACAGTTGACTAAGCTATGAACTGCCCAATGTAGTTTAACCTTCCCAAGAAGCTCATGACTTCTTTCTTAGTTTTGGGAGGCGGCAACTCCCGAATTGCTTTGATTTTGGCCGGATCCAGTTCAATGCCCCTACGGCTGACAATGAATCCTAGCAACTTACCTGCAGGCACTCCAAATGCGCACTTTGCAGGGTTTAGCCTCATATTTTATTTGCAAAGTCTGTCAAAGAACTTACCCTAGTGCACGATATGTTCTGAGCTTTCCCTTGATTTTATGATGACATCGCCCACATAGACTTCAATTTCTCGATGCATCATATCGTGGAACTTGTTAGTCATAACTCTCATGTATGTAGAGTCGGTATTTTTTAGGCTGAACGGCATCACCCTGTAATGGTAGACCCCCCAAGGGGTGATGAAAGCTATTTTTTCTGCATCTTTAGCTCATGAGTATTTGATGGTACCCGACGAAACAATCCACGAATGACTGCAGCTCGTGCTTGGCACAGTTGTCTATTAGAATGTGGATGTTTAGGAGAGAAAAGTTATCTTTTGGACTGGCCCGATTGAGATCTCGGTAGTCCACACAGATATGAATCTTTCCGTCCTCTTTGAGTACTGGCACTATATTGGCCACCCAAGTGGGGTAGGATGTCACCTCCACTATTCCAAACTTGATCTGTTTTTCTACTTCATCCTTTATCCTGATACTCTTGTCTGGCTTAAAAGTTTGCGTCTTTTGCTTGACTGGGGCAAAACCCTCCTTGATGGGTAATATGTGGGCCACTATTTCAGTGCTCAATCCTGGCATATCTGCGTAGGACCAGGCGAAGACATCCACATATTCTTTCAACAGAACTATGAGCTCTTCCTTCTGTGGAGCTCCCTAGTGAGCACTGATTCGCGTGTTTTTGACATCCTCTTCGTCACCAAGGTTGATTACCTCAGTTTCGTCCATATTTGGCTTCTTCTTATCTTCTAATTCTTCCAACTCTTCTACCAGTCCCTCTGGTACCATTGTCGCTTCGTCGTATTCCTCGTATTCCTGTTGACTATTTCCCTCATTCGTTTCACGACACGTCATGACATTTTCGGTTGTTTTATTATGGTTACTACTGAAAAGGCAAGGCAAAGTAAAGTTAGGTTTATTATTGTTCGTTATGTGTGGTTAGTTAGAAAACTTTCGTTATTATTATCTGATGAGGATAACAGTGTTACGCAGATCGTGGCATTTTATTAATTCCAGAGTAATTGGTTACAAACTGTGATCCTGGTTCGGAACATCGTTGAACATTTCCATTTTTAAATATCATGAAGTAATTTAGAAAAGGCGATCGTTCGTGCCTCAGCCGACGTCGCCGCTTTTAGCAAAAGATTTTTAAAAAAAATCCATCTCTCTACCGAGGAGCCAAGAGAGTAGATGCCCAATTGTTCAAGCGCTCTCCTGGTTTCAGACTGTGTACGGTGAGCATCTCCTAGCTTTCTTGATGATCACGTAGCATCCTTCTTCTTGAAACAACGACTCGAGACCCCTATCAGTTTCTTCTCCATTCAGCATCAGCATCTTTCTGGGGAATGACTGGTACAAACCTGGAAATGGACGAGCTAGATTCCCCATTCTAGGCTCCCTCTTGATAGCCTTTGTGAGCTCATCTTCATTAGGAGTATACCTTAGGCCGAAGTGGTAATTTGCTTTTGGGATTGGCACAGGCTCTGTTATCCCTTCGAGGTCCCTTCCTAGGCCCTTTCTTGTTTCAAAACCACTTCGCAAAGATGGTGGAGGCAATCATTTTTTAGGCTGCTAACATTGGTTTATCGACCTCCTTTTTTCGCATGGGTGGCCCCAACGTATTCCACCACATGGAAGTTTGACATGTGGGGACTCCCCTCGATCATAGGTATGATGTTGTAAGGATACTTCTGGATATCCTTCTCAGCTGCAACTACAATTTCCCGTCCCTGCCATTCAAATTTTATGGCTTGGTGCAGAGTTGATGGGACTGCGCTGGTAGAGTGTATCCAGGGTCTTCCCAGGAGCATGTTGTAGTTGGCCTTGATTGCCAAGACTTGGAATTTTACTGTGAAAGAGGCAAGCCCAACTTGGATCTGTAGGTCTACTTCTCCCAGGGAATCACTTTGGGATCCATCAAATCTTTTGACCTTCATCCCGCTCTGGTGGATTTTGCTCATGTCATAGCCGAGCTGTGTTAATGTAGTGATGGGGCAGATATTGGGCTCTATCCATTGTCCACAAGAACCCTCTCTATTGCCTTGCCATGACACTCCACGATGATGTCAAGAGCTCTGTTGTGAGAGGTTCCTTCTGCTAACAACTCCTGTTTTGAGAAGCAGATTTTGTGATGTGGGCTACCAACCAAGCCAAGTCTTCGCTGCTCGTACCAGCTGCTACGTGTGTATCATCTAACACTCTCATGAGGGCCTGCCTACATGATGGAGAGCCGCGCAATGATAACACCGATATTTATGTCGGTGTCTTCTTCAAATGCTCAACAATGGAGTAGTCTTTTGGTTGCATGCGCCGCCAGAAATCTTTAGCTTCTCCTTCGGTTATTGCTCTTTTTTGGGTGTTTTATTTCCTTGTGGCATTCTCGAGCCGCCCTTGAGAGTGTAACATCTCCCCGAGCGGGTCATTTCTTGATCCATGGCTGTTTTTGGCGTTGATTGGCTCTTTGGGGGTAGGTGCAATTTGTTGTGCTGTCTGTGCTACCACGGGTGCTGGGACCAAAGTCCTGAACCTCGATATAGCTTTTGTGGCTCCCGGTGCTGGGATCAAAACTTTGAAATTGGGGCGCTCCTGGAGTGTGAGGGAGGCTACTATTTGTTCCAGAGATTCGACTGCTTTAGGGACCAACGCTCTGCAAGCTTCCCAGTCCTCGTCCCTTTTAATTATGTGGACCTCGTTGTTTCCATGGTTGGGTAATGGGTGTGTGTTCACATTGGGAGCTACGGTTTCCAAAATGATTTCCCTCTTATCGATCAGATCCTAGATTTTGTGCTTGAGATTTATGCAATCTTCTGTGTTGTGCCTATTTCCTCCTGTATGATAGGCACAAGTCTGATTATCCCTGTAGAATCTTCGTCCCCGACCGTGCTAGTTTTGGAGGGGACCTTCTGGATCGTGCCCGGGCACCAATAGCTTTTCGAAGAGCCAAGCCCTGGGCTCGAGAAGTGTTGTGAATTCTCTTGTTGGCTTTCTCTCGAAAGCAGGATGTGGAGCATTATATGCTAGGGGTGGTGGTTGATTTTGATAGTTCTGAGGTGGTTGATATGCTTGTGGTGGGTTATTTGGTGGTGGGCGGTAATTTTGTTGAGGTGGTGGTTGATAGGTTTGTTGTGGCGGTGTTTGGTAAGTAGGAGCAGACACACAGACACTAGGCGGAGCCGTGTAAGCTGGTATGGTGGTGGTGAAGCTTGGCTGTGCTTAATACACAGGTGTTGGATTATAGGCAGGTGTGAAGTAATTTTTAAGAGGCGAAGTTATGTTGGAGGATTGTGGTTCTTTTGGGCTTGGTTTTGGAATGTGGGATATGCTTGCCATGTCCTCTTTCTTATTATGGAAGATTCCTGCAGTAGCTTGTCCAGATGCCTTATTGAAGACACTGACTATTTTCCCAGATTTGAGACCATCTTCTATGGCCTCTCCCATTTTGACCAACTCAGCAAATGGCCTCCCAGCCATGGACAACATTCTGTCGTAGAAATCAGGCTCCTGGGATCTAATGAACACGGAGACTAGCTTTCCCTCACACATCGGTGGTTGCACATGGGCTGCCTCGGCCCTCCATCTGCTGGCAAACTCCCTATAGTTTTCTGTTGACTTTTTTTTTTTTACCTTTTCAAGGTAGTAGCGGTCGGGTACTATTTCGACATTAAATCCAAATCTCCCCATGAAAGATTCTCGCCATGTCCTCTCAGGTGAGTCATTAGCACATGTCTTGAGTTGCGAACCACTCAGCGGCTTCCCAGTCAGACTACGACTGAATAGTCATATAATCAGAGGTTCATTTTTCTCAACTCCGACCAATTAGTCGCAGTAGGACCGGAGGTGTGCCTTGGGATTCCCTGTCCCATTAAACATTATGAATTTTGGGATTTTGAACCCTTCTGGTAAATCCAAATCCGGATCCATGCACAGGTCGTCATATCTTAGGCCTGTAGCCTTTCTCACGAACCTGTTGGATCTCTCTAATAACTCTTCCATCTTCTTTTCCATATCTCTCTCGCGCTTATCCTGTTCGGCCTTCCAGGCCTTCTCCATTTCTTCATAATGATCTAGCTCTTTATGACCTGGGGAGAATTCACTTCGGATGTTGGGAGTGAAGAAAGATACTTGGTGGGTGGGATGGTTAAGCGGGGCAGTGGTGGTCTGCCCAGCTGGTAGGGCTGGAACACGTACTTGGTTCGCCCGATTGATGAAAACCGGCTGAGGAACCTGGTAAGAAGGGACTGTGTTACACCTGGGAAATTTTCCCTTAGCACACAGTGAATGGACTAACGAAGGGCATGATGTATACGAGGTTTGGATAAGTAAGAAATAGTATTTGATGGTCCTAGTTAAGATTTCCAAAGACATTCGAGTTAAGGAAACAAAGTTGTTAAGGAAAGCGAATTATAAGTCGTGTGTCGGGCAAATTACGAGCATCAAGTTAATGATGTTTTAATGATGTTTTGGAGAAGGGTTATAATGCTCTGCTTGGGTGTAATGAAGTGATAAACAAGTGTTAAGAAGAGTTCAGCAGGATTGGA
>NC_081347.1:18413170-18446432 GCF_029784015.1 Lycium ferocissimum
TTACATATACATACATATACACGTAAATGAATAAATGAGGCAAGGTTAGGCTTGTGGGCCTACCTAAGCCCACCAGTTGGCTATTTTCACCCATGGCTGGGCCTTCACCATTTTCACCTATGGTTTGGTCTTCATAATATTAGCTTCCCTTTCATTATTTCTTTTGGATAAGATGAAGAAGAGATGTTAGGCCTCAGCCCAACAGGTTTATACGAGAATGCAACGGCCCAAATGGCCCACGAGGAAACCCCATGCAACAAAGAAGTAAGAAGGAAATGAGATTAGAGAGTATCATGACTTAACTTCAACTAATTGGGACATTAAAGGATAAATGATACGATCACTATTGCATGGATGCCTGATATATCATATACACTTAGTGAAATAAATAAGACAAAACTGAGGGTCCAAAATTCAGAAATAAACAGAGGCCCAATGAAAACACACATATAAGGGAGCAGGCCCAAATTACAAATAGCGAAGGAAAGGAAGTTCAAAACAACAATTTATGTAAGACAGACCATTCAATAGTAAGATGCAACACATAGGAGGAAGACAGGCCTAAAACAATACTACAAGACACATCAGTTGAAAATCCCACATTTCCCTTTGTAATACAAAATATATACCTAGCTGTATACACTGAAATGTATACGGTTGTGTATACCTTGTATATTTCATGTATATTAACACAAGCATACCACAGAGAAGGCTAATGCAGGTAGGGGTGTCAATGGTACGGTTCGGGTGGTTATTTTATAAAATTTATACCATACCAATTTTTGGTCATCTCATTTTGTAGAACCAATATGATACTTTCCGAAACCATCCCATCATATCGATTTCCCTTCGGTATCGGTATGGTTCGGTGAATTTTCAATTTTTTTAACAAAACATCATCATGTTATAGTCACTAGTAAAAGTTAAAGACACGGTATCATGCATACTTCTATAGGACTTTGGCAAAAATTCTAGATATTTTTTACTTTTTAAAAGGTGACGAATCAAGAAAACATAAAAGACGACAAGAATAAAGATTGATCCCACTATTTTACGGCAGTGTAAAACAATGTTAAGCAAAGACAAAAAGTATAATTTATATCGCACGAGGGGGCAAACATCAATCAAGATGGGACTCAAGAGCTGAGACTACTAAGATTAAGTATCCAATAAGAGAAATTTAAAATCATATGAGAGGAAAAATATCTAATACTTTGTAGATTTCTATCCAAGATCGTTGGAATACCTTGTAGCTTACAAGGTAGTTACTACTCGAGGCTCTAGAACTAATTTAATTTCAATAGGAGTAGTTTAATAGGTTTCATAGTTGGAACTTTAGGTGTTAATTATTTCATCACACATCCCAAACCCAAGACAATTTTTTTAATATTTTATTATATTTAAATCTAATATATAGAATATATTTTACACATATAAATTTACGGTATGGTTCGGTATTTTTTCGATTTATTTTATAAAATTTAAAACCAACCCAATTATTCGGTACGGTTATAAATTTTTATAAAAATCGTCGGTTAGGTCGGTTAAGTCAGTTTTTTGAAAACCATTGACACCCCTAAATGCAAAATACAAAGCAAAGCATCTTTAACATATATCAGAATCTTGACATGAAATTGTAACGACCCGTTTGGTCGATATAGTCTCCTCGGCGTTTTTGCCCGTTCCCGAGCATCGATTAGCTCACTTTTGACCCGAGCGGACCGTTGACACGCTTCTCGAGGTGTCTAGACCGGATTCAGGCAACTTTTGTGAAAATATATGTTTAAAGTGAAAAATGGTTGACCCAAAGTTGACTTTTGGGCAAATGAATTTCGTCAATTCCGAGAGATCCGGATGGTCGTTTAGAACTTGTGTGTGTGTTTGGTTCTGTTCCCAATGCACTTGGGTGCATTTCGGGACTTGTGATGGAAGTTTGCTATTAAGGCCCCGGGGGTTGACTCGGTCAACGAAACCTCCGTTGAAAATTCCGAGGCCACAGGCGCATTCGTAGCGCATTTTTATGTGGGACTATGCGTCTGGTATGTGAGCAGATAGCCTCGAGAATTAGTCAAAAAATTGGATCGAAAGGTGAAACTTGGGCTAAGTTTCTAGTGTCTGGTGCCCGCTTTGGTGGTAAGAGTTGAAAGAGAGTTTGGAAGAACATTGTTCCTAGGATTATTAATGAATAAATTGGTGATGTTTTGTTAGATATTGACGAATCTAGGTTCATTAATCATAGATCTTCCACTTTTAACGTTGAATTTCGGATTGGAGACTTAGGGTTTATACCCAATTTGGGGGTTTTGCATGAAATCAGAATCTAGGCTAATTATTGAGCCAAATCTGCAATTAATGGTTGGATTATGATTGCCTAGTACTTAATTTGGTATTTTGCCCGCGAATTTTTCGTTTTGCCCTTATGGGCCCGTTTCCCCAAATTCTAGGGTTGGAGCAATAGTCTCCAATTGAAATCATAGCAATATTAGTATCATTCTTCATGATTTCTAATATAGAATTCGATTATGCTTAAACTACTTTGGTTCTGAGCTTCAGCGGAAGGGCAAGGCAAATGAGTGAGTTGTTGGTGTTACGGTTCGGCAGTCCAGGTAGGTTATGGTTTACCTTTAGTGAGACTTCGTATAGTGAATCACATATTTAGATTATAATTTCAGAGACAGCATGCAAACCTTCGGGTATGAAGTTGGGATGGATATTGCCTTAGGTTGGGCCCTGATATGTGTTGGGATAGCCACCCCGTTATGTGTGCTTGATGTTCAATCGTGTTGGCTTGATGCCATGTGTAGTCGGTAAATATCTACTTCTGTCTTGTCATCTTGATTTGGATGGAATTGACATACCCGTGGTTGGTATTTGTATTAGATATATTATTGGTGTACCCACTGCTGGTACTTGACTTATTGATATATATAGGCATACCCACTGTTGGTATTGTGATGTGATACTTGTTGGCATTACCCAAGTGGTACTTGTGATATTGAACTTGATTGATTTACATATGGATTCTAGGCATTGCATGCATTCTCTCATAGTCATAACGACCGGGTGATGATCCGGTATCGTTGATTGGCAAATTAGATATTTGATAAACTCTTTTACTTGAGTGATTGTAAAAAGGCCAATGTCCGAAGATCCATTTCGGAATTGTTGATTATGTGAAACTGATATTTTGATGAACTCTTTTACTTGAGTGATTGTGAGAAAGCCGATCCGGTATCATTGATTGAACGAAACTGATATTTGATAAACTCTTTTACTTGAGTGATTGTAAAAAAGCCGATGCCCGAAGATCCATTCCGGATTCGTTGATTATATGAAACTGATATTTTGATGAACTCTTTTACTTGAGTGATTGTTAGAAGGCCGATGTCCGAGGTTCAATTCCGGAATCGTTGATTGTATTAAACTGATATTTGACAGACTCTTTTACTTGAGTGACTGTGAGATAGACGATGTCCGATGAGCTATTCCGGCATCGTTGTTGCATGGACAATTCTGATGTTATCCCGTAATCGTTGTTAGTGCATAGACTCCGCAGGTCCCCCAGGGTGGTGCCGGTGAGACTCCCCACGAGCAATTAGCCAGGGGTCCCGTCCGTTCGTTAGGCAAAGATCCGGACGGGTGGCGGTTAGACTTCACGAGTCACACTTGGCCGTGCTACCTAGACGTCAATATTTCCGTCCGGAGTACATGTGTACACCTCATTTGCATGGCATTACATTTCATTCATTTCATCATTGCACTGCATTGCATTGTGACTTGATTGAGGTTCTTGGTGATTTACTTGTGATGTTTGGATTGGATCGGATATATTCGGACTTGACGTAGTTGGGTTTAGATGCTTTACATAGGCGATGATGGATACTTGGTTGTGATCATATTGTCTTATACTTGTTAGATTCCTTGCTTATCTACCTTATTTTCTGAATTGTGTTAACTAAGCTTAGTCGGCCGATGATGCCTACCAAGGTCTCGTTTTTGTGCCGAATCACCTCGATTCTTTTATGAATGCAAGTCCCAAAATGATCCGACTTTTGTGACCGTGGTATATCGACTCTTCTAAAATACCATCTCGAGTTTCGGGTGAGCATGACGTCCGTTTACCTTGAAGACTTTCCTATCATATGTCTAACTTTTATTTTAGAGACATAGACATTATGTATTAGTATTCCAGACTGTACTATTCTCCTTAGATGCTCTTGTATTATTCAAACTAGACCCTGGGGGTATTTACTATCTTCCGGTCCTTTTTACTACTATCTATCTACATATACCGTGAGACTTACGTATTTATTGATTTTCGCTACTTAAATTTCTTCAATTTATGTATTAGTTCATTGTTGGGATAAGGGTTCGCTTACCGAGGTGGGAAGGTAAGTGCCCGCACGGCCTAGGGAAAATGGGTTGTGACAGAAATGCATTTATCTTCTATTAAACTATAGCATGGCTTCATATGTTAATTATAGGCATGGAAAAGAACATGATGGAGACTGTAGGGCACACATATCAAATTTGATTCAATCACCCATCATGCTAGGCTTAAAACTAAGGTAAGGTAAGTCCACAGGCAGTACACAAGCAAACAAGTTTTCAGTACAGATAGGGGTTCATGCTTGACTATTTTAGACATTAGTAAATTCATAGTGACCCTTAACAAATTCAATAGTTCAAACAACACATAATAGGTGTATCAGGAGTTGGACAGACATGCAAAGAACTAGAGTCACTTAGACAACACATGATGTAAAGAAATTAAGCAGTTCCACAACTATCTAAACAAGCATGATGAATGTGAAGATTTCTAACCACACTAATTAACTGATAACACCTCTATATACAGATCATAGGCAATAAGGAGCTACATGGACTAACAGGCAGGCTGATGACATAAAAGAATCAACCATAGCAATGTGCAGCTAGACATATGAACTAAGTTACTGATAGGCTTAAATGACTACACACATATAAGGTTTAAGCATTCATGAAAGTTAAAGCCTAAGTGGTTAACTAAACCTCATTTTTATTTAAACACTTAACCATATGAACCTACTCAAAAAGATAGAATAAACAAACCAAAGTAAACAGATCACGGATTTGACTAAAACAAACTCTGTAGATAAAATGTCACTTAACAAATGTAGAAATGACATGCTTAAGCAAGGTGAATGAGAAAATGACCTAGTCTATCATCCAAACACACATACATAAGGTTGTTTGAACTAAGCATAATCCAACATTGGTCATTAATGATAACATTACTAACATACATAGATCCCTAGACTAAACATGCTTGAGCATTTACCAACAGTAACTTGATCATTATGGCTGTTAACTTAACATATAATTTTTAAGTCATACTAAATTAAGACATGGAAAACTGAACTCATTAACCAACTAAGCTAATAATCACATGATTAACGGAGCTAAAAGAGGATTACACAGATGACATTTGGCAATAAGATATCAGTATATGAGGGCAAATGACTAACCTTCTACTAAATCTACTACTAACTTAATCATCTCATAAACTAACTACACATAACTAAATGTAAACCTCAACAACATGGGCTAATTACTCACATAATGGAAACTAAGTTATACTAACAGAGATAAGCACAAACTAACTGCTATTAACAAAGAAAATGAAACTGAACCATACTAAACACATAAAATGCTTAAAAATAAATAAAGGTGAGAAGATTACCTTTCTTTTGTGCAACCTTTGTCGAGATTTGAAACTTGGAGATCTTCTACTCCTCAAATCCAAAGCTCAGCCACAAAGAAAATGCAAAGAAAAATATTTAAAATTTAACTTACTTAAGCTTTTAAAGTTTCAAAGCAAAATATTGCCAAAACTTAAGCTCAAGTATATTTTTGTGAAAAAATCAATGTTCAAGCCTGTGTATTGTGAGGAATGGGGGTTCTATCAAATTGATGTCAAACCCTAAAGCATTGATGTGGAATTTTTACAAAATTCTGGGAATCAGTCCCTTCTTTCTAGCGTCAACGGCTAGGATTTGAGCTAAATAAAGCGTGAATGGCCAGATTGGCCTAAATTGGATCGATCTCACTGGTTCTGCAAGAACCAATGAGGATCATGCGATTCAAACGGGTCGAGCCAAACTCCATTAAGGAGTTTTGTACTCCTTTGACCTTAATTTATAGAAAAATAAAGAAAAAGAAATATTATACCTTGTTTGGGATTGTAACGGATGAGAGATAAGGCGAAGTAATTAATGCTTGCCTCAAATCGACCATGCCAAGCCTGAGGAAGTCTTACACCTCTAAAATCTTGCCAGAAAAGGTGAGATGTCGAGGAGAGAGACGATGCAAAATGGTGGCGGCGCATTGGGTTTCACCCGAAACCCTACCCTTTCCTTCAAAGGGTCGTTTGGTATACACTTCCTGTGTATATGTTTGTTGTGGACACGAAAATGGTTCGGGTCTAGGCATTGGGCTTGGGCTTGGCATGATTTAAATAGGGAAGGGGGATGGCCCAATCTTATATTCATTGTATACATGGGTATACATGTATATTCATGTATACCCATGTATATACGTGTATATAAGGACGCACAAAACGTGACATTTTGGCAAATAGCCATAAATTAAAATTTTCATTCATTGAACATTTCAATTATGGCCCAAGTGCCACTAATTAACCAAGTAAATTAAAGGCACGACTAAATTATTTAAAAAGAATTAAAATTGCAAATATACTACCCCTAATTGATTTAAACCATGAAGTTGGCTTTTTTCAATTATGGCTCTCATTGACTAATTCAATTGATTATTTCAATTGTAGCCACAATTACTCATAATAAAAAATCTGCAAATATAACCATAATTAAAAATCTTATTAATCATGATTAATTTAAAAATTGTCAATGTACCGTAGTTATGCAAAAATTAAACATTTGAAAAGTAAAATGATTTTTATTTCAATTAATCAATTTTCTTGAATTAAATGGGGTGGAATACTTGTCAATTGAACCTTTGATGATAATAAACAATTAATTTATTAATTGCTTATTAATTTTTTTATTTATTATGAAAAATTATAGAAATATAGTGATTAATCTTAAAATGATTTACAACACATATTTGCCATTATTTTGCTAAATGAAATAGAAAAATAATATTGAAATAATTTTGTAAATTCATTCGAATTTATAAGTGCCTATCCTACTCCGTTTGAGTTTTAAGAATTCTAAATAATTAAAATAAATTATTGGAGGTCAAAAATTAGGTGTCAATAAATATCCATTAGAAAAAGGGAAAATCACGCTGAGTTTACATTCATGCATCTAGTTTGCCATTTTTAGCCCAACTATCCACTTCTTACACCATATGACCTTTCGGCAATTTAGATTACAGATATTTTAGCTGACTTCCACCTTTCAGTAATTTAAAACCATTATCTCTTTCCTATATTGAATAGTTAATAACTAAGATTTCAATTCTAGTAGTTTAGTCAATTACTATGCATATAAGATATCTGTTATGTGGGCCCGCTTAGCTCAAAGGTTAGAGCATCGCATTTGTAATGTGATAGCAGTGTGCCGGAATCCAAAGCCACATCTTCATTTCAGAAGCTCTTCTATTGCGATTGGAATTGAACTTAGTCCTATCAAGCAGAGTTCTGATATGATGAACTGAGAATTAAATGAGATCACCATTATGAGCACAAATTAAGATTATTTTAGCAAGGCAAACAATGGATAACGACTAAGATTAAGAGTAATTTATCTTTGACTTTATCTCCAGGTTCAAGAGTGTCCCATCCTTAGCCTTCCTTACCTTCTTTTGCGATCTCATTCTCTTCACCGACTTTCAGGATCGGACTTTCGTCAGATCCATGTCATCATCCATTCCCTCTGTGGATGGAATATCAAAATCCTCATCCATTATTCAACTAAATGAGGCAAGAATGCTTCACTCGAAGTTAAGAAACCCAACCGAAGCACTGATGGTGTTGCTCAGTGAAGGCGTGAGAAACGGGTAAAGAGAGGCTTAAATGGTGTGATAGGGAGAGTGTCAAAGGCTTTAAGTTCTAGAGAGTTCCAATAAGGTTTTAGATTGAGTTTGATACCCCAAGCTTCCAAAGTCTTAAACTTATTTTCAAATGTATTTTGTGTCTAATGTTTTTAGAAAAAAAAGATGCAGAGTATAAGGAAAGACATTATTTATACACAAGTCATGCATTGTTATACAAAAAAAGTTGAGGAAGTTACATAGAGCCTTACAGAACATATACATTATTTATACACTGCAATTTGAATTGGTTTCATGTTTATACATGATTATACAAAGTATATACATAATATATAAGAGTATACATAATGTTTATGTATGTACAAAACATATACATTATCTATACATCCGATGATACGGTAGTGGGCTAGAATGATACAGTGGGCTAGCTTGGCTGCAAACTAGATGTGTGAGCGGTATATACGGGTTATTTCCCCTTAGAAAAATCCCATTTTTTTGTGTGGATTTCCCTTCAAAGGCACTGGTCTTAATTTTTGCCCTTCACCTAATACCATGAGGTTTAGAGTTCGAATCTCGGCTTAGTAAAAAAAAAATCACAAGGCAGAGTTTCATAGCAAAATTAGGCCTAGTCAAGCAAAAGTAAGGCCTGAAGGTAGAGTTTTGCAAAATTCCAACAGAGTAAAAAAAAAAATTATCTTAATGTAAACCTCTACCTTAAGGTAGAGTTTTGCCTTATGCGACTCTGCCTTAAGGTAGATTTTGCCTTATGCCTGAAGGCAAAACTCTGCCTTAAGTAGAGTTTGCAGTCAAACTCTGCCGTAGAATTTGAGGCAAACTTTGACTTAAGCTAAAGTTTGAACTCTGCCTTGCGAATCCAAACTCTACCTTGCGAATTCCTTTTTAATTTTTGACTGAGCGGGAATTCGAACCCGGAACCAAAGAGTTTTTAGTGAAGGGCAAAATTAAAGACCACCAATTTGAGGGGAAAAAATTAAAGACCATCCCCGAATAGGAGCAATCGTGCAAATTTCCTTCATGCCCAACCCGTTAAATACTGGGCGGATTGAATGGATTTGGGTTAATTACAACTGAATCAATTAATAGTCCAAGCATCTAGCAAATAACTACTTGCAATTAAATCCATTAATAATCCGTCCAAAAAAAACTGGTCATCCTCGCAAATTTTCCGGCCTTGAAAGTAACTAACTGCCAAAACTCTGTAATCACCGAATCTCTTCGACAGGATTACATGATGACCGCTGGGGCGGCATCCCCGACGCCGTAGTGGCCTTCCAACCGCCGTAGCTGTGATGGGCACTGACATTTTAATAAACAATGTTAAAGTGTGCATTGCAGATTTTTGCACAAAAATGTTTATAACAATTATAGCAAATACTCCATCCGTCCCAAAAAAATTGTCCTCTTTTGACTTGACACAAAGTTTAAAAAATAAAGAAAGACTTTTGAAATGTGTGGTCCAAAACAAGCCTTAGATATTTGTATGGCTGTAAATCATCTCATAAAGTAAAATTGTTTAAATATAGAAAGGGGGCAATTTTTTACGAATTAAAAAGAAAGGAGGACAATCTTTTTGGGATAAAGGGAATAATAATTAGTACCATATTAGCAAACCCTACTAAAGCCAAATAAATGCTTCACGTACTAAAAAAAGAATTGGTCCCCTATTCTGTGATGGTTCCAAATTTGTCTCCTAAAATCAAGCCTAATATTAACTACTGATTTATTATAAAATTTATGCCAAATAAATTTTGTGGTTCATGATTTTTTTAATGTTTGAACATTTAAATTTTTAATAATAGTATATGTCAAACATATAGAAATCTAATTAATTTATAGCATAAACATTCACAAATACACCATATACATGTAAAAACCTTTTGAGCTTTGCATAATTAGCATATATTTCTAGTATAAATATTTTTAATGTCAACATACAAAAATTTGAATTCAATAACAAAAATAATTTAATATTACGTATATTATTTTAAATTTTATAATTCAATTGTTGTATAACTTACTGAATAAATGATGAATAATAATAATATTTATATTGTATTATTACTGTATAGCATATTAATAAAATACATACATAGTATAGTACTTGTGTATTACTATTATATACATCAAATATAACCAAGATACATAATATATAATTGAAATAGAATTTATTGTTTTTTATCATATATCAGCGCTATATAAGTATATATTCAATATACTGCATATATTTAAATAGCATGTATAAATATTTTGTTTAGTTACATGTATTATATTGTGTGTATATATAATTTGTATATTTGGTAGACTAAATATATAAATAGTATATATAATATATTTATGGAAGATTTACCCACTATAAAATGGTCACAAGATAATATACTTGAAATATATTAATGGTATTTTGCTTTTAAAACCGACAGCAGAAACATAAAATTTGGAGAAAAATTTCCTCAATAGCAACCCCATTAAAGAGGGAGATTTATTTTTTCATTAAAAAAGGGAAGAATCTTTGAGATAATTCTTCTTTTTTCATAACAAACATTATGGAGAGAAAATTATAGAAGAGAGAGAAAAGAGCAGCAAAAGTGCATTGATGCACATAAATCACCTAATTAATGAAGAGAATTGCTAACGTTTAAATGCATTTATTATTATTGTTTATTTTCAGAATGTCATATTTGTTATAAAATGTGTTATATTTGTTACTTTTACAAAGATATGTTATTGTTGTATATAATTCTTATTAATTGATGTGATGGGTAAAAATCTCAATCTCTTTCGCCTACAAACTCTGTAAAAACATTAAAATGCTTTTAACATTTTAAAATGAAAGAACAACTTGTTATTACTTTTTTTTTTATCTAACACATTTGTTGTTAATTGAATACTTTTATTCAAACACGTAACTGCTCATTTATAAATCAGTTTCATTAGTATAAAATATTTTTCAGCACTTAAAGGTCATTTGGTAGGGTGTATTAGATAGAATAATGCTAGTATAAACTTTTAGTGTCGTGTAAGGTTGCAAATTAAAGTCTAGTACAACTAATACAAATATTATTTGTACTATTCTTATACATAGTAAATTATGAAATTAACAATATCAATACTATTCTTACACTTATACACCCTATTTCAGTACTACTATTTAAAAATTATGTGATGCATGTTAATTTTAATACAACAAACCAAATAATCGATAAGAAATAATGACAGTATAACTATCACATCATAAGTAATTCTAATATTACTAATTCTAGCATAATTTGTCTACCAGCTTACATTTACCTTTAACTTAAGCAGGCTCTAACTACTAAATTACTTACACCTTCCGTCCCAATTTAAGTGTCTTACTTTTCTTTTGGTTTGTCTCAAAAAGAGTGCGTATTCTTATATTTGGTAACTATTTAGTTTTAACATCCTACTTATTTTTTTTCGGACATGTTTAAGGTCTGATACCAAGTCTAATTTATTTTAACATCCTACGCACATCTGAATATTAAGATATGATCTTTGAATCTGAACACTGAATGATTAAGACTGTTTGTTTTCAATATCTAAATGTGCATGTGGAATTCACTATTCAATAAAATATTATAAGAATCTCATTTCAACAAAATAATATTTTGAATATTTATATTTGATAAAAAAAATTAAACTATCTAAAATGCAAATAAAATCTCTATATCAATATAAAAAATTATTGTAACAAGGTAAGATAGTATTTTTTTTTTTCAAGAATTGAAGATAAGTTAATATTTAATAAGAAAATTTATCAGAAAGTGGAACCACCAACAAATATTCATCTTTCACGGAGCCCCAAACTCATAAATTTCTATCACGATACTAATCTCAATAATACCTCAACCTAGAAAATAAGTTTCTTATCACCCGTAAATTGAACAAAGAGTTAGTAATATTTTTATAACAGAATTGAGCAAAAAGTTACCCAGCAGCAAAATTGAAAAATTTCTTACGGCTAAAATATGATTGGACATGTTTCCATCACAACACGGAGGTTTAATTACACTCACATTGGATTTATATATATAAAAAAAAATTCTACTTTTATTGCACATGAATAATCATTTTTTATTTTTCTTGGTGCAAAATTGATTATGAACTGGGGAAGACACATAGGATTTTGCCGAGAAGAGAAAAAAAATGATTTTGATTGAGAAAGAAGTGTGATAGGCGTGAAAATTTTTGCTGAGAAGAAAAGCGCAGAGGCATGAGAGGAGGTTTTGTGAATAACACGCAATATTTTAATGAGTCTAAAATCTGAATGGTGTTAAGACTTTGTTATAGATCTGATTCAATCAGATCCATTAAGAGGTTTTATAAGGAGACAAAACAAATGCATTTAATGGGCTGAATCTAAATAATTAAGGCCAAAGTCACAGATGGACCCCTGAACTTGTCCTGATTTTCCATCTAGACCCCCAACTGAAACGTTGACCATCTAAACCCCCGAACATAAGATAAACTGTGTCATTTGAACCCCCTCGTACCAGCTGGCACACGCGTGAAACTCACTTGCTGTGACATGGAAAAATAGACCGGTGACATGGAGCCATGTCATGTTACCTTTTTTTTTTTAAAAAAAAATAATAAGTCATGTCAACAAAAACAATTAATTTTAACAAAAACTCTATTTTAAAATCTATTTAAATAATTAAAAAAAAATTGAAAAACCCAACCCATCCTCTTCGATAGCCCACCTCGCCGCCGCCGCTACCTCCTCCACCGCCTCCGCTTTCTTTTTTTTTTAATTTTTAATCATTAAAAATTAATTTTAACAAAAACTCTATTTTAAAATCTATTTAAATAATTAAAAAAAAAATTGAAAAACCCAACCCATCCTCTCCGATAGCCCACTTCCGCCGCCACCGCGCGCCACCGCCCTCCGCCGTTTTCAAAATCTATTTAAATAGCGTTTTTGTTAAAATTAATTTTTAATGATTAAAAATTTTTAAAAAGAAAGCGAAAAAAAAAAAAAAACGGACGCGGCGGAGGAGGGGGCGGAGGAGGAGGCGGCGGCGGAGGAGGCAGCGGAGGAGGAGGCGGCGGCGGAGGAAGCGGCGGCAGAGGAGGCAGTGGTGGCGGTGAAGTGGGCTATCGGAGAGGATGGGTTGGGTTTTTCAATTTTTTTTTTTAATTATTTGAATAGATTTTAAAATAGAGTTTTTGTTAAAATTAATTTTTAATGATTAAAAATTCAAAAAAAGAAAAAAATTGGTCTCTCACGCTCTGTTTAAAGCGATGAGCTTCACGCGTGTGCGGCCTGGCACGAGGGGTTCAAATGGCACGGTTATCTTATGTTCGGGGGTTCAGATGGTGAACGTTTCAATTGGGGGGTCTAGATGGAAAATCAGGACAAGTTCAGGGGTCCATCTATGACTTTGGCCAATAATTAATAGTCAGACCTTAAAAACAAATGGGCAATTCTGCTTTGGGGTGATCTTTAAATTTTGCCCCTCATATTTGTAATCTTTAAATTTTGCCCCTCGGCTAAAACCCATGGGTTCTACGTTCAAACCCCCACTCAGTCAAAAATTTTAAAAAAAATTCACATGGCAAAGTTTAAATTTTGATATGCCCCCACCGACAGAATTTTAGTTATGTTTAACCAAATGTCCGCCGGGGGTGGACTTTGCTTGAGGCATATATATATATATATATATATATATATATATATATATGTATGTATGTATGTATGTATATTTACTTTTCAAGATAAACTTTTAGTTATGCCTTAATTAAAAGTGTGCCCCATAAGACATAACTAAAAGTATGCCCCATAAGGCGAAACTTTTCCTTACGAATAACTAAAGTTATCTGTGACCGCATAACTATAAGTTCCGCCTTATAAGGCAAAGTTTATGCCTTAAGGAAAAGTTCCACCTTAGGGACATACTTTTAGTTATGCCTTAACTAAAAGTCTGCCCCATAAGACATAACTAAAAGTATGCCCCATAAGGTGGAACTTTTCCTTAAGGCATAACTAAAAGTTTGTCTTATAAGGCAAAATCTATGTCTTAAGGAAAAGTTATGCCTTATGGGGCTTGCTTTTACTTATGCCTTAAATAAAAGTCTGTCCCATAAGGCATAACTATTCAAAGACTTTTAGTTAAGGCTTAACTAAAAGTCTACCCCATAAGGCATAATTAAGAAAAGACTTTTAGTTAGGACTTAACTAAAAGTCTGCCTATAAGTATGCCAGACCCAGCATACACACGACCCAAACCTTGCCTTGCGATTTTTTTTTTTAATTTATGCTTGATCGGGTGTTCGAACCCAGAACCTCATGATTTCTACGCAGCTTCGGGTTGCAACGTGAAGGACAAAAATTAAAGACCAACAATATGGGGGGGCAAAATTTAAAGACCACAAATATGAGGGGCAAAATTTAAAGACCACCCCAAAAGAAGGGCAATCCACCCAAAAAAAAAATGAAAATAAATGCACTTAATGGCCTGAACCTGAATAATTAAGATTCAGACCTTTATTAAATGAAAATAAATGAGGCCTAATTAATAGTCCAATAAGACTTAATTAATAGTCCAAGCGTCCAACAAATAACCACTTGCCAATTTCATTTCACCATTATTAATCCGTCCAAAAAATTAAAAAAATCGGCCATCCTCGCTATACTTTTCCGGTATTAAAGTCAAAACTGCCAAAACTCAGTAAATTCCTCTTTGTACTCACCGAATCTCCTTCACTGACAAAAGGGAATCCCTTTAACTTCTTTACAGAGAAAACCCCCCAAACCCCACCGTCACATTTCTGCACATTCTCTGTTATGGAAAACAAAGATGTAGTTCTCATAACAGGCTGTTCAAATGGCGGTATAGGCCATGAGCTTGCTCGAGCTTTTGCTTCCAAGAACTGCCTTGTTGTTGCCACGGCTCGGTCCTTAACATCCATGTCTGATTTCCAAAGTGACCCAAGATTCTTTCTTCAAGAACTAGATGTTTTGTCTGAACAAAGTGTGACACATGTGCTCACTAATGTTCTTGAAAAGTTTGGGAGGATAGATGTTCTTGTTAATAACGCTGGTGTACAGTGTGTTGGACCTCTCGCTGAAGTCCCTTTGTCCTCTATTCAGCATACCTTCAATACCAATGTTTTCGGTACGCCTTCACTTTTTTTTTCTATTAGGATTTAGGGGTCGTTTGATTGCTGGATAGAGTTATGTATGTATTAGTAATGCATGATTAGTTATGAAGGAATCTATTTATTATTTTACGTTCTATTCTGCATAAAATAATACATAGATTCCCTTATAACTTATACATATATATTAGTTATGCGAATTTCTAAATTGCATACCAAACGCCATATTAGGTGTGTTGAATTGCCTTGTTGCCACGGCTCGGTCCTTAACATCCATGTCTGATTTCCAAAATGATCCATGATTCTTTCTTCAAGAACTCGATGTTTTGTCTGAACAAAGTGTTACCCATGTGCGCACTATTGTTCGTGAAACGTTTGGACACATTGATGTTCTTGTTAATAACGCTGGTGTACAGTGTGTTGGACCTCTTGCTGAAGTCCCTTTATCTTGTATTCAACATACCTTCAATACCAATGTTCTCGGTATGCATCATTTTATCTAACTTTCACTTTTATTTTTTATCAGTATTTAGAAGTTAATAGGGCACTCAATTATTTGTTGGCTTAAAACAAAATTCAGATATTTAACAAATTCTACTTAGAAGTATTATGTTCCAGTTGAATTATTCGTACATTTATGATTTGACTTATTTAAAGTCTGCTAATTTGAAATTGCAGTTCAAGTATTTGTTAGTATTACTGTTGTACTCGTTGTGTGCATTTATATGTTAACTTTGTCGGAAACCTTCTAATAAGTGTTAAGAGTTTGAAATATATTGCTAGATATAGAAGTTTGTAAGGGATTTTGTTATTGAAGTTCTTGATGGGTGATTTCTTGCTTTGAATTGATGGGAACTCTGCATTAAAAGTTAGCATACATTTGGAACTAAAATTACATCTTGGTATTTCCAAGTTTACCTTATTACATAAGAGTTAATGGTTGTTGAGCCTTCCGCGGTTTATGTAACATCCGTTACATTTTACCAACTTTTCTCTTGAGTACTTGGTCCAAAAGGAAAATAAAGGTTTTCCCTTTCAAAAAGGAGAATAAAGGGTTTTCCTTTTTTTTTTTTTTTTTTTTTTAGGGTTGGTAGGAGGGTTGGGGGGGATACATGATGATAACAAATTTATTAGAACAATAGATGGTTGTACAGTAAAGTCGAGGTAAAGGCAACCTACATCCTTGTATTTGGATAGCTCAATAGGTTGGTGCGCATCCATAGCTGTCACTTGATGGTGTTACTGGATTAATTTGGACCACAGTGCAATATAAATACGAATGACTTAAGAGTATGGGCCCATGGTTGGCTGGCTGCCCACCTGTTTTTATTATTTATTTTTGAAGTAAGTGATATATAACTTAAAGGGCATCAAGAAGATGCAAAATGGCTACCAAAGATGTGAGTTTGACAGCTCATTTATAATTAAGTAGTACTCGCACCGTCTCAAAAAGATTGTCCTCTTTTGACTTGGCACAAAGTTTAAAAAATAACTTTTGAAATTTGTGGTCCAAAACAAACCTTAGATATTTGTGTGGCTGTAAATCATCTTATAAAGTTAAATTGTTTCTAAATATAGAAAGGGGATAATCTTTTTGGGACAGATTAAAAAGGAAAGGAGAATAATCTTTTTGGGACAGAGGGAGTACAAAACTAGAGAGCTGACCAAAGCAAGGATGGTTAACCGCTTGTCCTTTGTCATTTTGGAAGTTAATTTGGTAACTGATTGAGAATATTTTTATTAGCAGGACTCATATTTGATCTACTTATTTTATCCTATGTACCTTATTTGTTATTTTGGTTTCTTTACTTGTTTAACCAACAGTACAGTAGTGATATTTGATCTGAAGAGGGCACTGTGACTTCAGTGCGCTGTTGGCTTATATGTCTAACAATAAAAAGGAATTTGAGAGATACAGTGAGGGTATGAAACTGAGCCAAAAGTGAAATAATTTATTTAATACTAATTGTTTAAACATTGTTTAACCTGCTTTGTAGATCCAATGGTTTGGAAATGTGTACAGGTTTACTTAGATTTGTTAAACCTAATCAGTAGTTCATTAAATACATGTGGGACACGATTATATCAAATCAATTACAGTACTATTTATCATAACTTCAAAGCTCTCTATATAAGACAAGAACATTGAAGGAGAGTGAGGGAGGTTAACTGTCATTTTCCAAATTGATGGAAAATCTGCAGCTAATATCTCACGTACATCATTGGTGACTGATATCCTAATGTATGGGCAAATAAATGGAATCTCTGATAAAATATGCAATCTGAATTGAATTCAACAACTCCAGTTCACATGCAAGATGAATCTCAGAAGTGATCTATACACAATTGTAGAGTTTCTAGAGAGAAGAAATGAGAAGAAAGAATTCCATTTCTGTAAATAGACATTTTTATTACACAGCTATAACATTGTTTATACTATCGGTTATACAGCCAACTAACTCATATTAATAGCTCCCCTAGTTTGTCTAATTACAAAATAGACCCCAAGCTCTAACGAACTAATCTTGCAGTTGTTATCCTCTAAACTGTTTGTGAGTCTAATATAGTTTACCATTTCATTTTGAAATGCCGTTTTCTTTCTATCCTACATAATTGGAGTCAGAAAGCTGTTTTTTCTCTTGAATCATTTGGCTGTGGCATGCAGAGTAATTGAGTTCTATGGTTCATTTTGTGCGATGCCTCTTTTTTAGAGCCTTCATTAACATCATCAGCCTGTTGCTGTGCTTGATATTTATGTTGTATTTTTTACTATTCCGTATTTCCTTGCTTCGAATATCCTCAACGAGTAACATGAAGTCTCTTAATAAAGGATTAAGAAGCAATTCTCTTTAACACTGGTCAGTAATCTCCGACACACTTTGTCATCCTGTTATGCGCTTAATAAAAAATAAAGCTGCATTTAAGACATTATCAGTTAAGTTGGAAATAATGCTCTATTCAACGCGCATATAACATTGTTTTTAACTTGTCACAATTGTTGAGAATTAATGTTGGGAATGTTTAGTGCTGTTCATGCTAGAATTCTCTTCTCTTGGGAAAGCAAGCACATTATTGGAACCTCCCAAAAGGAAAAGTTTATTTTCCATCTGAAATGCCTGTATAAAATTATGCTAAGAGAATTAGAAGATGATTGAACTTGTTTAGAAAAAAAAATAGGAAGATGATTGAACTATAGTACATGTGTTTATTTGGTTCACTTCAGTTTATGGAACCTAATGTTCTAAACTTGCATAACTTTATTGCATTATGAATGATTTATATTTCTGTGTTCACATGCTACACTCTTAGTCCTGATAACAAGAGATCATTGCGTATCTTCTTTTTCCAAATAAACAATTTTCCATCTTATTCTGACGGAGTTGGAGTAGATAATTTTTTATCTCATTTTTCTTTCTCCTATTCCTTTATTTTTTAACATTCCTCTGGCAGCAATTTTATTCTCTCTTCTTTTTTGTGTTTGCTTATGACATTGTTTTATATTTATATAGGTCCCATAAGGTTAATTCAATCGGTTGTTCCGCACATGGCATCCAGGAAAAAGGGAAAAATCGTCAATGTTGGAAGTTGTATTGCTTTGTCACCAGGTCCGTGGTCTGGTGCTTATAGTGCATCCAAAGCTGCTGTACATTCATTTACTGATACCTTGAGGTACGTTTGTATACAATAGCCAACTTTGTTATTGTGAATTTCGTTATTGGCTTTTAAATTTTTATAAGATTTTTTTGGGTACTACCTGTCCTAATTTCACTTCCTTGAGACACATTACATTCTTTGCCTTTGTTATTCTCTTTGATGATGAATGATTCAGTTTTATACTTGAGACGTACAGCCAGCCGGAAAAGTTTCTTTGAACATTTCCACCTTCTCGCTCCAACAGTGTTACCTTTACACGGAGAAATCAACTGTTCAACCTCATTCCTTAAACCAAATTAGCTTTTTGGCCTTGTTTTCCTCCAATGATCAAATATTCTGACTTTATAAGCATCTTTTTACAACATAAATGAGTAGTCAATAAATCTTCCTATGGAGTAACTTTAGAGCACACACACTGCTGAGCACATGTTTGGCAGCATACAAAGTCATATAGCTCAAAATAGGAAGGTTCAGACTGGACTGCACGCCTGAATCAGTACCCAGTTTGACAGTAAAGTAGGCTCTATATCGAATTAGTGTTTACCATGGTTGCAAGTTGATTAAGGCAATTGTATCGTGTTCTTAAGTTTTCCTAACTAAAACAAAGGATGAATTTGACTCTTTCCAAGTTGAATGTCCCATTTCCTTTTTTGTTCGATCCCACAATGATTTTCAGCTTCCAAACAAAAAGAGTTGTTCTTAAAACAAATTTATGTATAACAAAATCTTACCTCTGGCTACTTTGGCAATTCTTTAGAACTTTCTCTTTAATATATTTCAAACTTAAAAAGAAAAGTATGTAAAACATGGTGCCGATCTATGATACATGGACTCAGCTACGGGACATATCCGATACAGATGTCTTCAAGTATCCGGTATGGATTCATGCGACGTATTGTTACTTTTTAACATATTTTGAAGACTTGGCACAAAGTAACCTACACCAGCATTTCAATACGGGTATGCCAAGGCAAATGAAGAATCCCGGTAATTATAGCTTCACATCTTACCCCTTAGCTAGAAAGTCTTGTCTTTTCAATTTTCTTCTTAATGTCCTCACCAAGTTAAAATATGATATTCATTTGGAACAGAAGAAGGTTGTATGTTGGCTTTTGTCAGAAACCCTGTAACAGTTTTCTAGTGCATTCCTTCAGCTAACGAATTCCTTGCTCATTCATTTGCATGCTTTCTCCTCTACCATCTCCGACTACCGCCTCCATCTTTACCATCTTGGTTATCTAAAGTTTCTTCTCTCAGTCTCAGATTGTCCATATGTTAGATTTTTGGAAAAGTTTAGCTTATTTTGAAAGTTAATGCAAATCTAGGAAGAAGGTAATAACTGGGAAAATCATTTAGGTAAGAGAGGTTCACTCAATCGACTAGACGGTTTTGGTGAATGGGATGCTTAAAAAGCTATGCAGAGTGAGGGTTCTATAACCATATTCAAAACTTCCCATTTTTAATCTCTAATTTTGTGATAGTTAAGGCAAGGGAACAAGAGGAACAAGATTAAGGATGTGTTTGGTACGAAGGAGAATGTTTTCCTGGAAAATAAGTGGGCTTCTTACTTATTTTCTGGTGTTCGGTAAATAAGTAGAAAAAAAAAACGTCGTCCCAAAAGAATTTGTATCTAATCTAGGCAAACACTATTGGGGTTGGCATGGGGCCTAGGGGTGTGGGGTCGTGGGGATAGGGGCTATGGGTTGTGGGTGGGGATCCGGGTGTGTTGGAGGGCGGGTATTAGAATATTACTATGGAATGCTACTTATGAAACTTGTTTTCCCTACTTTCACTAGGGAAGTCATTTTCCTCATTTTAAGGAGCTTGTTTTTCCTAGGAGAACTGTTTTTCAAAAATTTGACTAACTAAACATGGGAAAATTGGAAACATTTTCCTCCATATCAAACACACCCTAAAATTGAAAAAGTCATTGGATAGATTAAGGTGTTGTAGCTCAAAATAAGCATGACCTCTTATATAGCATCTGCCAGTAAGACGCTTGTATACCGAAGTCCAAGCAGGTGATTTGTGTATTATAGCTTAAAACTTAGGATGTCAATTTATATAGCATTACACAGCAAGACGTTACCGGCATATGTACCTAAGTTCAAGCAGGTTATAGTACGATGGCAGTTGTTGAGTTATGCTGCATTTATTCACCAAGACATTCTTTTTTATACTGACTCCAGGTTGTAAGAAGATTAGGTATTAACTATTAAGCTATGAAAGACCCACTATGCTTTTATATAAAAGAATGCTTATATTGGTAGTATGCTGGTGTTCAGATGCTTGGCATTGTATCCTCTTTTATGAAGGGATAACTTTAGGAGATACACTTCATCATTTCTTCAACTTACTAATAATCATCCATCTTTAGGTTAGATGGTAATAAAATTCTTTGTTGTCTCCTGATACCACAGCTGACAGACAACGTTGAGTTCAAGTAAAATGTAATGCCTGTCAAAGCTACTTTTCTCCAATAACTAAAGCTTCTGTATGTATCAATTATTTTACAAACTTACAGTTTCCCTTCTAGGAATGGCATATATGTGTGTGTGTGTGTTTCTTTTGTAGTCCTTACTGCTACTCTGTGCTATATGTAGACTGGAACTTAAGCCATTTGGCATTGATGTCATCACTGTTGTCCCTGGGGCTGTGACGTCGAACATCGGAAACTCTGCCATTGCCAATTACAGTCAAATGCCAGAATGGAAGTTGTACAAGAAATTTGAAGAACCAATCCGGGCACGAGCACATTTCTCACAAGGCCCAAGATCAACTCCTGCGGAAGAATTTGCAAAGAGGACCGTGAACTCGGTGCTGAAGGAGAAACCTCCAGCTTGGTTTTCTACTGGCCACTTGTCTACTATTGCTGCAATCATGTACCACCTTCCACTTTTTATCAGAGACTTCATTCTCAGTAAAGGGATGAAGTGTTGATACAGCATTCTTAGATTCTTATATATATATTTTTTAGATGGTAACAAACTTGTATTAAAATCACATAAGGCTGTGAGGGTCATATTTACAGGGAGTAGGTAGCAAAAATTCTAGACTAGAGATCTAAGGCTTGTAGTAGAGACTCAGCTCTACTATGTACTCTTGTTTACCGCAAAAATAAAAAAGCAAAATAGTTGTATGGAAAGACGGGTATTTGTTTCCGCATTTTTTCCACATAGGTGGCAGATAGAACATAGTTGTATTTCCTTCTTTGGAGATTGTCTTATGTCAGACAGGCCTTCTTGACTACTAGCCAAACAAAATATGTCACTTTGTACGGAATCTTGGCCCTCCATATGTGTTTCCATGACCACTGAACATTCAGATTGTAGCATGTGATATGTTGTTTTAACTGAGAAGATTCCAGAGTTGTGCCCTCTCCACCATATTCTGTCTTGAGTTTGGGAGCTCAAGTGATTGGTTTAAGAGTGTGATGAAAGTCAGCAAACCTGTCCACCTCCCAGTCATTTAGAGACCTCCTGAAACTATGGTTACTCCAAACTTCACTGATGCTGGCCTTTTGTTGTTGATTTAAAGTAAAAACATCGGGGAATAAAAGTTTAAGAGTGTCATTTCCTAGCCAATTGTCTCCCAAAAGGATATTTTCCATCCATCTTCAACTTTCAGGCTTATTATGCTGTGGAATATTTGCGAGATGTTCTTGATGGTCTTCCAAAACCCCATACACAATGTTCGCCCCTTTTGTCTTCCATGCGCCATCTTCTTCATATTTTCCTTTGATTACATTCTCCCATAAGGATTGATCTTCAGTTAAGTATCTCCACAGCCACTTCTTGAACAAACTTTGATTTTGTTTTCTGACGTTCTTGATGCCTAATCCTCATTGCTTTTTATTGAGAGGTAAGAGTTTTCCATTGACAAGGTGGAAACCTCTTTTTCTCTTTGTTCCCCTGCCACAAAAAACTCATTCCCAATGCATCTATCTCTTTTCAACCTTAGGGGGAATAAGAAAAGTGACATAATATAGGTTAGGAGGGCTTCCAAAACAGTGTTTATTAGAACTAGTCTGCCACCCATCTATACATACTGGCTCTTCCGTCTAGATAGTCTTTTCTCACATTTCTCCGGAACCCCATTCCATATGTCCTTTGATCTGCATTTTGCTATTAGTGCCATGCTAAGGTAAACTGTAGGTGGTGATCCCATTTCTCCACCTAAGATCTCAGCACATTGAAGGAACTGTTTCATTGATTGGATACATCAAGCTCTTTTTTCAGTTGATATGTAACCTTGGTACCCCTTCAAAAAGAACCAGTATGATCCATAGGATCTTCATTAGCATCACTTAGGATGATTGCATCATCTGCATAAATTAAGTGTGATTTCCATGCTACCTCCATATCTTCAGGGGTAATGTAGCATACCGCACCGGAGTCATCTGAACCAAGTACTTTCGAAGCAGAGGATAAATTTAGATGTAAAAATCCACGAAAATTGCAACAAATAGTCGATATAAACCCATAACTTTAAAAGATATAACAGGTTCAACGCTAAGAACCTTAAATGTTGAACTCATAAAACTTAAATCCTGAACCCGCATCTTCTTGTCTACAGTTGACTTTAAAACTTTCGAGCGAGCTGTTACTTTGGGCTTGTTATCAGCATGTGCGAATTGCCCTTCTTGTGGGGTGGTCTTTAAATTTTGCTCTTCAGCTAAAACCCTTGGGTTTCGGGTTCGAACCCTCACTCAGTCAAAAATTTTAAAAAAATTCGCAAGGCAAAGTTTGAATTTCGCTATGCCCCCTCTGGCAGACTTTTAGTTATGTTTAATTAAAAGTCTGCTGGGGTTAGACTTTGCCTTGAGGCATACTTTTTTTTTTTTAACTTTTCAAGATAAACTTTTAGTTATGCCTTAACTAAAAGTGTGCCCCATAAGACATAACTAAAACTATGTCCCATAAGGCGAAACTTTTCCTTAAGACATAACTAAAAGTTTGCCTTAGAAGGAAAAGTCTATGCCTTAAGGAAAAGTTCTTGCCTTATGGGGCATACTTTTGGTTACGCCTTAACTAAAAGTTTGCCCCATAAGGCATAACTAAACCATGTCTTAGAGAAAAGTTCTGCCTTATGAGGCATAACTAAAAGTCTGCCTTATGCCTTGCGAAAATATTTTTTTATTTTATGCCTGAGTGAGAGTTCGAACCCAGAACCTCAGGTATTCCTCCACCTTTCCAAGCGAAGGGCAAAACTTAAAGACCACAAATATGAAAAAGAAAATTTAAAGACCATCCCAAAAAAAGGGCAATCCGCGCAAAAAAAATGGTTACAGCCGCTCAATCTTAGATTCTTATTGTCATTCTAACTTTTCGTTAGGTATGCTTTCTGTCCCTGATAAACAAATTCTTTTCTTGGTTCTCGTTAGATAGAGATTTACATTAAGGAAATACACATTGCTCACGATTGTTATAAAAAAAAAAAAAAAAAAGATAACGTGAAATTGTCTTTCCTTCCAAATGCAGCCTCTATAAGAATTGGCACTTAATTTGTTGTCCGTTTTTTTATGGTTAAACGAGCTTTACCTTCAAGTTTTTCACAATGCACTTGTATTGTAAAAATGTAATTTTTAAAAAGCAATGGAAACTCGTTTCCTTTTAGATTTAGTGAAGAAAAAAGAAAAAACAAATAAGACAATTAACTAAAATGAGCAACGTTAAAATATGGCAAGACTCGATTTCAAAATGATTCAGCCCACGATTTTCTTAATAGGAATGGACTTTCACTCGATTTACTGTTCCTCAATCTGAGCGATAATTTAGCGTAAACATATAAACTTTTAAATTCAATTACATAGGTTGAGGCAAGACAGTGTGACACATTGCCAAAGAATCTGCATATTGCATGAGCTTTTAATGTTTTATACTTTGTTCTAATAGGACATATTGCTCTGACATTATCTTTCCTTGCACTGCAGCAAAAGCTGTCCTTCATGCATTAACTCATTCCTGACGGTATACAAAAAGTTCCACTATGTGTTACTATTCAAATTAGCTGACTTTTATAGAGTATCTCAAGTTCCCAATAGAAAATACTGATCCGCACCTGATGTATGCACCAGAATGTTTTAGTCAAATGCCAGAACTGAAATTGTACAAGCAATTCGAAGGAATCATACTAGCCCATGTATGCCAACAGAAAAGTTTGCAATGAAGGCTTGTAGATATGGTTCCACAGAAGAATCCTCCATCCTAATTTTCTACTGGTCATTTCTCAAATGGCAATATGCACCACATCCACTACGGGTTCATTTGAGTTCAAAGTTTGTGTGAGTAGAACCCTCTAAAATTTTAAAAAATATCAAATTTTGAAACAACAATTTTTATACTACAATCAGTGGCAGAGGCAGGATTTTTATTTAGACGGTTAAAAAATATAAAGAAGGAAACACACGAAGAAGCAAAGGGGGTTCAACATCTACCATATATACATAAAAAAGTAATTTAACCTTGTATATACAATGTAATTTTTCGCCAAAGAAACCCCCTTGCCCCAAACTACAATGAGTTTATAAGTAAGAAGTAAAAAACTTAAAAATTGAACCCATCAAGTTTAAATTTTAGATCTGCCTCTTATGCTACTTCCTAACGAAGATTTTCCTAATAGGAAGAGATTGATGCCTTGATCCTGCTTGTAATATAGCACAAGCTTCCTACGACTGGTATTTTCAGTTTACTTTGAAGATTTTAATGTGCAATACATTTCTCTTGATTCTGGAAAGATGCTGGTATCGCCTTGTGAAAGCAACATACAAATTACTAGATGACATGATGCAATCACACTATCTTGTCTTTAATCTGAAGATATTTACACATCTTCTCTTAATGAGCAAATAGGAAAGGCCTTTTTATTTCTGCATAACCTTTTATGACGAAAAGTGCTGAGGTCAAGTCGTCAAGAGAGGTGAGAAACACCTATTTATCCGTCTGTTAAGGGAATGAGGGTTAAAGAATGTACAAAAGAACAATTAAATGAACAAGCATTGTACTTCCAATCATGTTTCCCATAAACAGAAAAGATAACCACATGGTAATCAGGTCCACTTTCGCTTTCCAACTCTTCTTTTAATAATCAAAACCTGTTATAACCAAGTTCTAATTTTACATGAACTCTTCACCTTTTCCCGATGAAACTGGTCTGACATGATGTGCATTTCCATGGATTCTTTAAATGCACTATAAAACCCACATACAAAAAGGAAAGCACCCTATTAAGTTTGTTTCATCTCCAACACTTACCAGGGTCTTCTTTTTATCTTCCTTTTTGTGATAAGAAACTTACACCGGAGTCTATGTAAACATATCTCGATATCAGATATCAAGAAACAACCAGAACATGGCAATTGGCACCGGTAACATGAATAGACCCCTCAAAAGTACAAGAGTTATCCAAGTTAGTCTTAGCATTTGATAACTGAAAATTGCTTTTCTTTTAATTATTATATTTGTTATTTCTTGGCTTAGATTAAGTACCGAAAGAGAAATGTGATGGAGATAGAGCTGGCTATTTCTTTTACCAAGTTTATGTGAGAGAAAAAACCTAGTTCTTCTATCTTGTTTAACTAGTAATACAAAATTGTCAGCAGCCCCTGCCATCATGTTAGTGTTACATGTATGATGAAAGGGCAAAACAGAAAAAGGAGAAAACAAATCCCCAAAGGAACAACAATGACAACACCGGATGAAGACACTGATTATCGCAGAGATTTCTAAACCGACTTGAAGATGGAAAAATAAGCACTAATGATATCTATTACCTGCACTATCAGCCGCTCTTGCTCTGTATGTAACACTACACGTCGGTTAGAATTCTTCATGATTCGTCCAACGACCTCCTATTGTTCACATCCAGAAATTTGTTGTTCTGATACCGTTTTTGTAAGAAGAAACAGTCAGTTGAAAAGAGTACTGTCTCATTGTGAATGATGTGGTTGAGAATAGTACACCATTCCAGGAGGCTGAATAGGTGTTAAAGGACGGAAATTAGGAGGCGGAGCTTGTTGAGGTAACGGTACTTGTTGCTGTTGTACTACATATTGTTGCTGCATCATATACGATGCAGGTGCTGGCGGAGGTGGTACAGATGGCAAAGCATAAGCATAAGGGCTCACCATTCCTGCTGATGACTGTAAATACTGCTGGGATGTTGGATTAGAATGATATTGACCCGGAGTATTTGGCATTTGACCATGCACTGTGGGATGAGGAACCATCATTGACTGATAAGGGTTACTTTGGGGAGGATTAAGTAACTGTTGTGCTGGCATTAAAACATTTGAATCTGATAGAGACTTTTCTGGTTTTGAAATAGAATTGTTGGTGGCTGGTTTTGACAGTCCGGCTGTTTTTGCCGCCTCAGCAGCAAATGTAGAGAGGACCGATGACATGATATACTGAGAGGAGCTAGAAGCTGTAAGCTTGTCAGCTACCTCAGCTGCAATTGCCGCAGCTGTCTTCTTGCTTGATGCTGATGTTGATGTTATAGCCAAAGGCTTTTTTTCTCCCACAAAATCTTCGTCATCCAGATGCTTACGCATATTGCTGGCTTCCCCTGCCTGTGCTTCAGCCACCTGAAAATCCAATAGATGAAGTTAATTTGTGTTATTATAAACTCTGTCCTTTGACTAAGAAATCACGCCACATGCTTAAATATTTAGAAAGCTAAGAAAGAAGAAACAATATCCCGAATGATGGAAAAGTGAAACACTATACAAACCCATCCACTGAATTACCAGTCCATGGCAATTCCAAACAGAATGGCCGTCAGTGTGTCAGTTTGTCAACTCAGTCGCCATCTTATCCACATGTCTTACGTCCATATGCTTCTGAATATGATCGTGCACACAACAAATAACAATAACATGGATGTTCATAAAAGGGCAATTGGGCTTTACACACACCTCTCACCTATTTCCAATTACTTGGGGAAGTGTTCAAGAAGCAACATGGAAACCCAACTCCTCCACTTTCCCTCTCATTGTATCACATATTGAAGTCTTCTTTCACTCCAGTTCTATTTTCCAGCGTCCAACAACGCCAACCCCCCACTCCTACCCCCAGCCCATCCAAAAAAGGATAAGGATAAAGCAAATAATTAATAGCAGTGGAAGATGAAAAAAATTAAGCTTAAAATTACTAAGAGAAAAACCTGTATCTGAGTCCGAACGTTCTCTAGTTCAGATTCCTGACAAAATTAAGAAGCAATGAGTTGGACGATAAAGAACAGGCAGATTAAACACATGCTTTTATCACTTACCTGTTCATTTAGTGCTTCTCTTAACTGTGACACAAGAGTCAATCTATTTGCCTCAACAACTTTAAGTTTCTCAATACACTGTTTCAAAATACTTTCTTCCTCCTCCAGTTCTTTGGATAAGGTCTTTCTCTTTGGATCTTTTGCTGCAACACAAGATAATATGCTCTTAATTCCCAATAATTAATTTACAAGTAACAATATTTTGGGAGAAAAAGACCATAAAGAGATGTCTACTCTATCATTCTGTTTAAGGTCTCAGCCCTGTAACTTTATTAATCTCGGTGTTGTTCGGGCCAACTTGCATGTACCTTGACTAATCCACCAGGCAGCTTATACAGCCGGCAAGTACGGGTTTCTATGGTATCCTATCCAAAGGGTGGCGGAGACAGGTGCCGACCAAGTGTTGTAGTGGGAATTCGATACTGTTACACCTACACCTCAAACACTAGGCATCCCCTAGGAGACATAATTTTAATTCTTTTAATTTGGGACAGTTATGCAAACAATGATATTTTTACGCACTCTCGGCTTGAGAATCAACTATTGTTCTTTCAATTATTGCATTTCACTAAATCACTGGCTTCGGTTATCCTCATGGTCCACCCTTCTTTAAAATATTGAGGTGTACAAAGTTCATAATAGCAATCCATGCAGACAAGTTAATTTGGCATTCCAACAGAGAACCAGATTACCTTTTGCAAGGGCCATGTCGACATCCTTTTCCATCTTTCTCACATGGTGAACAGAAGACTTGCATTTGCTCATTTCTTCATCTTCAGTAGAATGCTCGCTGATTACCGAGTGAAATGCTGACACTATTTTTTCAGCTGTTCCTCCAACAGTCAATTTCTGGATACAAAGCAGTGGTAAGAACAAGAAGTAATACTGAAACAAGCCAGAAAAAGCTATTAAGTAATCAGTGGATATAAACAAAAGTGCCTTATGAGGAGCATGTCACCGTTTTTATGGATCGCGAATCTCTTTTAACTATTCTGACAGAACGACTTCGTTTTCTTCCAAATTCTAATGGCGGTGGCAGCTCTTCTCCAAGCATTGTATCTTTCAGGCTCTGTGTACGAGATCCAAAAACTCTCCTTTCTTCCCATATATTAACCTACAAACCATTTAAGCAAGACAGTCAAACTACTGTATCTTTTTGTTAATTTTGAAATGGACAGTCAAACTATTATATCTCGATATTTCAAGCAACAAGTTGATCAGACACTGAAAATCAATAGCTATATAGGCTGCAATTTTTCCTTTTGCCTTCATGAGCTAGGGCATGCTGGCCAAAAGTTCAGAAGCAAAATGGCAGGAAGCATACCAATCTGGAAACTACATTCTTTCCATGGTCATCGCCTTTTCCGACAACCTCCTTGAGTGCTCCAGGAAGAACCTTCCAAAACTCGGTGACAAACTCATTTCCTTTACGCTTGCTGTTTTGCAGGATGTCATTTGCAAGGTACAGTAGAGGGACTTTCTGAGCCATTTCGGAACTGTGGAACTGTTTACCCCATGTTGTAACAACCAGCTCTGCTTTATCTCGGTGGAAGATACACCAATGGGACAATGCTGCATTGAAAACCACAACAAATTATATTAAAAGGAAAAAGAGTATGAATTGGGATGAAAAGTATCAAATAGAGAAGCAATAAAATGTTCCGGAGTATCACTCCAAGTGGTGGTCTTATAAAACTCACAGGCAATATGCAACTAATTTTTTATTAATGAAAGGCAAATGACTTCAGAAAAGTCACAAAAAAACAAGATAAAAGGTAGACATTATCTTAACACAGGTAAATGAGAAGGTAACCCCTTTTTGTTTAATTTGCTAGTTGTGCATTCCATATAATGAGAGCAGAAGAGTTCAAACAGCAAGTGAGAATGCTTGAACTTCATATGTCAGCCCCAATTCTTTTTATTTTTTTTAAAAGAAGGTAACAAGTCAACCCAAAATTTACCTTGTAAACAATGGCATATATATAGTTTAAGATATACATAGCAATGCCTATTAATCATCTCATTAACGGTAAAATGCGAAGTTTAAAGTTAAATCGTTTCGAAATAAGGAAGTATAACATTCTTTCTGGGATAGACTAATAAAGGTATGCTACATAAACTGGGACGGAAGGAGTAACAAATTAGCTGCATTTATCTGTAAGATAAAAGTAGGTCGGAAGACCCAACCTTCTACTTTAATCTATTTGCTAAGTTACTCGGACTCTTCGAAAGTGTTGCCGTAGCCGTGTCGGATCCTCCAAAAATACACTACTTTTGAAGGATCCGACAAGCAGCTGACGACATTTTAGAAGAGTCAGAAATGCAATCTTATTCCTACCAAGATGGAACGCGGGAGAGGTGTGAATTGTTTTTTCTTCTTTTGTTTGCGGCAAGGGGGAAACTAATTTATTTGTAAAAGTAAGGTGAGAGTTGGTATGAAATGTAACAAGCAGTTACCACTAAGAGTTGGGAAATACACTGAAAACCTACTGAAGAGACTCAATGAGATAACTTAAACTTACAAATGCTATACAGTAAAGCACACAGAAGGATTTGGATGTATGCAACTAGTATATAGAGGATGCACCAAGATGACCAATTACACTTCCAAAAGGAAGGTTAAAGGGTTAAACAACAATGATAATGACCAAAAAAGAAGCAGTTAATAAGGACAGTAACCACTCTTTTCTTTCCTTTTTTTTCTTTTCTTTTTTTTTCTTTTTGATAATGGTGGGGTCCAAGTCAACTTGCTCACACTCGACGATTCTAAATTAAACATCACTCAGATGCTACCAAGTCTTGACTTTTCATTAATACCTATCAAAACTATATCATCAAATGATATAAGCACAAGTATCTTCATATCAACACTCTGGTTAATGCTCTAACTGTGGAGCTTATCTAGAACAAAATTCAAGCGAAAGCAAAATCTCAGCATGATCGAAGTAATTGAAGCACACATCGCTATCAGTTTAGTAAAGCATATGTCACCGATCTCAGTGGACAACGGAAAACACGAGATGTATGTACGCAGCACCAGCATTACTTCTTTCCAGATCAAACATAGAGAAGCAAGGGGCGAGAATTTATCATCTTCAACTTGTTTTCTAGAAAGTCCGACCTCGATGCTAAATTGAGTATCTTAATTTACTTCTTGAGAGTTAAACTAAATGATAATTGATTAACATTTTTTAAAAAAAAAAAAGTGAAATTAAAAATATGCAACTTATAGTTCCTTTTTTTCAATTTAGGTATACTTTTTATGTTTATTAAGAAAATTATCTAAACCCAATTGAACTCCACAAACGGGCCAAGTTGATTCTCAATACGAAATATGATTAATTTTGGAAAACAGTACCACTTTAGCCTTGTTTAGTGTACAGTTACAAGTATATAGACAAATCAAACACCATCTGTTGACACTAAGATTAGATCAAACCATTGTCCGCATCAAAATTCCGAATGAAACACTAAAAGTACTTACTCAATTGACAAGAAAAAAACTACCAAGATCTAAAAGAGACACCAGAAATTGAGTTCCAACAAATTTTTTCCATTAATGGGGTAAACAATAGCAACTTCATTCAAAATGAAAAAACAGAAAGACAACAAAAACCATAAAGAATCATACTTTCAATGCACTGCTGAGTGCTGTTGAGCTTTGAAAGCTTGTCTGCAAGTATCTCCTCATTGAAAACACTAGTCATACTACCTTATCAAAGTTCCAATCTTTAATTTCAATTTCACAACCTCAAATACAACAACTTTAAGCCAAGAATTTGAACAAAGTTCCAATCTTTAATCCAAGAAAATCAACAGGGGTTATCATAAAACCATCAAATTGAGCAAATGTTGACACAAAACTGAAAACAAATCAAGAAATCAAAAGGGGTTATCAAAATCTTTGTAAATTGCATTTGATAAGTCAAGGAAACCCTAGAGAGACTACCCCAAAACTAATAAAGATTCAAATCCCTTCAATAAAAACAAATCAAGATTGGCAAATCTCAACAGCAAAAAAAATGGTTTTCCAAGGGGATAACAAGGGTTTTGAATTAAGCAACCCCACCAAAGAGAAGACTGAAAAAAACCCAAAAGATTTTATTTTTGTGCCTATTTTTGCTAGAGAGTGAACAAAGAAACGTAATAAGAAGGAGAAGGAGGGAAGAGACTCAGCACAAAGGGAGATTTCTTATTTTTGTGGCTTTTTTATTTATTTTTCTCTTTTCTGTGTTTCATCAATCTTATATATAATAATATATATATATAATCACATTTTTAGCCTTTTATAGATGAGAGGGCAAAGATAGAAAATATGGTTTTTCTGTTATACGGTTACTACTACTACTAGGTTGACTGTCTTCTCAACTATTTTCTTTTTTATTTTATTATTTTGGTCAAGGAATTTTCTTTTTTTTTCTTTTCCTTTTGTGGTTAGCCGTGAGGGTAAAAAGTTATAAAAATATTTTATGGCAAAATCATTTCATGTGAGAATATAAGCATGAAGTATAATTTTTAGAGATTACAAAGATTATCATAATCCTAATTCTTTAATTGCTTCGGAGCTTATGGTTCATATTTTATTCCACTTTTTTTTACTCTTTTTGTGTGTTCATGTTCAATTTCGCTGGTTCATGTTGACCTTTTTAATGTTGTTAGGAGTAAGATTAAGTTATCAAGATTGATTTTCGTGGTTAGCTGTGAGGGTAAACAGTTATTGAAATATTTTATAACGAAATAATTTCATATATTGTTGTGCGCGTTCATTGAATTAATTGTTAGTTTATGACAAAATCATTTCCTATATTGAAATAAATTTATGACAAATCATCTCATACGGTATTGGTATTGATTATCTATAAAATTATTTGATCTTCTTATACGAACGAATACAAAATAAATAAGCATCGAAATTGGAAATGTTTATCAAGAAAATATGCAGAGAATTGTGATCAGCAGTGCACCAATACAATTTATTTTTAGTTATATAGACGGCCCAAAATCTCAATGTGTCGTGAGGGCACTTACCCAAACTCATAGGCGAACTCAAGTAAGAGCTAAAGTCTTAAAATCTATATATAATTTAAAGTTAATAATAGACAAGATGATGTGACACCTCTCTATGACAAGTATTGCTATTTATCTTCTTTCTCAAATTTTTGACTTTTTTCTCCATTTTTCTTTTGTT
>NC_081347.1:18446532-18452202 GCF_029784015.1 Lycium ferocissimum
CGGACGTCGTATTTTATCCGGGGGTGTACACCTTTTTGCATGGCATTGCATTGCATTCATACATTATTGTATTGCATTTCATTATGACTTGATTGAGATACTTGGTGATTGTATTGTGATGTTGGATTGGATCGGATATATTCAGACTTGGTATATTTGGGACTAGATGCTTTACATAGGCAATGACGGACACTTGGAATTGATTACATTGTTTTATACTTGTTGGTTTATTTGCTTATCTACTTTATTATATGAATTGTGTTAGCTGCTTAGTCGGCCGATGATGCCTACCGTCTTGTTGTTTTACATCGTACTTGCTGCATTCTTTTATGAATGCGAGTCGTGTTGGATCCAGCACTTCTGTGACGCGTGGCTGATAGTCGCTTCAGCTCTATTCTCGAGTTTCCAGGGTGAGCATGGCCGTCCGCCGCCTTGAAGACTTTCCTATCTTATGTCCTATTTTATTCAGAGACATAGACACTTTATGTATTAGTATTCCAGATTGTATTATTTCCCTTTAGATGCTCTTGTATTATTCAGACTAGACTCTGGGGGATGTTATATTATTCCGCACTATTCTACTACTTTTGTATATATCGTGAGACTTACGTAATTATTCTATTCCGCTGCTTAATTTCATTCCTTTGCGTATTTATTCATTGTTGGGTTGATGGTTCGCTTACCGAGGTGGGAAGGTAAGTGTCCGCATGACTTAGGCAAAATAGGTCGTACATGATAATTCTTGAAAGATCCTCTTCAAGTCTCCCAAAATCAAGCTTCTAAGATTGTGAGAAACCCCAAGCAAATAGTAAAAACGAAAACGCCCAGCTGTCCGACCCATATCTGGTGCCAGAACAATCCCAAAGCTCAGTTTTGATAACTTCAATAGATTCCTTGCGAAATTTCACTCAAGTTAGGCTTTTGAATCACCTCATTTGGCCTTAAAATGAGTGAGATATGATGGTTTCAATTTTTGGAAGAAGTTTGAAATTTAAAGGACAATCTTAGTGGCAATTTCGTAATTTTCAACAAAAATCACACCAGAAAAATCTGCACAACAAAATTTTAGTAAAATGCTCATATCTCTCACATACGATGGCGAAACGCGACAATTCTTGTTGCTACAGCTCTAAAATTACGATACTGATCTAACGGTTCAATCGAAACATAAATCAAAGCTCGTTTGCTCATTATGGTACCCTTTCTGCTCAAAACAGCGTCAAAACAAAAAACAAACATCATACAACCCAAACACATCCGAAACTCATCGGAATCTAACCAAAATTTGTGGACAAGTCCAAAATCGTCACAGAGCGCTCGAACTCTCAAAACGTCCAAACGGGACGGTCACTTGACCCGATGTTGACCGTGGTCAACTCCAAATCATACCAAAAGCTAGTTTTCGACCAACCACCAAATCACACCGAACCTGCGAGAACCGAACCAACGACTACTTCTAAGTCATAAATGACATTCCGGACCGAATGGAACCGGAATTCAATTACGAGCACGTTTACTCAAAGGTCAACTTTTTGATCAAACTTCTCAAACTTAAGCTTTTTAAAATTAACACTTGGATTTTCTTTCTTCGATTCTCATCCTATCACCTCGGGATTGGGTCACCCATCCCTTAAAGTCCATACAACAAAGCTAACGAAACAACAAATCTTGAATCCAGGTCTAATTTCTTCCCGTGATCATCTTTTCACCATAAATAGGCATATTAAACATTAATCGACTTAATTGTCAAAAACCAACCAGACGAACGCTAAAATTATCCCCGTCAATTTCCTCAAATCATAACTAATATTTCAAATCTAACGGAATCATCAGATTGACAATCAGAGCATGTTTTGCCAAAGTAAACAATTTATCCAAATAAGCGGAATGCCGAATTTCCAAAGTGAAACCTTCTGCCGAAAAGAAGTGAACCAAATGATATTCGTTTGACTTCAAATTTGGCTAGCAAGTCAAAATAATTATACGGAGCTTCTGGAATAGACGACACGCAAACTAGAGCACCGGTTCTCAAAACGACCGACCAGATTCGTTCTGACAAAAGTCGAGTTATGCTTTCTTGAATGGGTGAAGATTATGCCGCAGTGGGCGAAATCTCGCTGAAGAGAGAGCGAGATATCCGCAAATTTCAAGCTGTTTTTCGAAGAATATTTATTTACTTTGTTTTTCATTTTTCATTTTGATTTTCAAGCGTAATTTATTGTGTCTGTGGTAAATTCACCAACATCATGTTTGACTATCAATTGTAAAAATTTTACAAAATATATATTTGCTAAGAAAAACATCAAGAACAATGTAATACAATACTCGAATAAATAGTAATTTCTAAAGAAAAATATTTCTTTAGAGTAACTCAACAAGATGATGACCATATATCTACAACATTCGCCATTCAAGCTGCATTAATTTAATATCACATTTATAAGAAAATAGAAATAAAAATCAAATACAAAAAGATCTATCATAGAAATCTCCATAGCAGTTATTAGATTCAGTTACATAGGTAACTGATCAACATGACATAGACAAAAAAATTATAGATGTAACTGCATTGATTTAGCATAACACGTAAAATATATGAAATAGAAATCAAATATAAATTTATTTGTATAAGATCATAACTTTTAAACATAAAAATATAAAAAAATAAAAACAAAGGAAAGAGCGTGTACATTGCGAATGCTTAATTTTTAGTTTCTTGAATTTCACTTCCAACATGATAGTAAAGATGGAGATCAATCTTCAATGGAGATAGTTTAGGTGTGCAACTAATAATTCGTGCCAAGTTTAGGGAGGGAGAAGATCTTTAGATATTCTGCCTTAAAAAAAAAAAAAAGCAAATGTACCTAGCAAATAGAAATACTTACCCAATTTAAGAAGAACCATAGCTACGCCATAGATGATGAGAAAATCTGCCAGTACTACTGAGTTTCAAGCACGACTACGAAAAAGAGAGAAGAAAGGAATTGAATTTCGGGTCACAATATATATGCCTCTCACTTTCCCATTGAATCGGTGGGAAATTATTTATTATATAATTATAATTTCGCACTACTATTTTTCCACGCTCTTAGAATGAGATCATGCGGAGAAAAAATTATCAAATAACCAAGTTCAGGGGATAATTAAGACTTATAATTTATGTGAGCAACCAATAATTTGTGCCAAGTTTAGGGGGTACCTAGGTATTATGCCTGCTAACAAAGAAAATATATATATCAGATAAAAATACTTTCGCGACCCAAAGTTAAGCTTAAGACGATGCGTAAATTTGCCGATGGATTGTTAAGTTTCGAACTCGGCTATGAGAAAAGAGAGAAGAAAGAAATTGGAATATTTCCAATTCATTTTCTTTTTGTCGTTTGTATAGATCAATACTTGGAAAGAATATTTATAGATAATTTTATGAATTTTTCTGATAGAGAAAATGGGAATCAGCTATTACTCAAATGCCTTTTGTAAGAATAATTAATGACGTATATGTTAAAATGGGTCTTTTTTCAGCAAAAAGAAAAGAAGCAAAATATCATAATTCTCCTTACATTCTTCAATTTCATGTAGTTACATTGTAAATTTTTACTGCTACTGTTGCAAAAAAAATTATAGAGTAAGTCAAAGACACAATTAAGGCGAATATAGTCGTCTAACAATCTATCATTACTTCTCTTCGATACGGGACAGTTTAATCCGGTTCGATTTTGTTATAAAAATAATTTAAATTTGAAATTCTTATATAGAACGATAACTAGCGATTTGACCCACAAAATGTTAATTTGTACTTATCTACTGGATGCTGGTTATGCCGCGATCTGTCAGTAGTTATGTTCTTCTTTTTTTCATAGCATATTTTGAAGGAATCTTAATTCACTCCTTTAAAAAGATTTTGGGATACATGCATGTACGCGCTACTTGGCAAAGCGAAAGAAGTAACTCAACAATACGTTGACAGCATATTTAGATATCCGTCATTCAAACTGCACTATTTTAATAGCACATGTATATATAAAAATATCAAATGTAAAAAATCTACCGTAGAAACTTTCATAGTAGTTGTTAGATTCAGTTACGATAGGTTACTAATCGACATGACATAGACATAAAATTAATAAATGTATTGATTAAGTGTCACACATAAAATATTTGGAACAGAAATCAAATATGAATTTATCTACATAAGATCATATTTTACCAAACATAACAAATAAAAAGAAAAAACAAAGGAAAGAGCACGTACATTGCACGCGCTTAATTTTTAGCCTTTTCGCAAGTGTAGATGAGAGGGCAAAGATAGAAAATATGGTTTTTCTGTTATACGGTTACTACAACTTGCTTACCTGTCTAATTTCTTTTTTGTTTATTTTAAAGAATTCTCGTTTTCTGTTCATTTTATGTTTAGATAGGGTAAAATGTTATTGACATATTTTATAACAAAATCATTTCATATATTCTTGTGTACGTTCATTGAATAAATTATATCATTTACAAATAATTCACTCTTTAAAAAAAAAAAGGGGGGGGGGGGGGGGGGTGGGAGAGGGGGGGATACATGTATGTACCTACTTGGTAAAGCAAAAAAAAAAAATAGTAACTCAGCAAGATGTTGACAACATATCTACAGATGTCCGTCACTTAAGCTGCACTAATTTAATATCACATTTATAATTTAAAAAAATAGAGATCAAATGCAAAAAATCTACCGTAGAAATCTCCATAGCAGTTGTTAAATTCAGTTACGGTAGATAACTGATCAACGTGATATAAACATAAAATCTATAAATGTACGTAGTTCAAAATGTATTGATTTAGTGTCACACATAAAATATATGAATGTCTAACGACCCCCTTGTATTGGTTGGAGCTACCTTATTATTAGAGAAAGGAGAAAGTTTTTCAGCTTGCTAATTAGGATTGGCAGCTAAATTCAACCTTCAAGACCCCACAACAAAAGAAAGTCATGTAGTGCATAAGCTCCTTTAGAGATAGGGGCAACTTTCTTGTGATAGTAATTGCTAATGAGCAAGGACGGGGCGCAATAGAAGTCAACTTTGAATTTATTTGCACAAGATCATAATTTACCAAACATGAAAAATAAAAATAAAGCAAGGGAAAGAGCACGTACATTGCACGTCTTCCAATTTTTTAGGCTTCTTTAATTTCTCTTCCAACATGATAGTAAAGATGGAGATTTTAATCTTCAATAAAGACTACTAATACTTTAGGTGTGCAACTAATAATTCGCGCAAAATTTAGGAGGCGTTTTTGGGTATTCTACCGATAAAAAAAAAAAAAATATATATATATATATATATATATATATATATATATTATTCTTAGCAGATCGAAATACTTACCCAATTTAAGAAGAACCAAAGATAAGTCAGAGATGATGTGGAAATCTTCGATGGAATGTTGAGTTTTCGAGCTCAGCTATGAGAAAACAGAGAAGAAAGAAATTGGATTTAGGGTTGTCATATATATACCTCTCACTTTCCCATTGAATCGGCCGGAAATCATTAGTATATACTATGTTTCCAAGCTCTTAGGATGAGATCATGCGGGGGCAAAGGTTATCAAATAGTCAAGCTCAAGGGGTTAATTAAAACTACTAATAGTTTAAGTGTAATAAAAATACGTCCCAAAATTTTGGGGGGA
>NC_081347.1:18452302-18602718 GCF_029784015.1 Lycium ferocissimum
TAAAAACCTTATCGGAAAACCCACTTCGGGACAAAACCGAGCTAAGGGAAAAAGAGTGCAACACGTGTTTTCGGACCTAATTCTAACCTTTTGAGCTTTGATCCGGTCTGTACCTGCAAGGGTCAATTGACAAATAACTTAAGAAATTCACAGAGGGTTAGCGATCCATACCTTAGCAATAATATTTTTCAAGTGTGCCACGTTCAAATTTGTTTGTAACTGTTGGCCATCTTCAGATTCCAGTTGGCACGAGCCTTTACCCGCTATTCCAGTCACTCTGTACATTCCTTCCCAATTCGGACCCAACTTCCCATCATTGGGAATTTTAGTGTGAAGGGTAACTTTCTGTAGAACTAAGTCCCCAACTTGGAAGTGTCGAAGATTTGTTCTTTGATTGTAATATCTTCCCATCCGTTATTTCTGTGCTGCTAAACAGACCAACTCCTTTTCGCGAATTTCATCCGTCAAACCAAGTTTTATAGCCATAGCCTTCTCGTTTGATTCATCCGTGGCGTACTGGAATCTTAAGCTCGATTCTCCGACTTCCACGTAGAATTAAGGCCTCAGAACCATACACTAGAGAAAACGGTGTTTCTCCAGTGCTTGACTTTGAGGTCATTCTATATGCCCAGAGTACCTCCGGTAAAACTTCTTTTCATTTGTGCTTTAACTCCTCCAAGCGCTTTCTTAGATTCTGAATAATGGTTTTGTTTGTTGATTCCGTTTGTCCGTTTGCACTTGGGTGGTATGGGGTCGACAAAATCTTCTTAATCATCAAGCCTTCAAGGAAATTATTGACCTTGCTACTAATAAACTGACGGTCGTTATCACATGTGATCCCGATGGAAATATTGAATCGACAGATGTGACCCCAAATGAAGTCGATGACCTCCTGATACGCTCAAATTACACCTATTAAATTTTGTAAGGCGGACGATGTCAAATATAGTAACCTAATTAGGTTGGGGTCGAATCCCACAAGGAATATGGTGTGAAAAGGTTACTAAAATCGTAGAATACTTTATTTAGGTCAAATGTCTTATTCCGTTGAGTTTGTAGAAAGTTGGTTGTTTATCACTAATTGCTAACTAATTTATTTGGATTGTAATATATGATAAAAGAAGCCAAGGTTTTGTCCCCATCAGATAAAGTGTATGCTTATGGTGATTGGTCTTAATATACTTCTAATGGATTGTTGTATGAATGCACTTAACCTATAATGAAATCTCTAATGTTTTCCAATAGTTAAAGACTATCTCTCTTGATGATTTTCCAAATATACAAGAGTGTATATGAAGAACGGTTAAATTGTACCAAGCAAATTCTTCTTATTCCTAAGTGATTTTTTGAACAAGGTTTAAAGCCTTGAGTTTTTGTTATTTATTCTTACCAAACCCTAGATACTTTCCCAAGTGAAATAAAGTTTATGACTTTAATCAATGTTTGCAACCATTAATCATGAATGAAAAATGAAGAATAAATAAACCCTAACAATCCATTATGCATATATCAATCCCAATTCCCAATCACAAAACACCCATCTTAGGGTTCACAACCTTAGTAATTGATTTAGCTACTCATAGAGAAAGAAGAACAAAAATACATAATTGAAATCATAATGCTTACGAATGATTGATTGGAATTGAAGAGAAAATAATTGATTGTTTGTAATCCTAAAAAGACTTCAAAAACTATGAGTAATCAATGCTAAGAAATTGAGTCTCAAAACTGATGAATAATCCTGCAAACAAACCCTATAATGGGTATTTATAAGGTTCAAAATTCGAATTCCATAACCGTACGGACTGCCACTCGTCGGAGAAGTACGTCCCATACAAATGTTGTATGGGCTCCAATACGCTCTTATTAAGTCAGGAGGTACGGGTATGAAGTACGGGTCATACTTCAAAGTACGTCCAATAACTTTGATCCTTTCTATTAATTTCTACTGATGTACGTGAATGAGGTATGGGACGTACTTCCAAGTACACCCGTACTTTGCAGCCCATACTTCACCTTCAACACTTTGAGCCTCTCTGGAAATCTCCAACAATGTACGGGGAAGATGTACGGGATGTACTTTGATGTACGACCTATACTCCTTCAGTTTGCCTTAGCTTCTGAGAAAACCCCTATTTCTTCCCTCTCATTCTCCAATTTCCTGAAACACGACACAAACACATCAAACGACACAAACTTGCTTAAAAATAAGTAAAACTCACAATAAAAAAAGCATCGAATGTGCCCTAATTTCACGGCACATCACCTCATTTTCTCTAACTTTCTCAAAGGCCTGCGCTTCAACACATTTAAAAAAATAATCAGTCATAAATAAAATGAATCGTACCTTACCAGGAGCCCTACACAAAGGTATGACAATATCCATTCCCCATTTTATAAACGGCCATAGAGACAGGACCGGATGCATCAGTTCTCCCGGTAGGTGTATCATCGGTGCGTGTCACTGGCATTCGTCGCACTTCCGGACAATTTTTTTTTATCTTCTTCCATCTGATTCTAGTAATAACCGACCCTGATTAGCTTTCGGACCAACGACTCTGCTCCCGAATGATTGCCACAAGTTCCCTTGTAGACTTCGCGCATCACATAATATGTTTCTCCAGGCCCCAAACACCTAGCCAAAGGACCGTAGAAAGACCGACGATATAATTATCCGTCCATCAAGCAAAATCTCGCCGCTTTGGTCCGAAGAGCTCTGGACTCCTTAGGATCTGATGGCAGCTTCCCAGTTTGAAGATAGTTTATATACTTGTTGTGCCAGTCCCAAGTCAGACTTGCTGTGTTTACCTCGGCGTGACTGTTCTCTACCGCAGAGTTCATCGAATGAACGACCGTGTCGGAGTTAAATTCCTCTGCTTCTACTGTCGAACCCAAGTTAGCCAATGCATCCGCCTCATTTTTCTGTTCTCTTGGTAAATGCTGCATGGTCCATTCCTTGAATCGGTGTAAAATCACTTGGATTTTTTTCCAAGTACCTTTGTATCCTTTCGTCTTTTACTTCAAAAACCCCCATTGACTTGGTTCACGACAAGGAGTGAGTCACATTTTGATTCGATGACTTCAGTTCCCAAACTCCTGGCAAGCTCTAAACCTGCGATCATAGCCTCATATTCGACGTCATTGTTAGTCAATTTTAAGGTTCTTATTGATTGCCGAATAATATCGCCCGTGGGAGCCTTAAGTACAATTCCCAATCCAGACCCCTTCAGGTTTGATGCTCCATCCGTTTATAAGGTCCAGACTCCCAAAGTTTTTCCCTCGGTTAGTAAAAGTTCTTTTTCTACCTCGGGAACCATCGCGGGCGTAAAGTCTGCTAAAATCTGAGACTTTATAGCCGTTCTTGGTTTGTAATCAATGTCGTAACCACTGATTTATACCGCTCATTTTTCTAACCTACCAGATAATTCTATCTTATGCATGACTTTTTTTAACAGGTATGTGGTTACTACACATATAGGATGACATTGAAAATAAGGTTTCAGCTTTATAGATGCACTTATCAAAGCTAGAGCCAACTTTTCGAAATGAGGGTATCGAGTTTTTGCATCCCCTAAGGTTCAGCTTACATAGTAAATTGGGAATTGTGTACCTTCTTCTTCTCGAACCAAAACACCACTTATCGCAACCTCGGATCGCAGGTACAAAAATAACTATTCGTTTTCCTTTGGCGTATGCATAAAGGTGGGATAAACAAATATTTTTTCAATTATTCCAAAGCTCATTGACACTTCGGTGTCTACACGAAGTCATTCTTCTTTTTTAGCAGTGAAAAGAGCCGATGACTTTTGTCCGAAGATCGAGAGATGAGCCTGCTCAAAGCTGCGATCCTCTCGGTTAACCTTTGCACCATTTTTAAATTATCGACCACTTCAATTTCCTTGATGGCTTTGATTTTATCCGAGTTAATTTCTATCCCTCGGTTTGACACCATGAAACCCAAGAACTTCCACGATCCTACTCCGAAGGTGCACTTCTCCGGATTCAACTTCATGTTGTATTTACGAAGTATATCGAATGTTTCCTACAAATACTTTAAATGGTCCTCTGTTTATAGGGACTTAACTAGCATGTCATCAATATAAACTTCCATTGTTTTTCCTATTTAGTCTTTGAGCATCCGGTTAACTAGGCGTTGGTAGGTTGCTCCAGCGTGTTTTAGTCCGAATGGCATTACATTATAACAATACGTCCCATATCTAGTTATAAACGAAGGTTTCTCTTGGTCCTCCGGGTCTATTCGAATCTGGTTGTACCCGGAGTAAGCATCAAGAAAACTTAGCATTTCGTGCCCTGCCGTTGCGTCAATCATTCGATCAATGTAGGGAAAAGGAAATGAATCCTTCGGGCATAATTTATTTAAATCATTATAATCTACACACATTCTAAATTTATTATCGTTCTTAGGCATAACTACTACATTAGCTAACCAGTCCGGGTATCTGACTTCCCGGATGGAACCTATTTTTAAAAGCTTTGTTACCTCTTCCTTGATGAACTTATGCTTAACTTTAGCCATTGGTCTCCTTTTCTGCTTCACCGGGGAAAAAGTTTGATCAAGACTTAGCTTGTGAGTCGTCACCTCCGGTGGAATACCTGTCATGTCTAAATGGGACCATGCAAAACAATCGGCGTTAGCTTGAAGTAATTTAATTAATTTACGCCTGAGTTCTGGGGTTAGTCCCGTGCTCAGGTATACCTTTATGTTCGGTATATGTACAAATAAGATGATTTGTTCTAACTCTCCAACAGTTACCTTAGTGGCGTCCGAATCATCTGGCAGTACGAATGACCTGGGAACACTGAAGTCATCTTCCTCAAAATTTGTTGTTTCTTCCTCTGTCTTCGGGCTAACTGCGCCAGAGTCATGTGATTGCTATTTAGCATCTCTGCCTTCGACTAGATTTTCTACTGCCTTTGAGGGTAGTGCCTTTGGATCGGAGCTGCTTCTTCGACTACAAACATCTCCATTATCACCGGCTGCTCCCCATGAACCGTTTTTACTCCCTTAGGGGTTGGAAACTTTAACATTTGGTGTCGAGGGTACTACTCTCATGTCATGCACCCACAGTCTGCCAAGCAATGCATTATATCTCATCTCTCCTTCAATGACGTAGACCTTCGTTTGCCGAACCGTCCGGCGGTATTCACCGACAGAGTGGATTTTCTCCTTCGGTTTCACATGCCATGTTGAACCCATTGAGAACCCGAGCAGCTGGCACAATTTGGTCTAATAGGCCCAGCTGCTCTACCACTTTCTAACGGATAATGTTGGCCGTACTACCTGGATCAATCAAAATACACTTAACCTGAGATTTATTAATGAGGATAGAAATTACCAAAGCATCATTGTGGGGTTGAATAAATCCATCCACATCTTCATCACTAAAGGAAATGGAACCCTCTGGTACGTAATCCCTAGTTCTTTTTTCCCGAGTGATCGAGACATTTGTCCTCTTCATCATCGGACCTCGAGAAAATTCTGCTCGCCGATAATTATATTGATCACATCTTGAGGTTCCACTGATTCGACCTACTTATTCGCTTCTCTGCTTTTGCAATTTCTTTTTGCCCGATCACTTAAGAATTCACGCAAGTGTCTGTTCTTCAACAGTTAGGCTACTTCATCCTTGAGTTACCGACAGTCCTCAGTCCGATGACCATGAGTACCGTGGTACTCGCACAACACATTCGAATCTCTTTGAACAGGATCGGACCGAAGTGGCCTTGGCCATCTCGTATCCTTAATATGGGCAACGGCTGAAACGAGACCCACAACATCAACATTGAAATTGTACTCGGACAAGTTCGGGCTCTCGCCACTGCTAGATGACCCACCGGTATCATTCCTAAATTGCAAACCTCGGTTACCTGAACCGTGATCATTTCACCTATCAATCCTGACTAAGTGATGATTGTCACCGGTTCTTCTTCTGTCTGCCCTAAAGTTGGACCTTTCTAACTGACCGTATGGCTGGTACCTATCCTTTGATGGCATTGCCTTTGTCTCGACTATCCTTTTCGATCTATCTACGTTTCTGCTTTAGGTTGTTGAACCCGGTGGGAGCTCAAGTTGATCATCCTCCACTCGAATTTTGGACCTGTATCTGTTGTGGACATCGTACTATGTCACCGCCTCGTATTCTAACAAGTTCTCCTTCATTTTAAACGAGGCGGCAGAACTCCAAGGGTTTATCCCCTTGGTGAAATCTTGTGCTGCCCATTCCTCCGAAACCGAGGGCAAAAGCATCCATTCCTTTTGGAATCTCGATACGAACTCTCGTAGTAATTCGTTGTCCTTTTAGGCGATCCTGAATATATCAGCCTTCCACGTTTTAACCTTCCGAGCTCCAATATGAGCCTTTATAAAAGTATTTGCAAGCATTTCAAACGAGTTAACAAAATGTACAGGAAGCATAGAATACCATGTCATTTCCCCTTTGGACAATGTTTCTTGAACTTTTTTAACAGCACCGACTCAATTTTATCCTCTTCGAGATCTTGCCTTTTATGGCACAAGTATAGGAAGTCACATGCTCCTATGGATCCGTTGTTCCATCATATTTAGGAATGTCCGGCATCTTAAACCTATTTGGGATCAACTTCGGGGCCTGGATCGAAGGGTAATACCTTTCTTTGGTACCGCTTGGAATCCGGCCCTCTTAAGATTGGTGGGGCCCCGGGGATCTGGTCTACTCGTGAATTATAAGTTTCCACTTTTTCTCATTAGTGTCGATCCGTTTGGCCGGCTTTGAAGCATTTTTCTCGGAATCGGTCGACCCATTGGAGCCCGATTCGTTGCCGTAATTAGTGACTTGATCGTTCCTGCTGACCGGTTCGTTGATTTGGCTTGGTCCCTCCGCACCTGCACCGCTGTTCTTCTTTTGGAGCTAGGCTATAGCCGCCCGTTGTTCCTGCAACATATCAAAAATCAAGCGTAAGTTAATTTCTTCTCCCGTATCACCCGATGTCTTTCGTACAAAAGCTCGCGGTGAAATCATGGGATTATTGCTGTTGAACGGATCATCGGGTTGACTGCCATTGACATTCAGGTTGACAGCATTTGGATCAGCGGACAATTGGATCTTGGGGTAACTCGTCGACCGGCACCCCGTTGTTGTTGTTTTCGCCGTGGTGACCTGGTTCACCATTATTATTCAAGTGAATTGATTGGTTGTTGTTTGACATTTTGAGGTTAACCTGAAATCACAAACTTCAAGAAAACAAGTGAAAGTAGGGTTGTAAAAAAATCACCACTATTATCCTTTGCCCCACAGTGGGTGCCAAACTGTTTACCCCTAAAAAGGTAACAATTGAATTTATACGTGGTTTAAAGGATACGTAGTTTGATTAGTTGTTAACGTAATGAAACAAGAAATAACAATCAATTGAATGTAGCAAACAAAGAGAATGATAGCGTGTATCGTGTGTAACTCCACTGCAAAATTGGTCTGGTCCGGAGTTATGAACTATGAACCCGAGCCAAATTAAAAGAGAGCTTATGCTTTTAGAGTTGTTATTGAGCAAGAGTAAGCGTCAAAATCAGAGACAAAAACAAGAGGGTTTCACCACCTTTTATAGTTACAAGGATGGGCCTCCCCTTAAACCCTAAAAGGCCTGATAAAAACCCTAATACTAATGACGGCGCCTCCCGCATTTGTCGCGTAACGGGCGGCGAAATACGCTTTGTAACGGATTTCTCTCATGTGGACTGGCGTCTCTTTGGTGTCTAGTGTCACTTCGGTTTCCGGTGTCTCTTCGGTTTAATTGGCAAACGACTCCTCGAACATTAATTTATTCGAACCATCGAACTCAATCCAACGCCACATCTATCGGCACATATTTTACTCCGACCTCTCGTGGCACTTTACACATAGATCAATACTTGAATAAAAATATATTTAAAGATAATTATATGAATTTTGCAGATAGAAAAAATGGGAATTAGCTATTACTAAAATGCTTTTTGTAAGAATAATTAATGATGAATAGGTATTTCTTTGATTTCATGTCGCTGTAAGTTTTAATGAGTGTGTAGCAAAAATAAAAAGAGAATAAAAAGAAAAAAAGAGTAAGTCGAAGAAACAATTAAGGCGAATATAACTGCTATAACAGCCTATCATTACTACACTTCTTTTTGGGACACTATAATCTGATTTGATTTTCTTTTTTTTTTTTTAAACTTAAATTTTGAAATTCTGATATAGAACGGTAAGTGTGGTTCGAACCAAAAGATGTAAATTTGTACTTGTTTACTGAATACTGTTTGTGCCACAAGATCTCTCAATAGTTATTTTTTTCCTATACCATTTTAAAAAATATCTTAAAATCACTCTTTAACAAAGATTTTGGGATACATACTTGTACTCACTACTTTGCAAAGCAAAAAAACAAGTAACTCAACAATGTCCGCCATTTAAACTACATTAATTTAATATCACGTTTATAATAAAAAAATAATAGAAATCAAACGCTAAAATTTATTGCAGAAATCTCCATAACAATTGTTAAATTTAGTTATAGCGGGTAACTGATCAACATGACATAGACAGATGTACTTAATTCAAACTGTATTAATTTAGTGTCACACATAAAATTTATGAATAGAAATCAAATAAGAATTTATCTGCATAAGATCATAATTTAGCAAATATAAAAAAATAAAGGAAAAATCACGTACATTGTTGTGCTTAATTTTTAGTTATCTTAAATTCCGTGTCCAACATGATAGTATAGTTGGTGATTAATCTTCAATGATGACTACTGATAGTTTAGCAGTGTAACTAATAATTCGTGTCAAGTTTAGGTTTAGGTGGTATCTTTCGGTGTTCAGACGATAAAAATAGAAAATATGCTTAGCAAATCAAAATACTGACCCGGTTTTGGAATACATGCATATACTTGCTACTTGCCAAACAGGGGCAAAGCTAGCCCCTTGTACGTGGGTTCGGCCGAACCCAGTAGCTTTGGTCTGAATCATAGATTTGTATTAAATTTTTTGTCAATTATGTGCAAATTATTAATTCAGAGCCCAGTAATTTTAAAAAATTAGAACCCCAAACCCATAAACTTCAAATCCTGGCTTCGCCTCTGTTGACAAAGCCAAAAGTTACTCTAAGAAGATGTTGACAACATATCTACATATGTCTGTCATTCAAGCTGCTCTTATTTAAAATCACATTTTTAATTAAAAAAATATAAAGCAAATGCAAAAAGTCTATCGTAGAAATCTCCATAGCAGTTCTTAGATTCAGTTATGCAAGAAAACTAATTAACATGATATAAACATAAAATTTATGAATGCACAGAAGAATGATATCTTGAGTTGTATAAATAAAAAACTTTTTACTGTGCAGGCCGGTCTTATCCTTTAGATGACTTGAGTAAAGGGAGAATAGCAACTGGGCCCTCCTGTGATAGAACCTCATGAACCGGACATACTATTAAAGAACCTTCCGTAAGCTTTTCTTGTACGTATTTCAAACTATATCGATTTAGTGCACACATAAAATATATGAAATAACAATCAAATATGAAGCATAAGATCATATTTACAAAACATAAAAAAATAAAAAGAATAAATAAGGGAAAGCACGTATATTGCACGTGCTTAATTTTTAATTATCTTGAATTTCGTGTCTAATATGATAGTAAAGATGGAGATTAAATCTTCAATGAATACTACTGATAGTTTAAGTGTGCAACTAATAATTCATGCAAGATTTAGAAGGGGTCTTTAGGTATTCTGCTGATTAAAAAAAGAAAATATACTTAGCAAATCCAAATACTTACCCGATTTAAGAAGAACTAAACTTACGCCAGAGATGATATGGAAATCTGTCGGTGGACTGCTGAATTTCAAGCCTATGAGAAAAGAGTGAAGAGAGGGACTGAATTTAGGGTTGTAATCAATAAACCTCTCACTTTCCCATCGAGTTGGCGGGAATCACTTAATATATAATTATATTATTGGCATTATTATTTTTTCGAGCTCTTAAGATAAGATTGGGCGGGGTAAAGGATATCAAATGGCCAAGTTCAAGGGGGTAATTAAAACTGTAACGACCCGCTTGATCGTTATAGACTTTTCGATAATTTTGACCCTTCCTTGAGCTTGTTCGGCTCACATTTGATCCGAGGGGACCGTTGACACGCTTCCCGAGGTGTTTGGTTATGATTTGGGTGACTTTTTGGGAAGTTTGGGCATCAAGCGAAAAAAGAGTCGACTCAAAGTTGACTTTTGGGTAAACGGACCTTTTTCAGGAATCCGTCGATTCCGAGAGGTCCGGATAATCTTTTAGAACGTGTGTGTATATTTGGTTCGGTTCCGAATGCACTCGGGTGCATTTTGGGACTTGGGGTGGGAAGTTGGATTTGAGATATTGGAGGTTCACTCGGTCAACGAGACCTCCGTTGGGAATTTCAAGGCCACGAGCGCATTCGTAGCATGTTTTTATGTGTGTCTGCTAGAGGTGTTCATGGTTCGATTTGGGTCTGTTATTAATTAAAATCATAACGAAACCAATTTAGTCAGTTTTTAAATGTCGAAAACCATAACCAAACCAAATTAAATAATAACCACCGGTTTGGTTATTGTCAGTTTGGTTTGGTTTGATTCGATTTTTCGGTTTATGACTAGCAGCCATGAGACTTATCAGTAAAACATTAAAAAGTTGAAAAAGACATGTCTTTTTTTTGGTTCAAATGATAACTTTTATTTATAGTTTAAGGTGGAACATACATCATAGAAACATTTTCACTATAAGTGATTGTGTTTTACTCAAGTTACCCAAAGTTGCTAAACTATTACATATAGAGCTAAAAACTAACTTAGTAGTGGTGCAACATTTTTGTCATCTACAACCTCTGTCCTTTTCATATGAAAAATATTAGAAGTTTAGGACTCATTCCGACAAGAAAAAAGAAAGGTATAAATTCGAAAAAAGAAAAAAAAAAAACAACCTAAAATCAAATGACTGACAAAGAAAGGCTAAAAATTTAAGTTAAAGACATTAGACTCTAACGTGAACTTTGTTAGTAGGTTAACACTTAACACTTAAAAGAGTTAAAAGATATAAAGACATGGGCTTGGACATATTCTTAAAAACATGGACCTTAAACAATCATGTGAAATAAGTAGACCAAAAATCAAATTAATGATTAAAAGGTATAAAATATTTATAATTATGTATGAAAAACTAATATTATATATATAAATAATTATAAAATTTATGTATATAATTTATCGGTTTATTTCGGTTATTTTTTAATAGAACCATAACCAAACCAAATATTATTGTTTTTTAAAATTTAAAACCAAATCAAACCAAACCAAACCAAATGTCCATTTTTTTTATTTGGGTTGGTTAGATTTTTGGTTTGGTTTTGGTTTTAACCAAAACCGTGTATAGCCCTAGTGTCTGCATATAAGATATGTGAGCAGATGGCCTCGGGTGATAGTCGAGATTTCGGGTTGAGTTTGTGAAACTTAGGAGTGATTCTTGTGTCTGGTGCCCGTTATGGCGACACTAATGCTGCAACAGCGGCATCGCAAGAGTGGTGGTAATGCCGCCAAAGCGGCCTGTGCATTTATTAGTTGACCGCCGCAGCGGTCTGATTGGGCATTAAAGCGGGACCGCTGTGTCGCAAAAGCGGGTATCGGGCAGTTAATTTCATTAAATGAGTGTTAAAAGTCCTAAGTTTCTCATTCATTACTATTCCAAAAACTAAGTTAGTGGGAGCATTTCAAGGCGATTCTTGGGGGAAATTCATTGTGGTAAGTCCCTTTACTTTCCTTTCCATTCCATGATTACTTTATCACCTTAGGAATCCATTATCATGCTAGTTCTTTAAGAGTTTGATGAATTAAAAGAGGGTTCAATGGGTTCTTCATTCTAGGCTTTTAATCTTGATTTATTGATTGGGTTAGCTTCATTAAGCATGTAATTATTGATTAGAATCTATTATTGCATGATTCCTTCCTAATTTGTGGCTAAATTATGGGATTGGGAGTTAGGGTTCACACCCAAATTTGGGGGTTTTTCCTAGAACCCGAATTTAAGTATTTTGTTAGTTCACCTAGCTTATTATTGATGGAAATTGATCACCTAGAGCTTTAATTTCATGTTGAGGCCTATAGATTCCTAATTTCGTCGTTCTAGTTCATAGAACCCATTCCATTGGTTGGGGATTTGGGTCATGAATAGAAGTAAGGCTTGAATGATATTCATCTTGATTCTAATTTCATGATTCGGATATGTTGAGACTTTCATTATCTTGAGGCTCAACGGAAGGGGAAGACTAAGGTTTGATTTGGAGACCTTGCTGTTCGGTACGTCCGGAGTAGGTTACGGTTTACCTGTGGTGAGACTTCAATTAGCGAAGCGTATATTTAGATGATATTGTCGGAGAATGCATGTAAACCTTCGGGTATGAAGTTGGGTTGGATATTGTCTTAGGTGGGCCTTGTTGTATGATTTGGGGGCTAGCCACCCCGTTGTGTTGATCTGCTTATCTTGTTATGTTTATTTATTAGCTCATTGCCACGTTGAGACATTGGAAAATTGTAACTAGTGTTATATCATGACTATGATATTGCAGTATTGTACTTGATTCGGTATTGAGCTGGGATTGGGATTTCATTGTGGCTTATTGTGTAGCCTTATTATTAATATTACTTGTGTGCCTGGTGGTACTGTTTGGATTGAATTGATACATTGATATTACATTGCATCGTATTCATACTCATTTCCATGATTCATTGATATTTTCTGGTTACGGTATTGATGATGGAAGTGAGGGAGTGTAGCCTCCGAGGTTTTTGCCGGAGAGCGTAAAAGAAAAATGAGTGTCCGATGCCCGAGGTCTTTACCGGGATCGTGAGAGTGTCTGATGCCCGAGGACTTTGCCGGGATTGCGAGAGTGATACATGGACTTTGTGGGTCCCCCATGGGTTGTGCTACCGAGATGTGATGTTCCATCGTCGGCGTACATGTGTGCGGTGCATATGCATTGCAGTGTACCTTTGATTCTGATAGCTTGTTGTGACACTATTGTGAAATATTGATTCGGATTGATTATACTGAGACTTGGCACAGTTGGGTTTAGATTCTATAACATAAGTGATGACTTGTACTTTGGATACGGATTCGTGTTAACTTGTAATTGTTGGTTTATTTGTTTATCTTGCTTTGTTATCTTTATATACGTTAGCTAGTCTTAGTCGCCCTATGATACCTACCGGTACTTGTTGTTTGTACTGACCTGCACTTGCTGCATTCTTTTATAAATGCAGAGTTCTAGGTGGGATCGACCTCTACTCCTCGTGGCTGATAGTAGACGAAGATTGCTGTTACGAGTCTTACAGGGTGAGCACGAGGACGTCTGCCGCCTTAAAGACTCTTTTTTTATTATGTCTTTATTTGCGTTCTGAGACATGATTTTGAGACATTTGATGTAATACTATTATTCAGACTTTTAGTATTTAGTTAGATGCTCTTGTATGACCAGACCAGATACTGGGGTGTATTTCATTACTTCCGCATTTTCTTATATTATTATCATAAGACTTACGTTATTCTATCTTCTTCCACTTATTTATTTATTTATTTATTCATGTTTTATGATTGTTGGGATAAGGGTTCGCTTACCGAGGTGGAAAAGGTAGATGCCTGCGTGACTTAGTGAAATTGGAGCGTAACAAAAACTATTGATAATTTAGGTGTGCAACTAATAACACGTGCCAAAGTTAGAGAGACTTTAGATATTCTTCCTATTAGGAAAAAAAAGATACATTGCAGATAACAATACTTACCCGATTCAAGAAGAACCAAAGTTACGCAGGAGACAGTGCGCAAATCGCCGATGGATTGCTTAGTTTCAAGCTCGGCTATGAGCAAAGAGAATGGGAAAAAAGAATATATATATATATATATATATATATATATATATATATATATATATATATATATATATATATATATATATATATAAAATCTGTCGATTCATGACATAGGCGTAAAATTTATAGACATATAGAAGAAAGATATCATCAGTTGTATAATAAAAACTTTTTACAATGCGAGGGTATTGTTCCTTGGACGACTTATGTAATGCCAGAATGGCAACTGGGCTCTACAATGGTAAAACCTCGTGAACTGGGCATACTATTGAAGAATCTTCTGTGAACTTTTCTTGTACTTAATTCAAATTTGTATTGATTTAGTGACACATAAAATTTAGGAAATAGAAATCAAATGTGAATTTATTTGCACAAGACCATAATTTATCAAACATAAAATCAAAAACAAAGGAAAGAGCACATACATTGCACGTGCTTAAGTTTTAGTTATCTTGAGTTACGGTTCCAACATGATAGTATAGATGGTGATTAATCATCAACTGAGTATACTGATTGTATAGATTTGCAGCTAATGATTCGTTCCAAGTTTAGGGAAAGTCTTCAGCTATTCTGCTAACAAAAAAGAAAATATGCATAGCATATAAAAATACTTACCTGATTCAAGCATAACCAAAGTTAGGCCGGAGACAATGCATAAATCCGCCGATGGATTGTTGAGTTTCAATCTCGGCTATGACAAAAGAGATGAGAAAAGGAAAAAAATTGGATCTAGGATCTAGGATTATATATATATATATGTCGCTAATTCATTTTTTTATGTTTATATTGTAAGATTTGTCCACGTGGCCCATATTATATTTTGTTTAATAAATCATTAATTAGCTAAATTCTAATTGGATAAATAGGGGAAGTTAATTTTGGTTATAACTCCCCACTACCCACTTTGATGGAGAGTGCGACTAATAGTAACCAGTCCTCTCTCTGGCTTTATAACTGTGGAATTGCGTATTTTCCATCCACACTATTCAGAACAAACCATAAAGGGAAAAGGGAGAGATAACAAGTTTCTCGAGAGAAAGCAAAATCAGAACACTTCCGCTTAAGAAAACAAGAAAACAATAATGGATTCAGGCATGTTTTCTTGTTCAAATTTATCGGTTATGCGTTATATGTGAAAATCATGTAGTTCTATGATCCTGAATAATTGATAGGATTTTATATTAGATTGTTTATGTGTACAATCTGTTATTGGCTAAAATTATGAGAAAATTTAAAGATAATTCTATGGATTTTTCTGATAGAATAAATAGAAAATAGTCATTACTAAAATACCTTTTTGTAAGAATAATTAATGATGTATAGGTAAAAAACTGGTTTCTTTTCAGTAAAGATGAAGCAAAATTCATAATTTTCCTTGCATTCTTTGATTTCATGTCGTTGTAAAGTTTTACAACTACTGTGCAAAAAAAAAAGAGAGAAAAGACATCATTTAACCCCTGAACTTGGCATGAAAACTCGCTTTAACAACTAAACTTAAGTTGTATTTATATCCTCCCATAATAACTTTCATTTTAATTATTTTCCACCCCAAATCCGACGTGGCAAAAATTAAAAAAAAAAATTAAGAGAGTAAACAACACAAAAAGTGGACCCGAATATATATATATATATATATATATATATATATATATATATATATATATATATATATATATATATATATATATATATATATATTATTATACAATTAAAAAATAAAATAAAATAATATACAATTAAAAAATAAAATACAAATAAAAAAAAGATGGGCCCATAATTTTAACCTCCTTCATCCTCTCCTTCTTCCCCATTCTTCATCATCCGCCCATCCCCCGTTGCCACACCCACGATCCCGCCGCCCCTCCCCGTTGCCACGCCCCACCACCTTCTTCTTCACCCTTACGCCCCCCCCCCCCACCACCTTCTTCTTCTTTTTCACCCCACAGCCCCGCCCCACAAATCCCTCTTTCTCTCTATATTCTCATCAATCTTTTCTTTTCATTTTCACCATTTTTTGGTTTCTTGATTTTGATTTTTGTTTTCTTTCAAAAATAAAGTTATGGAATAATGGTTATGGAAGAAATGAGTTTGCTAATAATAATCATAATGGCTAACAATAACAACTAAAACAACCAATTTGGACGAATTTGAGTGTAAGTGGGACTAATTTGAGAAGGAACAACAACAACATGGGGGAGATGATGGCGGTGGTTGTGGGTGTGGGTTAAAAAGATACCCCCACCTTGGTAGGGATTTTTCTTTTTCTGTTTCCGAAAGACCCTCGGCTCAAAAGAAAATAAGAAAACAAGGGGAGAAAAGTCGGATCCGACGGGCAAATCAAAGCAATGCGAAAATGAGAAAAAACAAGGGACTAAGTCATGATAAAACATCATGGAGAGAAATTTGATAATAGATGATGGTGGTAGTGGGCAATAAAAAGTAAAGCAAAGCTATGCCTACTTTTTTTTTGAAAAGCGAGACTACCTGTAAAATTTACCCCAATAGCCCTCCACAACCTCCTATCTAAGGTCGGTGTCCTCGGTAATGCGAAACGGTGCCAAATCTCGCCTAATCACCTCTCTCCCTTATTTCTTTGGATGACTCTCTCCTAAAGAAAAGATAACCTCTCGCACCTCCGAAGAAGGGGCAGAGAAGATGCCTCTATAATAATGCCCAAACCATCTCAATGAAGTGTTTGTATCGCACCGATGCCACTCCCACCTTGTCCCCGATGTCCTCATTCCGATCCTATCTCTCTGAGAGTGTGCCCACACGTCATGCATTCTCGATTTCGCGACTTTCATCTTCTCGCGACGAGAGTTCTTGACTAGCCAATTTGATCTCCGTCTGCAGTCGGTCTAACAACCACTTTGTAGAACTTGCCCTTAAGTTTTGGTGGCACTTAATCTTGTTAAAATTTACTCGAAGCGAGCCTCCATTTCAACCATCCCGCACCAATACGATGTGTGATATCATCGTCGATATCCCCATTTTCTTGTAAAATAAACCCAAGATACTCTCCTTTCTTTCGAATGACCGGGTACCAAGCTTTACTTCCCGTCGGTCTCGAGGTACACCACTAAACCTCGCACTCCAAGTACGGTTTGGTCCTAAAAAAAAAACTTGAAACCTTTAAAAAAAATGTTTGTCTCCAATCCGGTTTTTTTTTTTTTGAAAATTAGAGAAATGTAGGACTTGGAATCGAACCGCGAGTCTCGTCTATCAAGACTATGTTAAGGCGAACAACATACACTATGGCACCTCACTTGAATTTGTCGCGTCAATCCATACATTACAAGGCAAATTTAAATGGGCTAAGTTTTTGATCGAAGCAAACCTATCGACGGGAAGTGCTCCGAGTCTCCTCTATAGTCGGTTGGTCTTGGCTCCATGATACAAAAAAAAAAAAAAAAAATGTACGCCACGGACTCCATTGCCTCTTATTTTAGAACCTAATTATGGCACTTTATCGTACGCATTTCTCTAGGTCGATGAATACCATGTACAAGTCCCTTTTCCGGTTTTCTTAAAAAAAAAAAGATCCTAACAATTATTGAAAAAAACGTTAGAACGCCCGCATGAAATTTGTTGGGGGAGATGATGGCGATTTTAGTAGTGTTTGAGTTAAAGAATGGTTACGGTGATTTTTTTTTCTTTTAAGGGAGTTTGTCTTTTCGAATTTCAGAACTAATAATGGCCAACAATAACAACCAAAACAATTTTTTTGGAAAAATTTGAGTGTAAGTGGGACTAATTTGAGAAGGAATTGGATGAAATTTGGAGAGAGATGGTGGTGGTGGTCGAGGAATGGTTTAACGATTGATGGTGATGATTTTTTTTTTTTATGAGTTTGTCAGTTTTGGACTAATAATAATAAAATTTTTTTTTTTGCGGAGGCCGATTTGATAAGTTTTTTGATAGGTGAGGAGAGAGAAGAAAAAAGAGAAAAGTGTATAGTTAAGAAGGAGAAAGAGAAAAAATAATAAAAGAAAAACAAAAAATGAAATGTTGGTAATTTTTTTGGCGGTAACGTGACGTTTTGACATGGCAACGATGTGGCAACGACGTGGCGCGAGTGTAATACACCTCACCTTGTGAGAGTGGTATTATTTTCTTAGGGTGGAAAATAATTTAAATGAAAGTTGTTAGGGGGGGGGGTTATATAAATACAACTTAAGTTTAGTTGCTAAAGTAAGTTTTCGTGCCAAGTTCAGGGGTTAAAGAAGCAACTAAGGCTAATATAGTTGTTATAACAATTTATCATTACTTCTCTTCTATTTGGGACACTTTAATGTGATTCGAATTTAATTTTAGAGAAAAAAATTGAAATTCTTATATAGAACGAAGACAACGTGGTTTGACCTAGAAGATTTTAAATTTTACTTATCGACTGGATACTGATTATGTCGCGTTGTCTGGCAGTAATCTTTTTTTTTTCTATACCATTTTTAAAAAATCTTAATTCGCTTTTTAAAAAGATTTTGGGATACATGTATGTACATACTACTTGGCAAAGTGATAAAAGCAACTCAATAAGATGTTGACAACATATTTCTACTTTTTAGAAGCGTCGGTTTATACAGCAAGATTGTCGTCCGTCCAAGACCCCACTTTTTTATTTCTACTTTTTAGAAGAGTCGATTTATACATGAAAAAATGACATTTTGTCTTTATTGCCAAAAAATCATCTACTTTATTATATTACCAAAGCCAGAAACTTCACCAAAAACCAAATCCTGAAACTTTTATTTATATATATTTTTATTTATTTCTACTATATAGAAGCGTCGTCAGTCATCTCTTAAAAAATTAAAAAAAATTAAAAAAAAAAGGTGGGCCCCCATACTAAAAACACCAAGCAATATTCAAAAAAAAAAAAAAAGTGGACCCTATATTACAAAAATCAAGTAATATAAAAAACAAAGTGGATCTCATATTAAAAAAACAAGCAATGTCAAAAAAAAAAAAAAATACGTGCACCCCACATTAAAAAATCAAACAATATTCATGTAATTTTCAAAGTATCCCTATTAAGTCAATAATGGTGGATTCATTGCCACATGCGTACTCACCCATTAGTGGGAGCAAATGAAATTATTGTATAACAAAAAACATGAACCCCGTATTGTTGCTTTTCTTCAAAAGGTCAAGTATCCAAACCATATAATTTTCTTTCTTTTCTTATATTAGCCTGAGATCTAATCTAGATATTTAACTGTTGTATTTGCTATTCTACCAACACCAAACAATATAAAAAATATTAAAAAAATAAGGCGGGGCTCATACTAAAAACACCAAGCAATATTAAAAAAAAAAAAAAAAAAAAGTGAACTTACATATCCATGTAAAAAAAAAGTGGATCATATTAAAAAAATAAAAAAAAATAAAAAAAAACGTGCACCCCATATTAAAAAATCAAACAATATCCATGTAATTTCCAAAGTAACCCCATTAAGTCAATAATGATGGATTCATTGCCACATGCGTATCAACTCATTAGTGGGAGCAAATGAAATTATTGTACAGCAAAAAAATATGGACCCCATATTATTGCTTTTCTTCAAAAGGTTAATGTTACACCTCGAAAAATTCTCCGTTGATGCACAGTGAATAGACTAACGAAGGGCACAAAGTATACGATATTTCAATAAGTAAGAAATAGCATTTGATGACCCTAATTGAGATTTCAAAGACATTTGAGGTAAGAGAAGAAAGTTTGCCAAGGAAAGCAAGGTATACGTTATGTATCGGAAGAGATTTACGAGTACCGAATTAATGATGACTTAATGATGTTGTGGAGAAGAGTTATAACGTCCCTTAGATTGTTAATGAGGTGCTAAACAAGTGTTAAGAAGGTTCCATAAGGATTGGAGATAAAACGAGTCGACGAGAATGAGTTCGGAAAAGATGTGCATTATATGGCCCAACATACTGGCCGTATGTTAGGCCGTATATTCTGCCCAGAATGGCAGCCTCTCTGGACCAAATCTACGGCCAGACATACGGTCCATATAAATTATACGGACCGTATGTTGGTCCGTAGAACTGCGTCGGGACAGATTGTGAGTTATTAATATAAGGGACCCAAGTTCATTTCATTTTCACTCCTCTTCTCTCAAGAACTCTCTAGAATATTTCTCCACACCTTTTCCACAAGAACTCAAGAGAAATTGATGATCAACTTCATCAAACCAAGAGAATCAAGTGTAAGAAACTCATTAAGGTTCATCCAAGACAAGAAATCCAAGTGGAAGTGGAACTAGGGTTTTGCTCAAGTGAAGTGTTTCCACCCAAAGTCCATTCCTACACCATCTAAGGTAAGTTTTATGGTCATTCCATGTTGTTTAAGGTATTGAGAGGTTGAAAGACTTGGATTGTAAAAGGAGATAGAAAATGGGTCATGAATGTGAGAATAGTGGCATTTTGAGTAGTAGTTTGGAATGAGTCATGATTCTTGATATGTTGTGATTATAATTATGTTATAAATGACATTAAGAACATGGGATAGACATTGTATATGAGTGAATGTAATAGTGTGCTATGACCATGGATATGGATGATTTGAAGTGAATTGGGAAATATGGATAATGTAGGTGAATAAAGACTATTGCTTATGATGTTGTGAATGTTATTATAGATGTTTGGGAGTTGATATATGATATGGAGGAAGTTGTATAAACAAAGGAGATGCTGCCCAATTTTCTCTAGCTTTAGTCAAGTATGCTAAGCTATCGATTATCTAATGTTAGTATAAACTCTAATGAAGGTAGAAACGTGAGCATTGAAGGAGAACGTTCAAGCGATAGAATAGCTAAACGAAAAGGTATGTAAGGCTAACCCTTCTTTCAATAAGGCATGGTTCCTTGGCTATATATCTATCCTTTCATGAGTCTATAATGTCCTCCAAATGATTCTATCTTTAAAGCTACTAAAGCTCATGATTCTCGTTATGTTTACGATTCTACTAAATTCCTTATATGATGGGTGATCCTCTAAGGATAGATGTAATGAAACGATGATAGTAATGATGTCGAAGATGCTTATGAGCTCTTATGTATATGTGTCTATGTATGACTATTATGTAACACCGAGCTTATATGGCCGGGTATGATATGTATTGCGCGCGTGTGTGTGCAGTTGGGTACGGATAACCCTGAGCCTTGGTAGGGCCAGGTATGTATAATCACCGAGCCTTGCCATGGCCGGGTATGTGAAACACCGATCCTTCATGGTCGGGTATGCTATGAATACGAATATGAATACGAATATGAATACGATTATGAATATGAATATGGATATGAAAATGTATATAAATACGGATACGAATACGGATACGGATATGGATGTATGTATATGTACATGTGTATGTACACAAACACGCATTAGAAATGGAAGGTCCCTATGAAAGGCAAGTAAGTGTTTATGACGATGGTTCTACTACCTCCCATCTTATGCTATTTCTTATGTTGTCTCTATTATGCTTCTATAATGATGTTGATTATGCTTTACATACTCGGTACATTCTTCGAACGACGTCCTTTTGTTTGTGACGTTGCGTCATGCCGCGAGGTGGCCAGGGAGACAGGCTTGATCCATAGCTTTATTACTCAGGGACTACGTAGAGGAGCTCCATTTCATTCGGAGCTACAACTTTTGGTATCTATTCTTTTGTGTACATACTTATGGGCATGGCGGGGTCCTGTCCCGCCTATATGATGTGACATACTCTTCTTAGAGGCTCGTAGACATGTGTATATGGTTAGATGTCTTTAGCCTTGTCGGCTTATATTTTGTATATCATTTTGATAGCCTCGTCGGCTTATGTACATTGATATGGGCATAGTTGTTGATGGTGATATAAATGTATTGTTGCCCAATGAGATTAGCATGAATGATGGATAGAAAGTATGATTAAGCTATGTGGCTCACCTAGATGTAAATGTGAATGTATGATAAGAGGTGCCCGGGTGAGTTAGCACTGGGTGCCTGTCATGGCCCTCCGGTTGGGTCATGACAAAGCAGTTCTGTCCTAGGGTGTGTCTACGAGCCGTGTCCAGTAGAGTCTTGTTTATGGGTGTGTTGCGCGCCACACTTATAAACAAGAGGCTGCGGGCATTTTAGGAATGAATGACCTTCTTTCTTCATAAGATCGTGCGATAGAGCCATAATATAAGGATTTCTCTTTTCCTTAATCGTGTATTATGTATTTCGAGATGCCTGTGAAGAGAAAGGCTACGGCGGCCAAAAGGGCAAGATAGGTGGCGAGGAAAGCGGGCGAAAGAGCACCGCCAACGGTTGTAGAGGAAAGTGAGTCCCAGAATGCGGCTCAATCTCAGTCCTCTCATTCAGTGCCTATTTCTGAGGAGCATGAGGGAGCCTCAGCCCCAGCTCCAGCACCTCCACCGGATGCTTCGGGCCAAGATGTAAAAGAGGCCATTCATTTGCTTACTCAGTTGGTTGCCGCCCAGACTCAGCGGCAAGGTACAGGGCAAGGTGATAGGGTTGTTAGTGCAAGGGCCCGTGATTTTATTAGCTTGAACCCTCCGAAATTCTTCGGATCAAAGCCGGATGAGGACCCTCAGAATTTTATTGATGGGATGTTGAGGACACTTCGGTTGATACATGCTTCGGACATCGAATCGGTGGAGTTAGCATCCTATAGATTGAGGGATGTTGCGGTTCATTGGTACACAGTTTGGATGGCTTCACGGGGAGCCAATGCACCTCCCGGTATGGCAGGAATTTGTAGATGCCTTCCTCCGACATTACTTGCCTCCAGAAGTTCGGCGGGCTAGAGCCGATAAATTCCTGAATCTTAGGCAAGGGAGTATGAGCGCTTTAGAGTATAGTCTCCGCTTCAATTCTTTGGCTAGGTATGCTTCGGCCATGGTAGCGGATATGGGTGACCGAGTGCACCGATTTGTGAGAGGCCTAGGGCCACATTTGATGGATAGGTGCTTGACTGCGTCCCTTTAGGACAACATGGATATTTCACGCATTCAAGCCCATGCCCAAAATTTAGAGGAAAGCCAACAACAACAAAGAAGTGAGCGTGAGCATGATAGAGGGTATAACAAGAGGGCTAGATCTTCGGGTCCGATGAGTGAGTTTAGAGGCGGGCAAAGATAGTAGTTTTCTAGGCATTCAGGCCATTCTATGACTAGTGCGCCTCCACGGTTTACAGGCCAGAGATTTGATAGATCTACTCATTCAGGGCCGAGTCAGAGTTTTTTCAGTTCTCAGTTCAGGGGTGATTCGGGTCAGGCGAGGCCACCCGTGCCACGATGTTCCCAGTGTGGGAAGTTACATTGGGGCCAGTGCCGATTAGGTTCAGAGGTTTGCTATGCATGTGGTCGGCCAGGCCATATTATGCGTGATTGCCCCTCAGTTGGTGGTAGAGGTAGGACCCAGCCTTCAGGGTCGGTAGCCGGATCTTCATCATCTATACGCCCTATGGGGCTAGGTTCACATGCGCCAGTCGGCCATGGTAGAGGCAGAGGGAGAGTCCCCAGTTCTAGCGGTCCTCAGCACCGTATTTATGCTTTGGCTGGACGCCAAGATCTTGAGTCTTCTCCGATGTTGTCACAGGTATATTATCGGTATTTTCTCATGATGTATATGCTTTGATAGATCCGGGCTCCACATTGTCATATGTTACTCCATATATTGCGGGTCGGTTTGGAGTCAAATCGGAGTCGATCAAACCTTTTGAGGTGTCTACACCCGTTGGTGAATCGGTAATAGCTAGCCGAGTATATAGAAATTGTGTAGTTGTGATTTGTGACCATCGTACTATGGTTGACTTACATGAGTTAAAAATGGTGGATTTTGATGTTATTATGGGCATGGATTGGTTGGCTTCTTGCTATGCCAATGTTGATTGTAGAATGAAAATGGTTCGCTTCCAATTTTCGGGAGAACCAATTTTAGAATGGAAAGGAAATACTGCGTCACCAAAAGGTAGGTTTATTTCCTATCTAAAGGCAAGGAAAATGATCACAAAGGGTTGTATTTACCATCTAGTTCGGGTTCAAGATGTAGAAGCTGAACCGCCAACTCTTCAGTCTGTTCCCGTGGTGAATGAATTTCCGGATGTATTCCCAGATGAACTTCCAGGCCTCCCTCCAGAGAGGCAGATTGATTTTGCTATAGATGTGCTACCGGACACCAAGCCTATATCTATCCCTCCTTATAGAATGGCTCCCGCAGAGTTGAAAGAATTGAAGGAGCAATTGAAGGACTTGCTTGAGAAAGGCTTTATTAGGCCTAGTTCATCCCCGTGGGGAGCACCCGTGTTGTTTGTCCGAAAGAAAGATGGCTCCTTGCGAATGTGCATTGACTATCGGCAACTGAATAAGGTGACGATTAAGAATAAATATCCTCTTCCGAGGATTGATGATTTATTTGATCAATTACAAGGCGCCAAATGGTTTTCAAAGATAGATTTGAGATCCGGATATCATCAAGTGAGAGTTAGGGAGAAAGATATCCCTAAGACGACCTTCAGAACAAGATATGGCCATTTTGAGTTCCGGGTGATGTCATTTGGGCTAACTAATGCACCGGCAGTATTTATGGATTTAATGAACAATGTGTTCAGGCCCTTCCTAGATTTATTTGTGATTGTGTTCATCGACGATATCTTGGTGTATTCTAGGTCCGAGGCAGAACATGCGGATCATTTGCGTACCATCCTTAGAGTTCTTCAAACTCGAGAGTTATTTGCCAAATTTTCTAAGTGTGAGTTTTGGTTGAACTCAGTGACCTTTTGGGGGCATATTATCTCAGCCGATGGTATTCGGGTAGATACCCAAAAGATTGAGGCCGTGAAAACTTGGCCAAGGCCCACAATCCCATGGAGGTTCGTAGTTTTCTGGGCGTAGCAGGTTATTACGGGAGATTTTTAGAAGGTTTTTCTTCTATTTCTGCACCACTCACAAAGGCGACCCGAGAAATCGGCAAAGTTTCAATGGACGGATGCTTGTGAACGTGGTTTCCAAGAGCTAAAGGATAGGTTAACTTCTACGCCCCGGTCCGACACTTCCGGAGGATTGGAAGGTTATGTTGTTTATTGCGATGCTTCGGGCGTTGGGCTAGGCTGTGTGTTGATGCAACATGGTAAGGTGATTGCGTATGCTTCAAGGCAATTACGGAAACATGAGAAAAATTATCCAACCCATGACCTTGAATTGGCTACGGTGATTCATGCATTAAAGATGTGGAGACATTATTTGTATGGTGTCCATGTGGATATTTATACCGATCATAAGAGCCTTCAGTATATCTTCAAGCAGAAAGAGTTGAATTTACGGCAACGACGATGGTTGGAATTGCTAAAAGATTATGATGTTGATATCCTATATCACCCCGAAAAGGCGAATGTTGTGGCTGATGCTCTTAGCCGTAGATCTATGGGAAGTTTGTGTGATGTTCGGCCAGAGAAAAGAGAAATGGCTCGTGAGCTCCAGTAGTTAGCTAGCCTAGGAGTTCGAGTAGTGGACTCATGTAGCATGGGAGCTACCATTCAGAATTCAGCGGTCTCATCGCTAGTAGTGGAAGTGAAGAAGCGACAATACGAAGATCCCATGCTAATTCATTACAGAGATACACTCCCTCAGAAGGAGAAGTCATTATTTGAGATCTCAGGAGATGGAGTTCTCCGATGCCGAGACAGATTATGTGTTCCTGATGTGGCAGGATTACGCCACCAAATATTGAGAGAAGCCCATTGCTCCCGTTATTCTGTCCACCCGGAGCAACGAAAATGTATCATGATCTTAAATCTATATATTGGTGGAATGGGATGAAGAAGGATATAGCGGAATTCGTAGCTCAATGTCCCAACTCTGTCAACAAGTGAAAATCGAGCACCAAAAGCGGGCGGATTGTTGCAAGCTATAGAAATTCCAACTTGGAAGTGGGAAGTAATTAACATGGACTTCATTACAGGCTTACCCCGTTCTCGACGTAAGTATGATTCTATATGGGTGATTGTGGATAGACTCACGAAGTCAGCTCATTTCTTACCAGTCAGAACTACATATGTGGCAGAAGATTATGCAAAGCTTTATGTTAAAGAGATAGTGCGACTTCACGGTGTTCCAGTATCTATTATCTCTGATAGAGGGACTCAGTTTACAGCCAATTTTTGGAAATCCTTCCAAGAAGGTTTGGGGACTCAGGTGAGTCTTAGCACGCATTTCACCCACGGACTAATGGACAAGGTCGAGCGTACCATTCGGACTCTCGAGGATATGCTACGGGCATGTATCTTTGGATTTTGGAGGTAGTTGGGATGATCATTTACCCCTTATTGAATTTGCTTATAACAATAGTTATCATTCTAGCATCCAAATGGAACCGTATGAGGCTTTATATGGGCGAAAGTGTAGATCACCGATTGGGTGGTTTGAGCTGGGAGTGACTAAATTGATAGGGCCAGACTTGGTCCAATCAAGCCATAGAGAAATTTAAGCTCATACAGGATCGGTTATTAGCAGCTCAGAGTTGTCAAAAGTCCTATGCGAATAATCGTCAAAGGGACTTAGAGTTCCAAGTGAAAGACTGGGTATTCTTAAAGGTGTCGCTAATGAAGGGCGTTATGAAATTTGGCAAAAAAGGGGAAGCTTAGTCCCGGTACATTGGGCCTTATGAGATTATACGCAAGGTAGGCGAAGTGGCTTACAAATTAGATCTACCTCCTGATTTGGAGTCAGTCCATCCGATTTTCCATGTCTCAATGCTCCGTAAGTGTGTCGGAGATCCTACTAGGATCGTGCCAGTAGATGATGTTCAAGTGACAGAAAAGTTGACTTATGAAGAAGTACCCATTGCCATATTAGATAGGCAAGTACGGAGGCTTAGAAACAAAGAAGTGGCCTCAGTTAAGGTTTTGTGGAGAAACAACAACCGAGAAGAAATGACTTGGGAAGCGGAAGAAAATATGAAGTCCAAGTACCCGCACTTATTTCAACCCCCGGAAGAGATCCAAGATGAGACATCAAGATCATGAGGTATGTATGTTTTCCTTTTTATGCATTTGGGTCGTGTGTGGCCAAACTCTATTGCTATTATGTTGTGGCCCTGTGAGGCATTGTTATTATGGGTTGTTGTGATAGGATAGTAGTGCCATATTACGGGGAAACTGCGGCGAAATTTTTATAGAATCCCCGAGAACCTAACATTCGAGGACGAATGTTCTTAAAGGGGGAAGAATGTTACACCTCGAAAAATTTTCGTTGATGCACAGTGAATAGACTAACGAAGGGCACGAAGTATACGATATTTCAATAAGTAAGAAATAGCATTTGATGATCCTAATTGAGATTTCAAAGACATTTGAGGTAAGAGAAGAAAGTTTGCCAAGAAAGGCAAGGTATACGTTATGTATCGGAAAAGATTTACGAGTAACAATTAATGATGACTTAATGATGTTTGGAGAAGAGTTATAACATACCTTAGATTGTTAATGAGGTGTTAAACAAGTGTTAAGAAGGTTCCATAAGGATTGGAGATCAAACGAGTCGACGAGAATGAGTTTGGAAAATTTGGGCATTATACGGCCCAACATACTGGCCGTATAAAATATACTGGCCGTATGTTAGGCCGTATATTCTGCCCAGAATGGCAGCCTCTCTGGACCAAATCTACGGCCAGACATACGGTCCATATAAATTATACGGACCGTATGTTGGTCCGTAGAACTGAGTCGGGACAGATTGTGAGTTATTAAAAAAGGGGACCCAAGTTCATTTCATTTCATTTCATTTTCACTCCCCTTCTCTCAAGAACTCTCTAGAATATTTCTCCACACCTTTTCCACAAGAACTCAAGAGAAATTGATGATCAACTTCATCAAACCAAGAGAATCAAGTGCAAGAAACTCATTAAGGTTCATCCAAGACAAGAAATCCAAGTGGAAGTGGAACTAGGGTTTTGCTCAAGTGAAGTGTTTCCACCCAAAGTCCATTCCTACACCATCTAAGGTAAGTTTTATGGTCATTCCATGTTGTTTAAAGTATTGAGAGGTTGAAAGACTTGGATTGTAAAAGGAGATAGAAAATGGGTCATGAATGTGAGAATAGTGGCATTTTGAGTAGTAGTTTGGAATGAGTCATGATTCTTGATATGTTGTGATTATAATTATGCTATAATTGACATTAAGAACATGGGATAGACATTGTATATGAGTGAATGTAATAGTGTGCCATGACCATGGATATGGATGATTTGAAGTGAATTGAGAAATATGGATAATGTAGGTGAATAAAGACTATTGCTTATGATGTTGTGAATGTTATTATAGATGTTTGGGAGTTGATATATGATATGGAGGAAGTTGTATAAACAAAGGAGATGTTGCCCAATTTTCTCTAGCTTTAGTCAAGTATGCTAAGCTATCGATTTTCTAATGTTAGTATAAACTCTAATGAAGGTAGAAACGTGAGCATTGAAGGAGAACGTTCAAGTGATAGAATAGCTAAACGAAAAGGTATGTAAGGCTAACCCTTCTTTCAATAAGGCATGGTTCCTTGGCTATATATCTATCCTTTCATGAGTCTATAATGTCCTCCAAATGATTCTATCTTTAAAGCTACTAAAGCTCATGATTTTCGTTATGTTTACGATTCTACTAAATTCCTTATATGATGGGTGATCCTCTAAGGATAGATGTAATGAAACGATGATAGTAATGATGTCAAAGATGCTTATGAGCTCTTATGTATATGTGTCTATGTATGACTATTATGTAACACCGAGCTTATATGGCCGGGTATGATATGTATTGCGCGTGCACCAAATAACCCTGAGCCTTGGTAGGGCCAGGTATGTATAATCACCGAGCCTTGCCATGGCCGGGTATGTGAAACACCGATCCTTCATGGTCGGGTATGCTATGAATACGATTATGAATACGAATATGAATACGATTATGAATATGAATATGGATATGAAAATGTACGTAAATACGGATACAAATACGGATACGGATACGGATATGGATATATATGTACATATGTGTATGTACACAAGCACGCATTAGAAATGGAAGGTCCCTATGAAAGGCAAGTAAGTGTTTATGACGATGGTTCTACTACCTCCCATCTTATGCTATTTCTTATGTTGTCTATTATGCTTCTATAATGATGTTGATTATGCTTTACATACTCAGTACATTCTTCGTACTGACGTCCTTTTGTTTGTGGATGCTGCGTCATGCCCGCAGGTGGCCAGGGAGACAGGCTTGATCCATAGCTTTATTACTCAGGGACTACGTAGAGGAGCTCCATTTCATTCGGAGCTACAACCTTTGGTATCTATTCTTTTGTGTACATACTTATGGGCATGGTGGGGTCCTGTCCCGCCTATATGATGTGACATACTCTTCTTAGAGGCTCGTAGACATGTGTATATGGTTAGATGTCTTTAGCCTTGTCGGCTTATATTTTGTATATCATTTTGATAGCCTCGTCGGCTTATGTACATTGATACAGGCATAGTTGTTGTTGATGGTGATATAAATGTATTGTTGCCCAATGAGATTAACATGAATGATGGATAAAAATTATGATTAAGCTATGTGGCTTAAGAGGTGCCCGGGTAGGTTAGTGCCAGGTATCCGTCATGGCCCTCCGGTTGGGTCGTGACAGTTAAGTAGCCAAACCATACAATTTCCTTTCTTTTCTTATATTAGCCTAAGATCTAATCTAGATATTAACTGTTGTATTTGCTATTCCGCCATGTCATTTATTTGTTATATTTACTAAAATAAATGTACTTAAAATATTTATATTTTACAATAAGATAGAATTTAATTACTTTTTCATTTTTTTCTTACTCTAATAAATGTGAAAAGAGATTAATGTCGTAAAATAAAAAAATAATATTAAATGGAGATCAAATAATTAATAAGGTAAATTAGTCAAATTATAATTCTAATTGACTTTTCCTTAAAAACCTGTGCAAAAGACAACATGACAAGTAAAATGAGCTAAACCAAGAATATTTACCAAAAATTAAAAAATAGCAGTTCTTCGTTTAAATAGAAAATCAAATTTCTACTTTGTTTTGTCCTAAATATGTAAAAATTAATTTAATAATTTGAATTATAATTATGCAAATCAAAATTTGATAAAAAATAATAAGTATTGTTTAGGTCCAATCTACATACATTAACAATAGAATATTTTACACCTTTAAATTAATAATTAAAATTCAAAGTATCAAGCCGATGCTTAAATATTGCTATTGTTTTATCTCAACGATGGGGGAAAATAGTTTCCTTTTAAACAAGTCTTCTCTTTTAAAAAGTATTAATAAATTTTTGCCAACTTTGTATTCGTAACAAACACCAATATAATAAAGTTTTGAATACGGAGCACAAACTACAATGTTATATTAGAGCCCGTTTGGATTGGCTTATAAGTTGCTTTCAGTTTTTTTGAGTGTTTGGCTGACCAGCTTAAAGTCATTTTGTGCTTAAAATAAGCGCAAAAAAATAATTTGGCCCGTTTGACTTAGCGTATCTAAAGCAGCTTATAAGCTATTTTCAACTTATAAGCCAAAAAAAAAAAAAGTTGGGCTACCCCAACTTATTTTTTTTTAGCTTATAAGCTGCTTAAAATAAGCCCATCCAAACAGGCTCTTAATCATGTCTTGAACATAGTGTATATATATATGCATAAAAACAGTGCAAACTTATGTATATTTATTAGCAATATATATATATATATATATATATATATATATATATATATATATATATATATATATATATTATCTTGCCCAAACACAACTACATACGCATAGATACACTATAATACAAAGTGTTGGGCGCACGGGCATACGCCGTCTAGTCTATTATATATAAGCAGTGAAGGAGGACGAACACAGCATAAAAGAATTGTACAAAAAGTTATTTAAGTTGTACACAAATTTGGCTTATTTATCCTTGTACCAAAAGCTTTATAAATTGTACACGCAATGAATGCTTGTACCAAAAGCTATATAACTTGTACATTTTACCCAACTACTTTTTTATCCCATGTGGACATATGTCATGGTACTTAATATTAATTCTTTTATCATGTTTAGACGTATGCATTTCAATTTTAATTCTCCAACACATTTATTTTCTCCGTGCACTTTTACTTATTCACTTTTGACTTTTTACGTTTTTTCTGACTATTTATTCTCTTCTCATTTAGACGTATGCAGTTCAATTTTAATTCTCCTACACAAATTTATTTCCTCCGTACACTTTTACTTGTTCACTTTTGACTTTTCACATTCTTTAAGAATTAATAAATTCCACGTGGACATATGTCATAGTACTAAATATTTATTCTGTTCTCATGTATACACGTATGCACTTCAATTTTAATTCTCCGACACATATTTATTTCCTCCGTGCACTTTTACTTATTCACTTTTGACTTTTCACATTTTTGCTGAATATTTATTCTCTTCTCATATATACATGTATGCACTTCAATTTTAATTCTCCGACACATATTTATTTTCTCCGTGCACTTTTACTTGTTCACTTTTGACTTTTCACGTTCATTAAGAATTAATAAATGAATTATTCCCTCCGTCTCATATTACTTGACTTTTCACGTTCTTTAAGAATTAATAAATGAAGTAGTCTCTTTATCCCATATTACTTGGCCACATTACTATACTTGAGTTTTCACATTCTTTAAAAATTAATAAATGAAGTACTCCCTTCGTCCCTTATTACTTGGCCACATTACTAAAAATATATGTCTATTTTTCTATTCTATATTTTTCTTATTATATATAAACGCCCAAGGTGGACGGACACAGCAACAATAAGTTGTACAAAAAGCAACTGAAATTGTACTCTGAGCAGAGACTAACATATGTACATTTCAGAAGTTGAACATTAATTCTACCTCTTGTGTGTTTACTTTTTAAGTCCCCATGAGTCTGCATTGTATTAATTGTCCTTTCATTTCCTTCATTTAGCATATACTCCCTCTGTCTCAATTTAAGTGCCGACGTTTGACTAGACACGGAGTTTAACAAATAAAGATAGACTTTTGAATCTTATGGTTCTAAATTAAAAATGTGTATAATATAATAAAATATCCTTTGAATCTTGTTATTATAAACTTAACATGTAGGATATTTGAATTGTCAACTTACTAAATATAAAAAGAGGCGGACATAACCAAAATAAGATAATTTTTTTTATTTAACAAAAAACACCCAAGGTGGATGAACACACCAACAATAAGTTGTACAAAAAGCAACTGAAATTGTACTCTAAGCCGGGACTAACATGTGTACATTTTAGAAGTTTAACATTAATACTACCTCTTGTGCGTTTACTTTTAAGTCCTCACATGTTCGCAGTGTCTCAATTGTCCTTTCATTTCCTTCATTTGGCATACAATCCCTCTGTCTCAATTTAAGTATCTACGTTTGACTAGACACGGAGTTTAACAAATAAAGATAGACTTTTGAATCTTATGGTTCTAAATTAAAAATTTGTATAATATAATAAAATATCCTTTGAATCTTGTGATTATAAACTTGACATGTAGGATATTTGAATTGTCAACTTTCAAAATATAAAAAGAAGCGGACATCACCAAAATAAGACAAATTTTAACAATAATTGAGAAATTAAGGGAAAAAATAAGAGGAAAAGAAAAAAATATGGAGACTAAAAACTAATTAAATTAAGAAACCTAAAGAGAATGCTGAGATGTTTGCCATTTTGCAAAATATACAAACCATAAAAACTAGTCAACATGATATAGAAAAAAATTATAGATGCACAAAAGAAAGATGTCATGAGTTGTTAAATTAAAGTAGCTATACTTTAATTAATTAATCTAAAAGATGTGTATCAATTACACTCCATAACTAAAATATACACGGGCATTTTTCTCTCTAGTTGGCATGAAAAATATTCAATGTTCTTCAAGATGTTTGCCATTCAAATTGCAATTATTTTATATCCCATTTATAAAAAATTTAAAAATCAAATGCAAAATCATTTTATTATTTTGTATTCGCTTTTTGGAGTGTTTTTGTTAATTTTTAAAAATTTAAAAATCCTAAAAAAAAAATAGAAATGTCCATAGAAGTTGTTAGATTCAGTTACACAAGGTAACTAGTCAACATGATATAGAAAAAAAATTATAGATGCACAAAAGAAAGATGTCATGAGTTGTATAAAAAAAAAATTACAGTGCGTAGGCAAAAAAAAAACTGCCCCTTCAACAATTTGAGTAATGGGAGAGTGGCAGCTGGCCCGGCAGTGGTAGAACCTCGTGGGCATACTATTGATGAACCGTTTGTGAATGTTTCTTGTACGTATTCAAACTGTATTGATTTAGTGGCACACTTAAATTATATGAAGTAGAAATCAAATAGAAATTTATTTTCATAAGATCATAATTTACCAAACATAAAAATAAAAATAAAAAACAAAGGAAAGAACACGTATATTTCACGTGCTTAATTTTTAATTATTTTTAATTTTCCATCCATCAAGATAGTAAAGATGGAGATGAATCCTCAATGAAGACTACTGATAGTTTAGGTGTGGAACTAATAATTCATGCCAGGTTTAGAAGGCATCTTTAGGTATTCTGCCGATTAAAAAAAAAATATACTTAGTCAATCGAAATACTCACCCGATTTAAGAAGAGCTAAAGTTACGCCAGAGAAGAAAGGTACCCGATGTAGAAATCTGCCGGTGAACTGTTGTGTTTCAAGCTCAGCTATGAGAAAAGAGAGAAGAAAGGAATTGAATTTAGGGTTATAATATGTATACATCTCACTTTCCCATTGAATTGGTGGGAAATCATTAATATATAATTATATTTGTGGCATTACTATTCTTGCAAGCTCTTACGGTGAGGTCGTGCGGAGGCAAAAGTTATCAAATAGTCAAGTTCAAGGGGTTAACTAAAACTACTGATAATTTAGATGTGCAACTAATAACATGTGCCAAGATTAGGGAGACTTTAGGTAATTTGTCTGCTAAGAAAAAATATATATATTGCATATAAAAATACTTACCCGATTAAAAAAGAACCAAAGTTACGCCGGAGACAATGCGTAAATCCACCGTTGGACTTCTTAGTTTCAAGACCGGCTATGAGCAAAGATAGGAGAATGAGAAAGAAAAAGAAATTGGATATATATATATATATATATATACACACACCAACTGTCACGAGCCGAATCCTCCTAAGCGGCACACAAATAGCCCGTGCGGCACCCGTAGTCCCACCTGACTACAAGCCAGCTTTTCCTTATCCCAGGCTTTCTTGGCATGGCCCCACGCCTATGATGAAGCTTGCCCTGGAGGCTTAGCTTTCCTTATGCCGCCCGTTTGATGTCAAGGCTTCAGCCTTGTCTTGCTATCATACTCTTGTGGCACATTTCATATGCTGGGTCTCGTCTATGCACACCCCTTGGGTTGGCTACGGACATGCATGTCCTCGCACAGCGCGGCGTCGACACGCGCTCACAGTCCTATCCTCGAGCTTGACACTTGCCTTGTGTCGTGCCCGAGTAGGGCAACTTCCAATCCTTGGCCTTCGTCATGTGCGGTCCTCTTTTATGTGCCTATGGTTGTCCCATGGCATTGGCAAACATAGCCCTCGCAACATACTTCCATCCCTCGTAGTGCAACGTCACCCCACGACTGCACGTCTAGGCCAACGGACCCTTGCTTGCAAGGCTGAACCCAAGCCAAGCTCACAAGTCAATACACGAGGCTCTTAAGTGGTGCCTCGAGTACTCAATCGGCTATATATATACATACATATATATATATATATATATATATATATATATATATATATATATATATATGTATGTATGTATATCCCTAATTCATGACATAGACATAAAAGTTATAGACACAAAGAAAAAGATATCATGAGTTATATAAATAAAAACTTTTTGCGGTGTGGGGGTCCTGTACCTTGAACGACTTGAGTAGTGAGAATGGAAACTGGGCCCTACAATGGTAGAACCTCGTGAATTTGGCATGCTATTGAAGAACCTTCTGTGAACTTTTCTTGTACGTAATTCAAATTGTATTGATTTAGTGGCACGCATAAAATATATGAGATAGAAATCAAATATGAATTTATTTTCATGAAATCATAATTAATCAAACATAAAAACAAAAGCAAAGGAAAGAGCACGTACATTGCACGTGCTTAATTAGTTATAGGTTTGCAACTAATAATTCATGCCAAGTTTAGGGGAAGTCTTTACATATCCTGCCAACAAAAAAAAATGTACATAGCAGATAAAAATACTTACCCGATTTAAGAAAAATCAAAGTTACGCCGGAGATGATGCAGAAATTTGGCAATAGACTGCTGAGTTTCAAGCTCGGCTATGAGAAAATAGAGAATAAAGGAATTGAATTTAGGGTTTTAATATATATATATACACACACACACACACACTCTTCCAAAATAGGTGGCTGGTATACCATAATAATAAAACTTCCTTTTATTTTTTATTCGGATTGGACTTATGTTGGCTTCGTTGGGAGGCTCGCGTAGTTTGTTACGTCAGCTCCAAAAGGATAAGTTGCCTTGGAATTGATAAAGTTCGTGGAGTTCATAATTGCATAAAAGGAATCAAAGTAGTGGTTGCGGTATATATATATATATATATATATATATATATATACATATACCTCTCAAATTTTCACTGAATCAGTGGGAAATCATTTAATAAAATAATTATATTTTTGGCACTACTATATTTCAACCTCTTAGGTTGAGATCATGCAATTAAATGGCCAAATTCAAGGGGATAAGTAAAACTACTGATAATTTAGAATGTGCACTTAATAATTTGTGTCAAGTTTAGGTCTTTCGGTATTTTGCCTACTAAGAAAAAAAAATATGCATAGCAGATAAAAATACTTACCTGATTCAAGAAGAATCAAAGTCATTGTCACGACATGGCTACGGGCCATGACGGGTATCCGGGGCTAACCACCGAACACCGCTCATTTTGTTACTCGTCTGCTTTCATTCATATATCTTGTGCTCATAATCATGGAAACTATTAACGTTTGAAACATATTTACTTTATATACATAAGCCCTTCGGCTATCAAAATAGTATAGATATACATGAAGACTGTGAGACCATATTACCCATCGCGCATCTACGAGCCTCTTGTTATATCCCGTATTTTTAACAACGGGATAATTTGAGTTAATGATGACAAGTTAGGATACAAGGCTATTCGAGACAAGAAGTCGGGATTTTCTTTAATCATGACTTTGTTTTAAATAAGTGGTATATGACTTTGTTGGCATGGAAACACTAAGGAAATATTTGGGGCCAAAAATGAATTAAGAAAACATGTGAATTATGGAAGCTACGGGGCCAAAGTGGCCGGCCAACTACTTGTGGGGCCATGGCCACATGGATTAATTTTATTTGGACAATTAAAAGATGACTAATTCATCTTTCTCCTCATTCTACTTCTAGAAAAATCAAGAAATAAGGAGAAGGCAAAGAGAGGCTAGCATACGGCCATAGAAGAGGAAAATCAAGGCCAAGAAATCTCTATCAAAAAAATTGGTTCCCTTAGCAAAACAACTAATTCAAAGGTGCTCGTTAACGTGGAATCGTTGTTTGGACCAACAAGTCACTCGTTTTCCCTCTTGGAAGGCTTGAGCTAACGTGGGGAGTGAAGGAAAAAGGTAAGAATTACTTTTCTTTCTTGTGTTGTGAATGGTGTGGACATGTTATAGTATGTAAACATGCATGAATTCATGGAAAATTGAGGTGTTGGAGTTGAACCGTGCACATGGAGTGTGCATGGCTCATGGCCGTGTATAGTCAAGGCCATGTTGGAATGATAGTTTAGATTCTATGTAACATGTTTGGTTGTTGTTGTGGTGTGTTGAAGTGCATGGGAGTCATCCGTATGTGTGTGTTGGGACATGGCCGAATATAGGCCAATGTTGGTGCCAAGAGATGAATTGAGTTCCCTTAGTGTTTTAGTTGTGTTGTTGTGAATTCTAAATTGATAATGAGCTTTTAAATGACTTATGTTGATTATTGGAATTGTGTGGACTGATTTGGAAGTTATTGTGATCTTTGTGTACATTTCTACATTTATGGAATTGACATTATAAAGGGCGGATAGTTAGTGTAATTTATGAATTTGGAAGAAAGGAAGGCAAGCCATGTTGTTCTCGGGTTTGGAGTGGAATTCGGGTAAGTTGGGACAATGTTTGGGTTGTTTGAAAAATTGTGTGAATTGCTTAGTGTTCTTATATGCTTTAAATGGGTTCGGATTAGTAATGGAACGTATGAGCCTTAATGTTAATTTAATTATGTGAGTATAGTTGAATATATTGGAATGTCCTTAAGTATGTAGCAAAATGTGTTTAATGTTGGAATGTGTTGGAAATTGGATATTAATGTTAGAATGTATTGTGAATTGGTTATTGATGTTATAGTTTGGTTGTTGTTGAAATTGGCGAGTTGAATCTCGGGGGTTGGTGCATTTATAGGGAAAGAGAAATTTCTATAGAATTTAATGTTCGTTTGGAATTGGATATATATGATATATATGTGTATTTGGCGCTATGTAGATCTTGGCGTACCCGAGACTTGAAGCTTGACTTCTGGCGGCGGATAAGGGTATGTAAGCGTCGATTTCTTTCCTTGGCATGTCCTAGTGCTATTAGGCTATGACCGCGTCTCGGGGTCATTCTACTCCTAAAATCCGAGCGTAGACGTGTACTTTATTCGATTCCAGAGCTTATTCCTTAATGTGTGCAAACTAAGATTTCTTGTGTTTCAAATGATTGAAATTTGAAAGACTTAAAAAAGGATTTTGACTACAAAGAGGTCCTGAACTTCAAACGCCCATAACTTTTGTATACGAGTTCGGAACGCCCCAAAACATAATATGTATATTCATAAGACCTATCTTTCCCCTAACTACCATAGTCGGGCTCGGACGGGGGTCGGCACCGTCCGTGGGGCCCGCGGCTTTTATGCTTCCGTAACGATTTTCGGGGGAAAAAGTTAATACTATTTTCGTTTAAACTTTGGCATGTGGACTTCTTACTTACTTTATGATTTATGATTATGATTTTATGCATATGTATGCTCACGACTCCGCTCGTGCTCATTGTTGTCACCTCGTCCGCCGGATCCGGGCCGGTTATGTTCGTGCGCGCTATATATATATATTCCGGAGTATGATGTGTTCGCACGCCGTGTCCCCTTCGGCCGGTACCGTGTATATTTGGCGTTACGGGGGTACGCTTTATGATATGATATGATCCGTCGGGTGTCGGAGATCCGAAACCTTGGAGGTATGATGTGGTATGGCGCCATTGTCGGCGGGCGACCATCGTTCTAAGAGCCTATGCATGATTTATGCTTTTTTTTTTTACATAAGTATTTTGACATTTGCATATTGTACTTAATTTCGCATCTTCTCGTTTCGACTTATGATTTATTCACCCCGCTACATACTCGCACATATTCCGTCGACCCCCTATCATCTGAGGGCGTTCATGCCCGCAGTACGTACGCTCGACTTGGTGATCCACCCGCTTAGGACACCTATTCGGCCCGGGATCGCTCCTTCTTTGAGCTCATATATTTTGGTATATATTTTCTTGATGTATATGTACATTATTATTCGAGGCACGACGGGGCTATCCCGTCCATCATTTGATTTCGTTATTCTCGTTTAGGGGCACAATGGATATGTACGTGGGTTGTGGCTATGTACGTACGGTATATGTATATGTGATATGTTCGGGCGACCGTCAATACACGAGGCTCGTATATATGTATGTGATATATGTTGCCCCGTGTGGCCTTTGTTGGTATTTTAAATGTGTTAATTTTGGCTAGTAAGAAAAAAAGAGGGAAACTCGCCCAAATTTTATTAAATATATATATATTTTTGGGATATATGTGCCCGGGTCGGGCGCTAGTCACGCCACGGGGTTATATCTACTAATTCATATGGACGGGGATGGGACCCCGTCATACCCAAAATATATGTACACAAAAATCGTCTCAAAATAGCACTCTCGAATAAAGGAGGGAAAATCTGCCGATAGCTCATCCTGCGCACCGTCTCTGTCTACATGTGGGCATGAATATATAAAGAAAAACTCGCACGAACATTGTACTGAGTATGTAAGGCATAAACCATAATAATACATCAATGAAATAATGGAGTCATCAAATGAGGTGCAATCTGTAACGGACTGCGAATCATAAAAGAAATAATGCATGTTGGCTTACTTCATAATCATCGTCATATCATGTATGCATGTATGTATAAACTACCCGACCATATAGGTACGGTGGTGATGATCAATAGCATTAGCTCGTCCCGGCCTCCCGCGTCCAGGGATACCATCTCATGCCGCCCACTGGTGGTGTTCGCCCATGCCATCCGGCTTGTGGTGTATAGTTGTTCAAAATGTATATATAGGCACGGTGTATATCATATGCTCATCATATATATGCTCATCATAATATACTTATTATAACACATCATAATGCATTTATACGGAAACTCAGTTTTTTAAGCTTTATCGGGTGACATAAGGTCGTGAACCCCCGATTCCATTATGGAGCATTCATAAACATTCTGCCTCACCTTGAAGGAATTAGCATATAAGGTGAGTGTATATAATGATCAACATCACTAGATATAAATAGCATCATTAGCATAATAGGAACATCATATCATGGACTCTAGAATCTTTAGACTTAAGCTTGTCATCATCATTATCATACTCATAACGTATCTCTTATCTCATATAGCTATTCATGTACAAGGGCTCTTAGTTTGCTTGAAGATAGGAAATTCATGAAGATGAAGGAAAATCATGCCATAAGATTCATGCCTTAGAAAGAAGGGACTAGCCTCACATACCTTTGTCGTTTAACTATTCTATCGCTTGCTCGTTCTCCTTTAAGGCACTCGTTCTACCTTCAAGAGAGTTCATATTGACATTAGCTACACACTCATAAGAACGGGCTTACTAAAGCTAGAGAAAATTGGGCAGCATTTCCTTTGTTTATACTACTTCCTCTATATTCCATATCAACTCCCAAACATTTATAACAACCATCACAATATCATAAACAACAATCATCATTCAATTGCATCATCCCCATTTCACAATTTCACTTCAAATTCTCCATAATCATGACCAAAGTTCACTATCGCGTTCTTTCTCTTACAATATATATATATATATATATATATATATCATGATTCACACACACACAATAGCACTATTCCCACATTTATGACCCATTTTCTATATTCTAGTACAATCCAAGTGTTTTAACTTTTCAATATCTTAAACATCATGAAAACACCATAAAACTTACCTTAGATGTGTAAAAACAAGCCTAGAGTGGCAATACTCTTCTTACTCCAAAACCCTAGTTTACTTCTCTTGGGATTCTTGACTTGGATGACTTTAATGTGTGCTCCACACTCTTGATTTATTTTGGTTTGATGAAGTTAATCATCAATTTCCTTTGGTTTCTTGTGGATGAAAAGTGGAGAATATTCTAGAGAGTTCTTGACTTGTGTGGAATTGGAATGAAAATGAAATAATTGAACGTGGGTCTCCTTTTAATAACTTAAAATCTGAGCCCTTCGTAATTATACGGACACTTATACGGTCCGTATAATTTAAGTCCGTATAAGTGACCGTGAAATGGACCCTTTAGTCGGTTGCGGACCATTATATATATAATTTTATACGCGTCCGTATAATCGATCGTATAATCCCACCGCCGAGGGATGCCACCGTGATGGAAATCATATTATAAAATAATTATAATTATAATCCATGGCACCGAATCTTATTTTCATCACTTCGTTTGATCTCCAATCCTTATGGAACCTTCTTAACACTTGTTTAGCACTTCATTAACAGTCTAAGGGTTGTTATAACTCTTCTCCAAAACGTCGTTAAACTCTCGTAAATTTGATACTTGTAATTCTTGCCCGACATACAACATATAACTTGCTTTCCTTAACAACTTTCCTCTCTTACCTTGAATGTCTTTGGAAATCTTAATTAGGACCATTAAAAACTATTTCTTACTTGTCAAAACATCGTATACAGCATGCCCTTCGATTCGTACGCTAACGAAAAAATTTTCTCCGAGGTCAAAGTCATGCCACGGACAATACGTAAATTTGCCGATATACTATTTTAAGCTCGGCTATGAGAAAAGAGAGGAGAAAAAAAAAAAAAAAAAAAAAAAAAGATTGAATATAGGATATTACTACTTAATATAAGAGTTGATTGATGCCTTTTGTCGTCCTTACATATTGTTTCATCCTATAAGGCTGCTACATGTGGCAGTGCTTTTTACTACATATGTTTTATTTTTGACCTTATTCATCTTCCCACTTGGGCCTTTCTAATTGGACTATATGAATATTATTGGGCAATTTACACGGTTTCCCTTCATATGGACTAGTCGTTAATTTTTGCCCTCAGCTCGATGGTCTTTGATTTTTGCCCTTCGCTTAAAATGGTGGTCGAAAATACCCCGAAGTTCAGGGTTTGAAACCCAGCAGAGTAAAAAATAATAATATCTTTGCAATGCATAGGTTTCTATGAACCTATGCCTATTCGGGCGAAGTTACATGGAACCTATGCCGGAGACGGCAAACTTTGCCTTGTAAGGTGTCATTGTAGCGGGCGTTGCGAAATTCTAAGTTTAACCAACTCGCACATACCTCATGAAAGGAGGGAGGTGTCCCGGGGAAGTACGGTTGTGAATCGTATCGGGAAAGTCGGAAAAACCCCCCAACCACTTAATGGTGCTCTAAAGGACATATTTTAGAGTTGCCACCTAATTTTTAGGAAATTAGGAAAACCAGTTCGAAAAGGGTTCATTAAAAATATTTAAAAGAATCCGAATCTACCAAAGTCTGGGTAAGGGTTCGTGATCCCAGAGGGAAGGTGTTAGGCACCCCGGTATTAAGGATCCTCACAATGTGTTTACCTACGGGTTCTAATTGTTTACCTTATGATTACAAATTGTTTTGGACAAAAATTATTTAAGTCTAGATTTCCGCAATAAAATGGTGTCATTGACATGCAAAAATTCATTTTTTAAGAAATCGTCAAAGTATGGTTCCGCTCAAAATTGAGCATGGGTGTCGAACTTGAACACCTAAGCTAATACCCGAAGGCTCTTAGCCTAGGTAGGACTCCACGTAAGTCCACCCAAAAATATATTTTTTGAAAAAATGAATTTTAAGTTATGAAAATAGTTTTACGAAAATAATTTTATCATAATATATATATATACCGTAATTAATTATGCTATGTTATTAATCTATCAATTATATTCTTTGCCTAACCAAAATTCCAATCCTATTTTTTATACATATTTGCATAAGTCTTAATATCAAAAATCAGTCCCGCAAGTTTAAAGTCAAAAAACGGTCTCAGTGCGAGTTCGATTCAAAGTTCCAATAATGTCAATTTAGTCCAATAATTTTCCTAAGTCCGGCGTTCCGAGTCCAAAATAATTTCTTGGTCCGTTTTATTATTATTTTTTCACACGAGTTGGATTTTAAAAATCAATTTTAGTGACTTTAAATTGTATGACAATCATATAAGGGTTCCAACATATTGAATTTAAAGGCACAAATACGGAAATCGCATAAGTAGATAGTAAGGATTTTGGTCTGACGAAGCCCAAATGAAAGATTTATGCAAGTTGGTCCCAAAGTCCAAACATATGCTCCATTTTGCTCCGAATTTTGTTCGACTCGATCTAGATGCGTTAGTGAGCCCCTGCCCTGAAATCATCCTGCTCATGGTCCATGTTCTCAGCTTTAAAAGGAAATCAGTAGTTAAGAGAGATAAGGCATTGAATTGCTTGATCAAGAGTTCATTTTTAGTCAATAAGAAGCTAAGCCAATACCAAAAAGCCATTTTTTAGCCCATTCTTCATTTACCTAAAAGTCACAGGGACTAGCTTAAGATCTATGGTCCTCTTATATGCAGTTTTGACTCAAGCAGGTCTAACTATCAAACAACACAGTGTGCAGGCTCACCAATTACTCCCCAGGTTTTCTGGGTCCTAGTTTAAGTCCTATCATTTGATCCCAGAGGTCTCAATTAATAATTCAAGGATCATTTTAATCTATAAACGACCCCTCATAGGAACATACGAAAATTTTTTTGAAAAAATGATGGTTTAACTTGGTTTCAATCCTAAAATTAAACAGATAGATCGAAACACAAATGCAGGATCAAGCACAGTCTTTATAGGCCATAAAGGGTAGTCAAAATAGGATCAGTGAGTTTACAGAAGAAAGGGGCATGAAACTATCTTTTGGACTTAGAGTACTATCTTCAAACATATCAAGACTGCAAACTAGTGAGGGTGGAAATCATGTGTTTAAGCCACAAAAGGCTTAAGCAGAGTCATAAAGTCTAATACATATACTACACTTACTCTTCTTATGGCAACTTTGATTTTTTAACAATGCATTGGGCATAATAAATTCTAACTTTGACAGGCTTATAATAGGTATGCAACTAAAGATAATGCACAGAAATGGCCAGATGCCCACATGGTAAACAAATGAGGTACAGGCCAAGCTTTAGATTCAGTTTAGACCATTCAAAACACATAAAGTTCAAAAGATAAGCAGGGAATGGAATATGTAATTTTTAGGATAAACCACATGGAATACAAGTTAGGATGAAAGGACAAGTTACAGAAGAAGTATGAACAGCACGCTACAAAACTCAAAACAACTAGCCTGGCCCTTTATCTATCAATTCTTCTACCTTCCATGATTTATTTACTTATTATACTTCTCGAACGTATGGTCAAGACACAAAAGGACCAAACAGACTTAGACTTTCCTAGAATCAAAGATAAGCTTTTCAAGTCTTGATTTCTTTGTAACAAAAACTTTCGAGCTTTAGAAAACTTCAAACCATGCCCTAGCGGGTGGATTCACGCAGCAAACAAGTGAATGACTTTATTTTTGGAGCCTAGCAAGATCTAAAAATGACAGAAAGTGCATAAAAGTGAAGCAAGCAATCATAAAAAAACATACAAATCCTATTCTTATTATCTTGACATCCATTTAGTGAAGAATAGAGGAATCGGAGAGGTTTAAAATTTTTTTAAAGGTTCATAAGCTTGCTGTACATATTCATGGTTTAGGGATTTGAAAACTTTTTTTTTTTTTGTTGAAAATTCTCTTTGTCTTAAAAGATTGGGAACAGTTCAATCATGGATACTGGAGAAGACAAGCAAACTAGAGGCCTAAATAACTTTTAGTTCAATATATGTAAACAATACGTGGACAAGCATCATATTTCGTACTTTCAAGGTCTTTTAAGTCTGAATTGATCATAGAGGCTCATATAAGTCTAAACAAGTGTCAGACCTCACAATCTTCAAAAAATACACTCAAACAAACCACTTCAAGGGAAGGTAAAAGGCTTAAACTCCTTTTTCAAGGGGCATTTCTTGTTTAAAGATCACTTCACCACTTCAGAGTTACTTCAAAACATCATTTAGACTAAACCTAAATTACTAATCAGTAAATACAAGAACATAAGCTTATTTTAAAAGACCCTAAGCAGTTTGGATGACAAATACATGGCAAACATCTAAAAGGCAAACCGAAAGATCTATACCTCATTGAGGATCATCCAACAACTTAGAAAAAATGAACTAAATAACCATAATAGGACTGGGAGTGCTCAGAAACTACAGAACAGTAGCCAAACAGTCTAAAAAAAATGGAAAGACATCACCCCAGCCCCTTAAAACTAACAAATGAAACAATAAGCAAGAAACAAAACCATCAGTCATTTCATTTTAACTTCATTTTAACCTTAAATCTACCAGTTAATACTTAAAAGTCCTTTTGACCTCATCATACTAGCATTATAACATAGTAGCCTTAAAGTTTCAATAAAACAGTAGCCAATCAGCTCTTATATTAACATAAACAACACTATTTCAGATACACAAGCTACATAAAAATAAAAAATAAAAATAAAAAAGCAACTTGAAACAACTTCTAAATCAAAAATGAACAAGGTATTGCATCAAATAGATTGAAAACAGGAAAAAGATGAACTAGTATAGGGTATTACTTTTTTGTAGGGCAACTTAAAAAAGATCGCATGAGGGGGTCAATCAACACTTCAAATATCCACACCCAAAGAACTTTCAAAACAACTTTGTTTTTTGTATTTTTTTTGTGTAATAAATCTATATTCCAAGAGTAGTGTAACCTTTTATAGCATTCCCATATATAGTACGGTAGTAATATTTTCGGATATTTGTGTAGTATATGGAGAGGAATATTTAATACTTTCTTAGAACTCTTGATGAGGGTTTTTTGAAAAGAAAAATTCGATCCTTCCATGGTAAAGCAAGACCCTCTATATATAGGAAGAAGGGCATACGACTTGTGGACAAAAGAGGTAAACCGAATTTCAAATAAATTTTTCCCCTCATTTCAAACCCTAAATCAAAAGAATTCAAATTTAATAAAATACAAAACCATTTATCCACAAATTCGTACCAACAGTACTATAACCTTATCAAATTTTGTACAAATCACACAACAAAACAAAATCCGATGGATTACACCCCAAAAATCCGAATAAAAATTCGACTAAAAAATAGAAATACTAAGATAGTGCGTGAGTCACGCGACGGTACCCAAAATCAAGACAACACAACATTCACATAGTACATTTAAATAATAGAATTCTTTCTCCTAACCGATTCGGATCCCTTGGGCTTTCCTTTAATTCCCTTATTGTGTGTCATAGTGCCCGAGTTAACGGCCCAAAGGCCCCTGTCCATGGCTCTATGACACTATAAAACAAGAGTAAACTCCCAATTAAGATTTTGAATCGAACATGAAAACATAATTAAAACTTAAAAATAATCTTAGGGCTAGGAAGATAAGGGGAGAAAACCCCCTCAAGAATTTACCCGAAAGCAGCCATGAAATGGCCACGGCAAAGATCGCAAAACCGTAACCACTAGAAATCGCCATTAGAGCTTAGGAGACGAGAGAGATACACAGACGGGAATAGAAGGGGACTAAAGTTGCTCAATTGCAACTTTGGTCCTCTACGTAATATATATACCCCCCCTCCCCGTTAAAATATTTTGCATGTTTAAAAAAAAAAAAAAACCTTGAGTTTTAAAAAAGTATTTAAAGGTCCCTTGCACACAACTTAAATAAACATTTACAATTTTATAAAATGATGTATTTGTATAAAACTTAACACGTAAATTCGTAAAAAAAAAAAAATAAAGTTCATAACGCGTCATTTAAAAATACGAGCTTCAAAATGAGCCCAATATTGATATGATTCCGTCCAATATTTAAAAATTCAGTCAAAAGTGGCGTAGTTCATACATTGTTTTAAATTAACAATTTTCCCGAGCTGGATAGAACAAAATGTATATTTTAAAATCAAATTCGTAAAACAGATAACTCGTAATTTCTTATAATTGTTAATTTTACGTAAATAATAATAAAACGTCAATTTTTGCAATTTTTGGGATTTTTATTTTATTATTGTTTTGTAAAAGGCATCCTTACTTCGTCTTGGACTCGGAAAATATGAAAATTTAAACTATACGTCTTACGCGGTGAAAATTGGGTGTCAACAGTCACGACCCATTTTGCTTAGGCTGTGCGGGCACTTACCTTCCCACCTCAATAAGCGAACCCTTATCCCAACAATGAACTAATACATAAATTGAAGAAGGTTAATTAGCGAATGAAGTCTCATGATATATATAGATAGATGAGCCGAGTGTAAAAGTGTAGAAGATAACAAATACCCCCAGGGTCTAGTCTGAATACTACAAGAGCATCAAAGGTAAATAATACAGTCTAGAATACTAATACATAATGTCTATGTCTCTGAAATAAAAGTAATACATGCGATAGGAAGGTGCATGTCAGTGGACGCCATGCCAATCCGGAAACTCGAGAGAAAGGTGAAGATTCGATCGCCCGCGTGTCACGAAGAGAGTCGCATCGGTACTCGCAAAAAAGAATGTTGCGAGTGTAGGTCGGTACAATCAACGACTTGGTAGGCATCAACGCTGGCCGACTAAGTATAGTTAACACGATTTAGAAGATAAATTTTATAGCAAATAAACCAAACAAGCATAGACAATATAGTCGCACCTATATCCATCACCACCTATGTAAAGCATTGCCAAAGATAATCAAGTCGAGTACGGTATATCCGATCCAATCCAATCATCACAATCCAATCATTAACATCTCAATCAATTCATATGCAATGCCGTGAAATAGTGGTATGAATGTGATGCCATGCAAATGAGGTGTACACATATACTCCGGACGGAAATATCGACGTCTCGGTAGCACAACCCAAGACGACTAGCGAGCTACAAGCGACCACGTCCCGATCTTTGCCCAACAGACAGACGGGACCTTGATTAATTGCTCACAGGGAGAGTCTCACCGGCACCACCCTGGGGGACTCGCGGAGTCCATGCACTAACAACGATTTTGGAATAACATCGAAATCGACCATCCAACAACGATACCGGAATATCTCATCGGACATCGGACATCGGCCATCTCATAGTCGCGATCCTTAAAAGTAAAGGCCCCGTCAAATATCGGTTCCTCTTAACTCTAAATGGCTCGGGGAGATGAAAGGTTTCTTTTTTTAGGTACTCACCGGAATAGATCCGGGGAGACGGCGGGGCTCAGCTCGGTGATTAGAGCACGTGGCTACGAACCACAGTGTCGGGGGTTCGAATCCCTCCTCGCCCACAACCGGCCCAAAAGGGAAGTACCTTTCCTTCTAGGAGTAGGAAAATCATGATCGGGATAGCGAATCAAAAGCTATGGAACTTGGGTGTGGGTCTCTCAAAATACTTCAATTGGTACACGCAAGAAATAGGCTAATTCAGCAGCCTTTTGTTCCATTTCTCGTGGAGTCAAATTCTCGTCGGTACGGAGTCGAAGAATGGACCTTGGCCTCGGATGTCCATATAAAGAGCACGACGAGCATAAATACCCTCTTTAAGTTCTATTCTAACGAACTGAATATCTTTTATAAGGAATCGGAGGAATATGCGACGATTTTTTCCCGGAAATCCCCAACGAAAAATACTGACTATTCCTTTCAAAATATTAGTTTCACACAATCAACGATTCCAAAATTGAACCTCGGACATCAGCCTTCTCACAATCACTCAAGTAAAAGAGTTCATCAAAATATCAATTTCATATAATCAACGATTCAAGAATAGATCCTCGGACATCGGCCTTTTTACAATCACTCAGGGAAAAGATTTTATCAAATATCAGTTTCGCTCTATCAACGATACCGAATCATCACCGGGTTTCAGCCATGCATGAATATGAGATAATGCGTGCAATGCATATATAAATCGATCAAGTTCAATATCACAAGTACCACAACGGGGTACGCCAACAACTATCACGTCACAATACCAACAGTGGGTTTGCCAACATATATCAATAAGTCAAGAGTACGAGTCAGTGTCACGATCAAATGCGATGAGTCGTGGCAGAGTGTCGACTTCAGCGATCAAACACCCCTATACTCATATACGGATCTTCGAACATCATGGCCCGTAAAATGACTTAAATCGATCTCATAAATAGATGACATCATGAACTCAACGATACGTAGCCTATATACATAAACAAGTTGAAAGAACATTCCAAGCTACTGTGGGTTGCTAATATACTTGTACACAAAAGAATAGAAGCGAGACGAGTGCTACATCAACTAACTAATACATACATCCGTCTAGACTTCCACATCGATAAAAAGTTGTAGAAAGGATGGGACAGGGCCCTTCATACCCATATACATATACATCTAAAAAGGGTGGCATAGCAACCGATCAGCGGCTCCGGATCGACCGGAGGCGCAGCGACGCCGGATAGGGGTCCTCGAAGTTGGACCACCTGCCGGTCTATGCGAACTGCGGGTGTGAACGCAAAACCCCCCGAAGAGCGAGGAGTCGGTACGGATAACGACCGAGTATGAAAGGCATAAGAACAACATGTATATGTAAGAATCATATATAAGATCTGAACTCAAAAGCTGAAATAACTATCTATATGTACTTGTATGAACTAGTATCTGTATGTATCTGCATAAATCTGTGTAACTGACAATGCCTCTGTGGGTGCATAATCTGCATGCTCATGCCTATCAATGTAGGTCATACATACTTATATGCGTATATAACGCCTGTTAAACCTCTATGGCATCCTATTATATCATATGGGCCTCTTTACGGCCATCATCACATACATTGTTGCGGTACGTGCAGCCCGATCCTTATATCATTATCATAGTGCACCAACTAATCAGGTGGTAATGCATATATAATGTCTATTCATTTCCCCCAGACCCCATATACATATAATACTTGCGCATATAACGCCTTCTGGTCATGCATATGAATATATATAAATAGATATAATGCATGAATAACTGTATACATAAAACTGGACCCATGAACAGAAGGAACAATCATAATCGGGGTATGAGGGCACCAAAGACTGAAGTACTCCTAATGCTTTTAAGAGTAGTGTAATATGGAAGCTCGTTTGCTTGCTTGTTGGTTCGTATCATAGAATCATGCCAAAAGAAAGAAGGGATAGTCTTAACATACCTCGAACTATATCCAATCGTCCAACTTCTAATCCTCGAGCTCGTAAGTCTACAATCAAGATAACGTAGGCATTACTTGAACTATTTACCTCGCTTACTAATCATCCTTAAATTCATATAGGGCTTAACGAATTATGGACAACATTTCCCTTGTAAGCTCAACAACGCTTCGACTTCCCATTCAATTTAACATCAACTACAATACCCACAACAACAATGACAACACACACACACACACACACATATATATATATATAAATATAAATATATAACACACACACACACACACACACACACACACACACACACACACATATATATATATATATATTAAAATATACTTAAATCCATTTCCAATCGTCCCTTAAAATAACCCCAAATCATTATCTTAACCTTCATCAACTTACCACTTCTACAAATACCGTCTCTTTACTTAAATCCACTAAAATCCTTTGATAATTAACTTAAGTTCAAGGGTAGAAATCATTTACATACCTTGAGAGGCCTAAGATTCCAAGGATCGACTTCAACTCTAACATTTTAAGCTTTCCAACTTGAAGAAAGACTAGAAACAACCTTTTTCTTGATAAGCACGGGTTCACGGGGCTCGGATCTTACCAAATCTCCGCTAGTAATGATGGAAAATCTTGGGAGAGAAAATACTAGGGTTTCTCTGATTTGGAATGGAGGAGAATGAGAAATAAAGTTGTGGATCATATACTTATACTTGGGAGTTAAAAAGTTGCAGTGGTGCGGTTCAACGAGCAGGTCGACGATCCGTCGACATGTCGACGGTCTGTCGACGTGCTCCGTCGATCTGCGCCTACAGATTCAAGGCTGTAGAAGCCCATCGACGCCGTATTAACGACGACTCGTCGACGTGCTTCGTCGACCTATGCCTGCAGATTCAGGGCTACAGAAGCCTATCGACACCGCATTAACGACGGCCCGTCGACGTGTCGACGTCCCCGTCGATGTTCGGTGTGTCCGCGACTTCTCCGGTTCGATTCAAATCGCGTCGATTCGATTCGTTCAACTTCTAATACAGTAAATTGCCAGGAATACCTGCTGGTACCTTTGTACACTGGGTAAGACAATTTCTGTCTCCAAAACTCGGGCTCGATCTCTATTCCAAGGGCATACCCGACTAGGAAACCATAGGTTCTACTACGACGCAAACGAGAGGTGTAAAGAATAGTGAGTACGCCAACAATATATTCAAGTACAAGTACCAACCACGGGTATGTCAATTCTATCCAAATCAAAACGACAAGATAGAACTCGATATCTACCAACTACACATGACATCAACCATCAAAATGGAACAATCAAGCACACATAACGGGGTGGCTAGTCCCAACACACATCAAGGCCCAACCTAAGGTAATATCCATCCCAACTTCATACCCGAAGGTTCACATGCTTTCTCCGACATTATAATCTAAATATGTGATTCACTATACGAAGTCTCACTAAAGGTAAGCCATAACCTACCTGGAATGCAGAACCGCAACACCAACAAGTCACTCTTTTGTCTTGCCCTTCCTCTAAAGCTCAGAACCAAAGTAGTCTAAGAATAATCGAATTCCAAATTAGAAATCATGAAGAATGATACTAACAGTGCTATGATATCAATTAGGTCGACTTTAACCCTGGGATTTGGGGAAACGGGCCCAAGTGAGGGCAAAACGGGAAATTTGAGGGCAAAATACCAAATTAAGTACTAGGTGATCATAACCCAACCACTAATTATTGATTTAACTCAAGGATTGGCCTAAATCTGATTCCAAGTAAAAACTCCCAAATTAGGTATAAACCCTAAGTCTCCAAATCCGAAATTTAACGTTAAAAGTGGAAGATACTTGATTAATAAGCTTAGACTAGTCAATATCTAATATAACCATCATTAATTTATCATTAATAATCTAGGGAAATGTTCTTCAAAAACCCTCTCTCAAATTCCATCTCTAAGGGATTGTTAAAGGGAAGGGGGAAATCTAAGATGATTGTGATTAAGGAAAGGTAAAGGATTAGGAAAGTTTTACCTCAAAGAATTTCTCCAAATTAGCTCCAAGAACAGTTTTCTCAAGCTCCAAAATCGAGATGGGAAATAATGAGGGTCTAAGACTTATTTAAGACATATTTAATGAAAAATAACTGTCCGGCATCGCCTCGGCGGTAGAGATGCCGCTACAGCGGTGCCGCTACGGTGGCTGGTGGACCGCCATAGCGGTATGGCCAAAATATACATGGCCGCCCCAGCGGTCAACATACCGCAATAGCGGTGCGGCCATAGCGGGCACCAGACACCAGAATTCCCCCATTTTCTAAGTCTTTAATCGAAATCTTGGGTTATTCCCGAGGCCATCTGCTCATAAACCAAACACACAGACCCACACAAAATTACGCTGCGAACGCACTTGTGGTCTCAAAATTTCCAACGGAGGCCTCGTTGACTAAGTCAACCCCCGATGCCTTAATTCCAATTTCCCATCCTAAGTCCCGAAATGCATTCGAATACATTGGGAACCAAACCAAATACCCAAACAGGTTCTAAAAAACCATCCGGGCCTCTCGGAATCGACGGAATTTCGAAAAAGGTCCGTTTGCCCAAAAGTCAACTTCGGGTCAACCATTTTTCACTTTAAGCCTATATTTTCACCAAAGTTGCCCGAATTCGGTCTAGGCACCCCGGAAAGCATATTAGCGGTCCCCTCGGGTCAAAGGCAAGCTAATAAATGCTCGGGAATGGGTGAAAACACCGAAAGAACTATAATGCTCGGGAACAGGTGAAAACACCGAAAGAACTATAACGACCAAACGGGTCGTTCGGGAACCGGCGAAACACCGAAAGAACTATAACGACCAAACGGGTCGTTACATAAGGCATAACTAAAAGCCTGTTGGAGACGGCAGACTTTTACTTAAGGCATAACTAAAGAGTTATGCCTTAAGGCATTTGTACTTTTACTTATGCCTTAAGGCATTTGTACTTTTGTCCCTATTTTGTGCTGGTTTTAAGTTTTTGCCCTTCAAATGGGTTGTTCTTTAATTTTTCTCCTCCAAAATCAAACTTATGTCTATAAGGCATAAATTAACTCTTTAGTTATGCCTTAAGAACTTATATCTAACTAGGCATAAGTTCGATTTTGAAAGGAAAAAATCAAAGATCACAGTCCATTTGAAGGGCAAACCATGGAATTACTTCTTGCTTTCTCTTGTTCCTTATATTAAAGATAAGTTTGTTTTGCTTATTTATTTTAGGAAATGATGAAAGATTTATTGATTTCTTCTTATATTATCCTTATAATTAAGTAACTACATAGGATTAGTCATTAAACTTAAATTTTTAAGGAACATAATTAATATGGGTAATTTAAATGTTTTTCCTAATAAGTAATTTCTTAAGAAATGTCAAGTCAACAACCAAACATGGAAAAATTTAAAACATTTTTTTTTCGAAAATATTTTTCATGAAAATTATTAGTTTAAAAATATGTTTCAAAAAAGTATGTATTTCTTACTTATTTTTTTGTGTTTGTTATGTAAGCAAACAATACTATCATAAAATCATTAATAGAGCGGGTGTTCGAGCCTTCGGGGTGGTGGATGGTGGGATGGGGGCTATGGGGGTCGGGGTGAAGATGAGTTGTATTGGACGACGCGAGAGGACACAATGAACTTGCCACTTGTATGATCTTGTGTTTAGGAAAATTCATTTTTAAGGAACTTATTTTGCTAGAGAAAATGTTATTTGTTTTAAACCTCCAAAGTTTTGCTTCTTTAGTAAATATCGAATCTTGTGTTCCTTTGTATTTGCTAACTCTCCTTCCAAGCTTTCTTTCTCATAAATAATTTGTTCCTTAAAAATTATTCAATTATGTGACTAAGAAATTTTAATGATTATGAAGGATTTAATAACTAAACATGATTAACGTGCCACTAATGAATGTAATTGTGCATCAAAAAAATGTGACATAAGTTAACTCTTTTAATTAAATTTACTATTCCCTCCGTCCCGATTTAAGTGTCTTAGTTTGACTAGACACGGAGTTTAAGAAATAAAAAGAGACTTTTGAATCTTGTGGTCCTAAATTAAAGATGTGTATAATATACTAAAATGTCTTTTGAATCTTGTGGTTATAACCTTGCCATGTAGCATGTTTGAATTGTCAACTTACTAAATGCAGAAAGAGGCACTCTTTGTTGGGACAAACTAAAAGAAAAGGTAAGACATTTAAATTGAGACGAAGAAAGTATTTTTGTATCATGAGTTTAGGCTCGGGCTTAGCACGGGCCTCGTGCAACTAGTATATATGTATATGTATATACTTGTTTCTAGGCACGTGCATGCATGTGTATGACAAATCATGTAATATATCATTTTGTAAAATAAAATCAATATTATCTAAATAAATTTAATCAATAATTATACATGATAGGATATAATACAAATATTATACTTAGAGGCCTAGGACAAAATGTAAGATGGCACCAAGTAGACATTTGGCAATGCAATTTGGAGCTCAAATTTGAAGTTTTGATTTGAAATTCGGTTATGATATTTGAACAAAACTATCACGGCCCAAAAAATCACTAGTTTTGTTGGCACGTACTCCAACCCGGTAGGCGAATCAAAATCATTTAAAAGCCTATTATTCAATTAATTAAGTGGAAAAGTAAAGTGATAACGCGATATGAGAGTAAAAAGCCAAGTCTTTACTCAAATATGTGGAAAAGAAAAAATACCACCCAAGACCTAATGTCATAAGTAAGAGCTTCTAACATCTGTATACTAGTCTGATTTTCGTGTAAAAATACATCCGTCTAGGAATAGACAACAGAAATAAGTAAAAATAAAGGAGATTGGTGTTGAAGATAAGTCAAGCAACTTCTCCCAAGATTTCCAAATCAACAATCTCAGCCTCAAACGGCTCCACGTGCTCACTAATGCTCGAACCTAAATCTGCATCAAAAATAGTGCAGCACATGTACTATGAGTACAAGCACGTGTACTCAGTAAATCTCATTGACCGATAACCTTTGAAGTAGTGACGAGGTTGATTAAGGAAAATCTTGTTTTAGCATTAACAGGGTCACCTTAACGCATTTACAGTTCGACTAACAGATAAAAGATAAGCCAAAGTAACCAAGTAGGATCGGGTAATCAGATAATCAATGCAATCTAATAAGGAAAAATGCAATGCAATGCAATGACCATATTATACGCACTAACTTTCACGGTCGTGTTCCAGAATAATTTCTCATCAAGCCCGCATTAATCCGCGGGAACCATTTTCCATCGGCAACCATCAATCCATCCGGAACCATTTCCGGTCGGGCAATTAACCTCTTTAGCTGAAATATTATCACTTCAACCTGAATCAGATCTATGAAGATCACACAGAGCCATAACCGCGTGAACCATCACCATTTTACATTCAAGTAAATGTGGGGCGTGATCAGATCCAAACCTGATCAAATGAGAAACTTCTAATCTTGGAAAGAGCACCTGGAGCTCAAAATGACCCCAAGCACATGTCTAACCTTTTAAATATGCATGCTTCATATGATCTTCCATTTCACTATGCAAAGATGCTACCTTTGAAACCCAAACCTGACAGGTTATAGTTCTGAATGCAGTTTCTGAAATCTTCAATTTTATTTGAGGATACAGGAAGGCACCAAACGTTTCCTCCTTCTCAATCACTACACTGAAATCTCCAGTTACTAGCCAAGGATATCTCACTAGAATTTAGGAAAAATAGAGAATCCCATCGTTCAATTCTCTCAATAACATCACACTTTATACACCTATATCACAACCATGTCCTGTCCAATGCAAGATTGGTAAGTCACAGTGTAAGCTGCTGTTCTATGTCCACCAAAATAGTTACTTCAAAATTGTCAGCTATAAAAGTCTAAAATCTTTCCATTTATATTAGACAAGGCAGTGGGTATTCCTACCCTCCTTATGTACTCTCAATCTTATAAGCATGCTGATAAAGTCACAACAAGCCTATGAGGTAGAATTTGTACTTATTATTCATTATGAGAAGCCTCTTAAGGGCTTTCGTATTATGAACGGATCTTATATTCCAAATGATAGAATTATTCATAACTACACATCTGATTAGAACAGGTTCTCTTTGTTTGCACATCTAAAGTGCACTGACATCTCTTTGTTTCTTCTTTGCGTTAAATGTTGATATTCCCTTCTCTATTTGTCTTGGTGACAGGTCTCCCTGCCTGGCTACATTTTGAAAATTTAGTATTGTGAGTTCTTCATCTTGGTCAAATCCAATCTTGAATCTATTAGTAGCCATTGGTTTAACACCTTGTGTCAGCACATGATTCACTGAATTTTGTATTAGGGGCTGGTAATAGGGATCAATATCACATATAATATGTATTTTTTTGTTTGAGTTTGAGGCATGTTGTTACATCTCGGAAATTTCGGATTGTTGCCTTGTGAGTAGGCTAACGTGAGCTTAAGGTGATTATGAAATCCTTACGAGATTAACGGAAGTATTAGATAGCTTAAAGTGCACACCATAAGATTTCAAAGTTATATGAATATGTGAAATTTAGTTTGTTGAAGGAAGTGAAATGTAAGTCGTGTTTGGAAAGGTTTTCACTATAATTGAGCTAATATTTATTTGGTAATGTCTTGAAGGGCTGCTGTAGGGCCTATTGTATGATTAATGAAGTGCTATATAAGTGCCAAGAAGGTTCCACAAGGATTGGAAGTCAAACGAATGAACGAGAGAAAGTTTCGGATAACTGTGGGTTATACGACCACTTATACGATCCGTATAAGGGGGTCTGTATAACATGACCCTTACAGAGAGGGGTGATTTCTCGGTGGTATTATACGGTCCACTTATACGGACCGTATAAGTCCATCGAGCAGCTTTTTTTTTTTTTTTTTTTTAAATAGATGACCCTTGTTCTTTTATTTCATTTCCCACATTTCCGAAAGTCTTGAGAGCTCCAAAACCCTTCTCCAAGCATACTCCACTCCAACTCAAGAGAAAACAAAGATCAAGAGGCAAGAATCAAGATACCCATGTGTTAGAAGTCTTGCTAGGGTTAGTAGACTACAAGAAATCCTTGGGTGTTGAAGCTAGGGTCTTCATATAAGTTGATAGCTGCTCCAAAGCTCATTCCTATGAGATAAAAGGTTAGTGGTTCATGTTTATTTCATGTTATCATGAATGTTTGGTTGTTGACCAACTTGGGTAGAAGGAGAAAGTAGAAGATGAGGTCTAAATATAGTTTCATGATGTTTTTGAGTAGTAAGCCAACTTGAATCATGATTCTTAGTATGATATGGATATATCCTTGTTATGGAAGGTAATAATAGTGATGAGGAAGCATTGTATGAAAATGTGCTAAGGATGGGTGTGAAGTTGGTAGTATAAGTTGAACATGAGAATGAATTTTGAAGACTTAATGGAATGTGATTACTTGATTATGATATTGCGGATGTTATTATGGATGTTTGGGAGTTGTTTTGTGATATGATGGAAGTCGATGAAATAGGGGAAATGCTGCCCAATTTTCGTTAACTCATGAATTGTTCTAGTTTGAATTTAAGAGTATCTTTAAGGCTTAACCAAGGTATGAATCTTTTTAAATGTAGATTTTCCAAGCTTCGACGGTGAACGTTAAGTAGTTAAGAAGACAAAGAGGTATGTAAGGCTAACCCTTCTTTCTTACACTACAAGAAAGTATAGAAATCACAACAAAAAAATTTATATTTGGCAACAACTTAATTTTATTGTTGGCAAATGATTTTTTTTTGCCAAAGAATTTAATTTTGTTGCCATAGTATTAATTATTATTGCAAAAAGTACTTTCGGCAACAAAAAAAAAAAAAGTTGTTGCACGTTGTTGCAATAACAGCCGTGGGGAAAAGTTCATGCAACAAATTTTATTTTATTTTTGTTGCCAAAAGTACTTTTTGCAACAATAATCAATCTATGGCAACCAAAAAAAAAAAAAAATTGTTGCCAAATATAATTTTTCTTGTAGTGTTAAGGCATGATCCCATCGTTGTAAACCTTCATGTGAATTTCAAACTGTCTTCCAAGATGACTTCATTCTTAGAGTCACTAAAGCTCATGATTCTTGATATTATCATGATACCATTAGTCCCATTCTATGATAGTTGATCCTCGAGGAAGGATATAATGAAAATGATTATGATGATAAAGACGTTGAGGACACTTATGTACTCCTATACTATATATATATATATATATATATATATATATATATATATATATATATATATATATATAAGTATAACTAGTAAGAACACCGAGCTTATATGGCCGGGTATGATACCTATCGCGCGCGCACCACTGCAGTTGGGTACGGATGACACTGAGCCTTGGTAGGGCCAGGTATGTGTAACACCGAACCTTATCATGGTCGGGTATGTAAGACACCGAACCTCTATGGTCGGGTATGATACTACTATATGTATAAATGTATGAAATGGAAGCTTCCCATAGAAAGAGGGTAAGTAAATATGATGAACGTCGCTAGAGGTATAAATGGCTCTTTCATTCCATGACTTTTCTATCCTATGTATTTCTCATGCTTCCATTACGTTGTTGATTATGCTTTACATACTCAGTACATTATTCATACTGACATCCTGTTGTTTGTGGACGCTGCGTCATGCCCGCAGGTGGACAAGGAGATAAACTTGATCCTTAGGCTGCTTATTCAGAGATTGCTTAGAGGAGCTCCATTTGATCCGGAGCTGCAGCTGTGGGTACTATTCTTTTGTGTATATATGGGCATGGCGGGGTCCTGTCCCGTCCTTATGATGATGTTTCATACTCTTCTTAGAGGCTCGTAGACAGTCATGTATAGTAGATGTCTTTTGCCTTGTCGGCTCATGTCTTGGTATATTATTTTGTTAGCCTTGTCAGCTTGTGTATATGTGTAAGGGCATAGTTGTTGACGTTGATATATATATATATATATATATATATATATATATATATATATATATATATATATATATATATATATATATATATATAAAGGTGTTTTAGCCGTTGAGGATGGCATTATTGAGGCATATAATTGTTAATAGGCCATGTGGCTCAACTAGAGATAAATGTGAATGTACGATGAGAGGTGCCCGGTGGGTTAGTCCGGGTGCCCGCCACGGCCCTCCAGTTGGGTCGTGACACATGTGGACGTCCTTAGTATTAACACGAATTGCCTAGCGAGGACGATGTGGGACACAACAACAGCTTATGGCTCACCCCGCACATGGAATGCGAGGGGCGAAAGGCAACTGATTGTACATAATAATGCCAGGGCGTTAGGTATGCCCAGGATTCGGGATTGGGATCCCCATGCCCAGCCCTCAGAGCCAATCCTTTTCCAGAGGTTATGAATTCATTTTGCCGACTTCCCTTATCTACATTGTTCCATCGATGGAGACCCGATGCAGCTATGAGTACGACCGGGCATGGAAACAGACACTTCGCAGTTGCATCATTTTGACATTTTGGCCCCCTACACGAATTTCCATTCAAATTTCTAAACTAGTTAAAAAAATAGTACTCTATTATAAACGCCTTCGGAATCAGGTGATGCTCATTTGTCGGACGTGGATGAAACATCAGTATATACACGTTAGATTTTCCATGACAAAATAATAATTTACTTTTTAACTTTACCATCTCATCAAATTCTTCTCTAGAAAAATGCCACTGTAGTTTACCCCTTTTCCTTCTTCTATGGCTAAGTTGAAGTGTTAAAAACTCGTGAAACTACCTGTTAAGATATCAAAACGGTGCAAATACCTATCAAGCTATTCAACCTTAGTTATGTTATAAATGAATATAAAAGCGAGATATTTTAAAGAAATATAAAAATTTGATAACAACAACAACAACCATATAAAGCACAGTGGGTAGTTATATAAAAGCAAAATTTTCATTACTTTAATATTTTAACTTCCATTTTGATGAAATTATTTAATTCAAATCAAATTTGGAATCAATTTGACATTATAACTTATGTATCCTAATTTTAAGTTATTTAATTCTAAATAAATAATCTATACATAGTTAATGAACTTTTAAGATAAATACATAATTTAACTTGTGCCTACATCTCTTAATTAGGGATTAGGGGTTATGGATATGGAAAAAAATCACCTCCCCCAGAATTCAAATCATATTGAGGATTGAGCACCAATCGAAAATTAAAAACGTGAAAAATGAGGTATCCTTTTGAAAAGTAGACTTTAAAAACAAAAACAAAAAAATTGACATAAATAAATAAGATTGGACCTAAAAGTAATTAATTAAAAAGTTTTAAAAAAATTTGAAAATTATTTATTTTCACTTTTTAAAAAACAAAAAACAAAAAAAATGACTTAAATAAATAAAATTAGGACATAAAAAGTAATTAATGAAAAAGTTTTTAAAAATTTGAGAAATTATTGTGAGGACTACAAAAGTCCTCACATTCCCTCTTATAATAGTAATGAGCAATTTTAAAAAAATTTGAAAGCACATGGAATACTACTTAGCTCCATTTCTCAAGCTTCTCCGTCTACTAATGCTATTTCCCTACATCAAGGAATATATTACACCTTTCAAATCATATTCTTGAGAAACTATCCTTACCCGTTTGGCAATAAGAATTATTTTCACTTTTTTCCGGAAATTTTGTTCACTTTTTTCAAAAATTAGTGTTCGGCCATGAAAATTCCAAATACAACTTGAAGTTGTATTTGGAATTTGAAAAACAAGAAAAACTTATAAAACAAGTTTTTCACCTTTTTCACAACCAAAACAAGTACATTTCAACAAAAAAAAAATACTATTTGCAAAAACTATGGCCAACTCCAACTCCAAAATTCCAAAAAAAGTGAAAAAGTTATTGGTTTCTATGGCCAAACGCCTACAATCTTCCGATACACACCTAAATTCCTCTTAGGCCAAAGTTTCAATAGAGCAATCACACATTGTAAGTTTATTACAAGCAATATACAGATACTTGAGACGTATGTCACTATAGCAATTTAGTCTCTCTCACATCTTATGCCAGCCTTTAATCAAACATAACATTCTTTAATTGAATGATCCATATCTCATCCCAAAATAAGAAAACCTGAAAATATACTCATGACACAAAATTCTACTAACAATTAAACAGTTTTTCAGTTCTTCATCCATTCTCTTACTCAAACAGGCAGTCAGAAAACTATTTAAACTAGTACAAAATTTGACAGCACAGAGAAAAGGTTTCTTATCAATAATAAGAGTCGGATTGCAACTGTCTGAGAATGTGCCTATATTTTGCGGGGCCGTCATACCAAGTAGTGGTTCTAAGAATCTCACTTTCCAACCAATATGGATTTTCTTCTTTCTTCTCAGTCAGGCTTCTGAAGTAGTTTTCCCACTTTGCAATTGTGCGTCCAAGACGAATACTCTTTTGCCTTAGAAAGATAAACTTGAGAATATCCTTTGTGAACACAGTGATCTCCTCACCTTCAATTATGTAGATATACTGAAATGAAGGAAATACAGCAATTTTATCAATATGTTAAGCAGTCAAGAGTAAGCAACTAAATGGTTAACAACTTCTTTCACGTGCTATTACCACAACAAGCAGACATTTTCTTTATTTGAAACCCTGCCAAGACATTTTCTTTATTTGAAACCCTGCCAAGACATTTTCTTTATTTGAAGACTACCGCTCCCATCAGAGAGAGCACGGCCGAAGGATCTATCAGAGGCTAAACATGGAATACATGATTATCATATGCTGCTTCTCTTTATTTAGCCGATCACTCCATAACTCTAATTGGTCCATGACTTACCAGAAATGGTCTTGAAAAAAGGTATTCAGTTAAGTTAGAAATAAATTTTGGATACACCGACAGCATAACATATCACCAAGCTAAGTAAACCTGCAACCTGAATTTCAGCCAGCTGCAGGGATTGCCTTTTAGGGTAACCACATCTTAAGCGATATAAACAGTGAGCTCCAGAAGTACACACATATATGAGGACAAATTTGAGAGAGAGCAAGGGGAAATTACCAGAAATATGAAGCCCGTAGTTGCCAAGATTACTTGTCCTAGCTCATCTAAGATCCCTGGAATGCCTTCATCCTCTGGTTGACCAGAACCGTCACTGCCACCTCCACCGCCACTACCTGGACGATCTCCACCACCATCTCCTCCATCATAGTATTCTTGTTTTTGAATCTGTTGCTTCAATAAATCCTCAACTGACTGTTCCTTCTTCAGATTCCCCACGGCCTTCTCAAGAGCTTTCCACGGAGAAGCCTATCAGATAGTAGTGCCAAGTAGGGTGTCATCTTCTCACGTGAAAAACATTCCATAAGCGTAATTTGCTCAACTCATGATTTTCAACAGAATGTTGGAGCTACTTTATACTCAATTCCAATACAGTTTTACGGGAAAGGAACCCACGATGCACATGCTGTGCGGTCATGGAGAAAAGATTCGTCTGTTGTTAGCTTTAAAATACAGCAGGATATATTTATTTTGCATGGATAAGAGTTAAGCTGAAGCAAATACACCCAACACCCAACACCGCAACAATAAACAGATTTGTTTTGCCCAAAATTAATCAAAATAAGAGGAAAATAAACTAAGCCTTACAAGATAACATTATAAAAAAATGTTAAGGTTTTCTTAAAGCAATTAAAATTAAACGGGCACATGACATACGCTGCATATCGGATAGATAACCTAAACATGGTTGGGGTGCCAACTAGCATTCTGTACGTGAAAGGTCATATAATCAGCAAACTGTTGGCCATTCCTCAACCTAGCTGATTTAGTGAAAGTTGAGACACTTGTCAAGATGATATCAAAGTAATTGTGGCTTAATGAAACAGTGTTATTACGTCATATGGTCAACCCAACTAGTTTGGTATTGAGGCATTGTCTTCGCTGTTGTTGTATTAACTATTAAGCCACATTGTAAGATATTAGATACTACACTATGACAATACTGAGGAACAGGAAGAAAAAGAGTTAGGCGATTAGAAGGGCTGAAAGAGGCACTCTCTTCTTTCACCATTCTCCTAGATTATTTGCAACTGTCTTAAATTGTTTTTAGATTCCATTTCAGGGAAAACACAAGCAATAAAGATAAGAAATTAAGTGAAATGAGAAAGAAAATGACTACAACCATATATTAGAGGATTATGTTTAACCAATGACGAGCTAAAGCACTTGCAACAAACAAATGGTGCTTTAGCAAGATCTGGAGTCACAACTACCTGTTGATGTTTCTTGATACACACCGGGAAGCAACCAAAAGGCCTGACAATGGAACACGATATATAGTGGAATATAAAGGCTTCCTATGCCTTCCTGAAGAGTTTAGGCTACCCTCCTTATTTCACAGCCAAAACGCAAGATCACCAAGAGAACAACTGAGGCCTATACTAAGATGCATGTAATAATGGCCTTGCACTTACATAATTAACTAGATAATTTTAGACCCATAAATTTTAGAGTTCCCCCCTCATTTCAGGGCCATGATGGCATGATAAGAAAGAGCATATCTGGGGTTCACACTAAATATGCATGTAAGAATATGCAAGAACGTCTTGCACTTATCTTAGTTAACTAGACAGTTTTTACACCCAAATGATCCAAAAAAAGTGCAAAGAAAATAAAGGGAAGTGAACATGCAGGCAGAACTTACTTCCCATCTCTTTCATCTCAGGTGGTATCTAGAGGTGCATGTGGCTTTGGGAGGAAGATTTGACTTTAGTTCACAGTGTTTTGGACGGAATTCCCACCTACTTGATGTCATTACTTCCAATTCCTTATGCTGTGGAGAAAAAGCTGAGTTCTATGATAAATCAATTTCTATGGGAAGGGAACTCACAGAATAAAAAGATGCATTTGGTGGCTCGGTTGAGCATGAGGCTTTCATAATGGAGGTCTCAGGTTCGAAACCCCCTGCCTACGACAATAGGGGATCTGCCTTCTGGGTCGAGCTCATCGCACCGGGCTTGCCTAGTGCGGGTTATCTCTCTGTGTGGTTTGCGAGCTATTTTTTGAACGCCTTTATGCTGACCCAAAGAAAGGGAAAGGCGGGTTCCCATGTCATCAAAAAAAAAAAAAAGGCGCATTTGGTTAGATGGCAAAAGGTAAAAAGAGATAAGGAGGGAGGTGGAATGGGAGTTAGAAACTTGAAATTGCACGACAACAGCTTACTATTCAAATGCTTATGGAGATACAATGCAGAAACCAATGCCATGTGGAAAAAATTTAATCGATGCCAAATATGATATCTGGAGCCCTGGTCCAGTCCCAGTTTCGGATAGAGGTGGAGTTTGGAGGAATATAAGCAAATTATGGACAGAATTCCAGAAGTGTATAAGAATAGAGGTGGGCAATAGTTGCAAGATTAAATTCTGGACAGATGTTTTATATCAAAATTTCCAGCGATGTATAACTGTTCAACAAACAAGGAAGGATTTCTGGCTGAATTCTACTCAAATTCAGGATGGCAGATCAATTCTAGGAGAGGATTAAGAGCCCGTTTGGATTGGCTTATAAGTTGGTCAAACCAACTTATAAGGTGTTTGGTAAAACAGAAAACAACGTAAATTAAGTTAAAAAGTGCTTAAAATAAGCCAAAACCAAGAAGTTGCTCAACCCCAACTTATTTTTTTTGGGCTTAAAAGCCATTTTGGTTTGACCAACAACTTTACCCTTTTATCCCTTATATTTTCTGTTAATTCCAATACTACCCTTACTTCTAAAAACCCTTTAAGCACTTTTATCCAAACACGAAGCATCGCTAATTTATAAAATAACTTTCAGCGCTTAAAAAGTACTTTAAGAGCCACTTTTTTTCAGCTAATCCAAACGGGCTCTAAATGACTGGGAGATAGAGGAGTTTCGTCAATTGTTACAGCAGTTGAAAAAAAAAAAAAATTGTTATGTTATCATTGTCAAAAAAAATTGTTACAGCAGTTAAATTCTACTGTTTTGGTGGACAATAGAGTAGATATTCTCATTTGGACTGCTAGCAAGGACAAGAAATTTTCTGTCAAAAGTAGTTATAAAAACTTGCAGAAGCTAGAGGGGCAATGGGATGTAATGTGGCCATGGAAAATGCTCTGGAAGACAAAGGCTCCAACCAAGGTTGCATGCTTTGGAGGCCTGGTTAACCCAAGACAACCTACAAAAGAGAGGTTTTGCATTGGGTAATAGATGCTTTTTATGTGAGGAAGTTCAGGAGACTGTGAATCATCTTGTTCTCCATTGTAAGTTTTCAAGGCAGAGCTGGAATCTCTTTTTGAGTATATGTGGTGTAGCCTGGGTGATGCCGCACAATGTTAAGAACCTGTTGGTATACTGGCAGAATCAGAAGACAACAAAAAGGCTGAAGCAGATTTGGAAAACAATCCCACTCTGTATTTTATGGATTTTATGGTTGGAGAGAAATAAGAGATGCTTTCAAGGGAAGGTGGAAGCAAAGAAAGTGGCGTATGCGAAGTTGATAGAAAGCAAGGATGAGGTGGAGAAGTGGACGAATAGGGAACTTTATAAGATGGCGAGGAAGGAGGCGAAGTTGGCGGTTTCGACGGCAAAAACGGCAGCTTTTGAACGCCTTTATGCTGAACTAGAGGAGAAAGGCGGGGATCAGAAATTGTTCAGGCTAGCCAAGGCGAGGGAGAGAAGGGCACGTGATGTGGATCAAGTGAAGTGCATCAAGGACGAGCATGGCAAAGTATTGGTAGAGAAGACTCTCATTAGACGGAGATGGCAGTCGGGGCAAACTCTTGAATGAGAGACATTGTGTTGGGAGATTTAGAACATACAGGGGGAGCGTCACGATTTTGGGTATTGCGGGAGTATTAAGGTTGAAGAGGTTAAGGGCAGTTCGTAGGATGCGCAAGGGAGAGAGCGACAGGACTGACGAGATTCTTGAGGAATTTTTTGGAAGAGCGCGGGCTCGACGAGGGTTTAGTGGGCGAGTAGGTTGTTTAATGTCATCTTTAATCGACTGATGCCTTAAGAATGGAGGTCGGAGTGTAACGATTATCAAGAACAAGGGAGATATCCGAGTTGCAACAACTATAGAGGTATCGAGCTCGCTAAGCCGTACCATGAAATTCGATTATCCTGGTGGAGATGAGGGTAGGAGAGGCGTTATTTGCATTTTAGAGAACGTTCGGATTCGTGTTAGCCTTACTACGAGCCATCATTTTATGCGGTTTTATAGGGAGAGGAAGAGGGACTTACACGTGGTATTCATCGACCTAGAAAAGACTTATAACAAAGTTCCCGGGGAGATCTCTGGAATCTTTGGAGGCTAAGGTGTACTGTGGTATTTAGGGTGATCGAGGACATGTATGAGGCAAAACTAGAGTCACATACAGTGGTAAAGAAACAAGCGTATCCAGTGATGGGGTTGCGTACGAGGATACTCTTGGTCCGTTTATTTGCCTTGGTGATGGATGGATTGGATCAATATTCGAGGTGAGGTGTCATGGTGTATGCTTTTAGGGAGAAGCATGACATAGTCGATCGACGAGACTCGTTGTAGTTAACTGTACCAGCTTGGAGGGTACTTCATTAATAAAATTTACCCTACCTTTAGGACCAAAAAAAAAAAATTGGAGTGCGAGTTAAGGTGGCTTTCGAGGGGGAAAACTCAAAGACTCAAAGCTTGGTACCCACACCACATAAAGTAGTTTCAAAGAAAAGATTATGCAAAACCACGGGGGAGATTGACGGTGATGTCACACATCGTATTGGGGGCGGGGGTGGATGAAATGGATGCTGAAAGAAATGTTCCCAGGTGTCTCACTGTCAGCATGTGGCAAGTCCATGCCAAGTGGTGGGAGGCAATTTTTGCTGGGATTTTTCTTAATATCTCTGTGTTCAAGAAAGTTGGAAACTTTTTTGAGATGGATGTGTGGGCACGCCGGGAAAACAAGGAATGAGGCTTTCGGGACAAGGTGGGAGTGGCCTCGGTGGAAGACAAGATGCGGGAAAAGAGATGGTTTATGAGCGGAGAGTTTGACGGATTTAAAGTGCGGAGGTGTGAGAGGTTTGGATGGTTTCGGAAGAGATAGGGGTAGGCCGAAGAAGTATTGGGGAGAGGTGATTAGACATGACATGGCGCAGTTACAACTTACCGAGGACATGACCTTAGATAGGAGGGTTTGGAGGACCCAGGTTAGGGTAGAGGGCTAGTTGATAGTCTCGTTATCCTTCCTTAAAGTAGTTAAATTATTATAATTTCTTATGCTTTGATTTGATAAAATCGTTATAGCAATAACTTTGATTATCCTATTTTATCAAAATTAAAAGCTTTCGTTATTTGCATTTCCATATCGCTTTGAATTTCCCTAGCCTTAGTCAATGACCTCCTTTTATGCTTTTTATTGAGCCGAGTGTCTTTCAATACTAAAATGTCCTACCTTGGTAAGAGTAGTAAAGTCTATACAAATTCAAGATCTTGGGATTTCCGGGTGGTTGTTGTTGTTGTTGTTGTTGTTGAAGGCAAAAAGAGTCACATATCAGTGGTAAAAAACAAGTGTATCCAGTATTTGTACTATTGGTGTAAGGAGGGCTTGTTAGAGGATATGGATCAATATCTTGATTTCCTAGAGTTGTTAGGGAGAAGCATGTAATGGTTGATTGGTTTGAGTTCTTCTTTCTGTTGTAATTTCTGTACCAGCTTGGTACTTCATTAATAAAATTTACGCTACCTTTACCCCAAAAAAAAAAAAAAAAGTAAATAAGGTGGCTTTGGAAAAACTCAAAGACACAAAGTAATACAAAAACCACACCACATATAGCCATTTCTCAAAGAAAGATATCAAAACCACCTGAATATGGTGGGAACACTTTTCTGGTTGGGGGTCCGTGAAAGAAATGTTCCCAGTTTGTCTCACTGTCGGCATGTGGCAACCGTCCATGCCAATCGCCATGGGAGCAATTTTTGCTTCATTTTTCTTTATACCTATGTGTTCAAGAAATTGGAAACTTTTTTTGGATTTTACAAATAAAACAAACTTAACTTTGATCAAGTGAGCAAGCTCACATTACCGACGCTAAGTACTGATAAAAGAGGAGGTTTATGATAGTTTGACATTTAAAGTAAAACTAGTTAATTTATGACAAACCCGCACAATCAATGCAAGAAACAAATTCATATAGGCGATACCAGGCTACCAGCTACTTAATATTTTTAAAAAGGATACCAACTGCTTGGTATTAATGCTTAGTCATGTCCATAAGCTTATATTAGGTCAAATTTTGTTTAGGAGTCTTTTACTATTGTCAGGGATTTGCCTATTAAAAAGAAGGGAAAAGGGTCAAATATACCCCTCTACTTTAGTTTAGTTTATTGGCTAACTTTGCCTTCCGTTAGCCAAAGTAATCAAATATACCCTTCCGTTAGCCAAAGTGTTCACTTATACCCTTAAGTGGATGGAAATCCTCAATTCAGCCAAAATTACCCATTTAATTAAAAATACCCATGCCCCATATTATAACCCGCCCCGACCCACAAAAAATAATTTCACCCCACCCAAATATATCCCTTTTATGTTCTAAAACATTTCAGTCCACCCAAATATATCCCTTTTACGCGTTCTAGAAACATCAGTCCGATATTTTCGAGTGTGAGAGAGAGAGCTGTGTATCAATGAAGAAAGGTAGGAACTTTGGTATGTGGGTAAAAAATCCACAAGTATTTGCATTTTCTGGTGATGGGTTTGTTACTGGGAACACTAAATTTAAAGGGACAGCCATGAAATCAAGAAAATGATTGACGCTAAAAAGTCTAAATGAACCGAAAAAGAATCATAAAATCCAAAAATTTGATCTGGAGTGTCAAGGAAACAATGAAAAGGAACATACAAGAAGGTCTTTTAGAGAAGCTATGCAATTATTGATGATTCCACTTGAAAAAAGAGAGCTTTTCTCCTTGCTTGTAATTGTACAATATTCAGTTCTAGAGAAAAATAGTTACAATTTCTCATCTTAGTCAAGAGTTGCTTAGTAGCTACATTGCTTTACTGACTATATAACTTGCTATGGCAGTTATGTTTTCTTACATTGGAAGTACGTTTTCTGTGAATTGTTTTGATCACTGTTTAACCAGCACTGCAATATTTGCCATATGCATTAACAGATAGGTTATATAAGTTCTTGCACCTTTAACTTATATAAGTTAAATATAGAGTTGCTACAGAACTCAACAAAGTACAGTGTCGTAAGCTAAACAAACTATCTGCATTAACATTGAAAGAGTTTCACATTATGAGCAAGTAGAAAGAAAGAGCTCTAGATCACCATTGATACACAGTTCTCTCTCTCACACTCGAAAATATCAGACTGATGTTTCTAGAACGCGTAAAAGGGATATATTTGGGCGGACTGAAATATTTTAGAACGTAAAAGGGATATATTTGGGTGGGGTGAAATTATTTTTTGTGGGTCAGGGCAGGTTATACTAGGGGGCATGGATATTTTTAATTAAATGGGTAAATTTGGCTGAATTGGGGATTTCCATCCACTTAAGGGTATAAGTGAACACTTTGGCTGACGGAGGGGTATATTTGATCACTTTGGCTAACGGAGGGAAAAGTTAGCCAATAAACTAAAGTAGAGGGGTATATTTGACCCTTTCCCCTAAAAAGAATGTAGACAACTCCGAATTCTAAGAATCTAAATTATTGAATATTAATGAGCTCAAATGGAGCAAGATGCATAGTGCAGATTCATATAGCTTACCCCAACTACCTTGAAACTGAGGCCTGGTTGTTTTTGTCTACAAATAAAACAAATTAGATTCAAAATAATAAACTCTACCTATAAAAGAAACCATCAATATGTGGGCAACTTGATTAGGCTTGTTTTGGACAATCTCAGCCATTTCATGGTTTCTTATTCCCTTCGACTAAAGATATTAAAATTATTTGACACACATACAAAATGAATGATCTTGCAAAAGATTGTTACCTCATTGTCATTGCTTGCCTTCCCCTTGCCACCAAATAAGCATACAGTTTTGCAAAGCTGCGGTTTGGATACACCTACTTTCACATTCAGAGAGATTTTCGGGAGGTTGGTACCGAGATAAGTCGAAGATAATGCGGTCAAATTGGAAGTCCTCCTTGGAGCAGTAAGTGATGGAAAGGAAGCATTGAGATTGCAGGCAGGATAGGAACTGTTTATGCGAACGCAGTTCATCTCCTTAAATAACCAGCTGCTTGCAAGACCTAAGCACGTAATTCAAAGACAGTAGTCTCAGCAAGAATACATTGTTTCCCTGCATTTAATAGAAGCAATTTTATACACCAAAGAAAAAGCACTATCAAATTACAGAACTTAGGGGTCGTTTGGTAGCCAGTTAGAGTTATGCAGGTATTAGTAATACAGGGATTAGTTATGAGGGAAACTATGTACTACTTTATGCAGGGATTAGTTGTGCAGGATTTAGTTATTCATGTAGTAGTTTTTCTACCTTCTGCTTCTATCCTGCATAGAATAATACATAGCCCTCATAACTTATACAACTACTCCTATAAGTTATGCGGGTTTCTAACTTGCAAACCAAACACCAAATTAATTTTATTTTTATTTTTTTGAAATTTAAAAAAAAAACGTGGTATATTACTTATGCAGGATTTAATGCCTGTATAACTCGCCTCCAAACCAGATACCAAATGACCCCTTAGCTCAATTAAAAAAACGTTGGATTCTATCCCTAGCCCTCTTTAATTTTTCTTCAGTTTATCACGGTATAAGAAGTTTCAAATACAAAAACCAAAGGTACAAGTGTACAAGTAAGGATTTCCAAGATTTTATAAGAAGCCATTTTCTGAAACAACCCTAATAAATCAATCTCATATTTGGAAACCCCCAAACCCCACTTTCAGTCTTGGGGTATACAAACCTTATTATTGAGGATTGAATGTCAAGGAGGAGATAACAGATTTACCGGAGAAATTGGACGCCGGCCGGCAGAGATAGAACCACCTGGAATTTAACTTAGGCAGTAGATAAAATAAGATAACTGGCGTTACTGTCACTGTAGCCTAGATAATCCTGCAAAGAATTCACACAGTTTTTTCCTCCTCCTTTTTTTGTTTTTTGGAAAATAACGCTCTATGTCTGTTTGGACAGTTTGGTGGAGAAAATATTTACCTAAAATGGCTCATATTTTTAATAAAACTAGTAAAGTTATTAATAAAAGACACAAATGATATTTAAAATACTTTTTATAAATTAGTTGAGATAGAAGAGATAATATTTTCTATTTATATGCATTAAAAATCAATTCTGATATTGTTGAAATCAAATGAAAATGACTGATTTTATTACTTAAGAATTTTTTAATTAAAAAAAAGCAACTTCTCAAAAAAAAAAAAAAAGGGTGGAAGAGAGATACATGTACCAAAGCCTAGAAGCAAAGAATTCAAAAAAGAAGAAAGACAAATTCAGTCATGTATGCCCGTAATAAGGGAAGATTGTTTCTTCTTGCTGCTTATTATTTTCCGCAAGAACATTACCAAATAACTTCTTCCCTTCACATAAATATTTACTATGGAGTAAAAAAGTGTCTAACCAAACACTTTCAAATTCTTTTTCTTTTTCTAACTAAAATAACATTTCAAGAAATTTTCTTCTTTCACATGATTAGGATGGAACAAAGAAGTTCTATCCAAGAAGTTTGAACTTATGATATTACTATTAGACCGTAAATCGAGACAACTCCTACTTCTTCATCATGTTTATTTACTCGATTATAAAGAAGTAAATAAAACTAAAATACTACTTCATAGATCCTTACATCAAAGCATAAGAAGGACATAAAGATGTGATAAAGATGATCAAGAGGAAAGAGTGAAGGAAAAATTCTCTAATTTTAACATTTTTATTTACAAACAGCGACACATCAAAAATAAGAAAGATATGATTGAATTATAATAACATACAAAGAGAATGTATCTATGAGGAGAAAACATAAGCACATTACACATACACAGGCCTAAACTCGTAGCAACTCATTTTGCTTCTTCTTATAATTAAAAAGAATTTGCCAAGTTGCAATTCTAGAGTTGCGTTTTAAGAAAAGAAATTCAAATTGTGCACTTACTTTGTTATTATAAGAGAAAACAATTGTTCCTTGGGCCTCCAACGAATACTATTTGTTTAAAAGGTTGGATCTATTATATTCCTTAAAGTTCTTAATTGACACATAACTACATGATGAAACTTCTTTACTAAAAAAAATAGAGCAGTCCTTCTAATTGATTAAGTGAAGACCTAATTATCAATCTCATGCATATTTAAACATAGGTCCAAACCGAGATAGAATGAATGCTACGAAAAGAAAAGTCGCCATAGGCGACCAAGCGAGTTCTTTTTTTTTTGGGTCGAATGTAGCCCAAGACGCTGTCATGAATACATGCTCAGGTATGGGCGAGGCTTGCATGAGAGTCAAGCATTTTCATCATGTGCAACAGATAAAAATAAAATACGGATTAGAGAAGAGCATCTAACTTTTAATAAAAAAGGAAATGTATAAATCTAAAAAACCCTTGTCTTCTAATTTAGCGCAGCAAACAAAGAGAACAAACTATGTCAACAATACATGCTTATATCGATGCCTAAGCATATTGTTCACACAGCAATGGAAGAGAAAGAACTAAAATATTCCCTGGTTTTGCTTTGAATCTTTAGGGCATGCATTCTTATATTTTGACAAAACCTTACATGGACATCATATAAACTTCAAATTCGAAAAGCGACTTAGGTCATGTGTTGGGCTGCTGGCCATGCATTTTGATGAAGGATGTTAATCCACGAAGCACTGACGGGAGATGATTTTCTCAGAGGATAGGGAATAATTTTTTTAAAGTGTTGTTAAGTGGAAATATTTGATCGAAGGGATTGATTTGAGGGTGATGAAGGAAGTTTGGAGAAGGAATCTAGCCTGGTAAAATTTTCTTTCAAAACGAAAGCAAAGAAGAAGGATAGAAGAGGCAAAATCTGTATAGAGTAATAGAAAGAATGGTATCTAGTAATTAAGACGTGAGTTGTGACTTTTTAACTGAAGGGGTGAATTAAGGGACGTAACTCTTGAGTTTATAACCGAATTAAGGGGTGTAACTTTTGAGTTTAAAAATAAGATGGAAGAGAATAAGAGGTAAAAAAAAAGGCAAAAAAATTGAGGAAAAAGATAAATGTGAATCTTGACTTAGGAGAGTGTCACGTCACCGGGCCTATGTCCTGCAATTTATATATATATATATATATATATATATAGAGAGAGAGAGAGAGAGAGAGAGAGAGAGAGAGAGACTAGAAATGACCTTTTTATACATTATTATAGTATACACTTTTATACAAAGTTTATATAGTATTTGCAATAAATGTATAATGTTGTATATCGTGTGTATAACACTGTTGCAAAAAAAATTTAGCTATGCAAAGGTAAACTAAAAATATGGCTACATGAATGTAATATTTCATGCTAAATAATATACTATTGAAATTATCCCCTTTTTTTTTCCTTTTTGAGAGAGGAGATATGGGGGTGAAGATCTTTAAACTTTTTTACCCCCATACGGTCATGATTTAAGCTATACGGAAAAAAGAAAAAAGAAAAAGGTTAAGTGTGTTTAGGTCCTACTAAACAATGCTATAGCATTTGGGACTCAAAATTGAAATTTTGATTTTAAATCAGCATTTTGTTTATGAAATGTGAATAAACTTGAGCTTCAATTTCAAATTATCATTTGAAATCCCAAATTCTCAAACAAGTTGGATTTTAAATTTCAAGTTGTGATTTCAATTTATTTTTTAAAATGTAAAACTTGACTCATAAGTTTATATTTATAAACAAAGACCGAACATTTTAAATTTGGCTAAAAAACTTCATGCTCGACGTGAAGAGATTATTTATACCATGTGGGAGGTTTATATTAAAGAATAGCTAGTTAATACTAATGTTGATTTATTGGTTCCGGTGAATCTTTGCAAAATTATGTGTATTTGAAAGTTTGTAATGGCATGTATCACAACCATTAATTTATAAAGAGAATATGAAGGTATGTGATTTATTAATGTGGCGTACTTAGGATATTTCGACACCTTATTTATGAACTATAGTTGCTCGTTTGGTAAGATTATTTAAGAGTTGGGAAATTTGGCTAGTTTTTCTAAATTGTGGGATTTTCACGTTTATGAAAGAAAAACAAAACTACAAATATTGCATGTCCCACAACATTTCAACTTTAGATTTACCTAATTTCAAATCATAATTTGAAATCATGTCCAAAAGGGCCCCAAATTATGCTGAGGCTATTTGATATGCTTTTCAACTATTTTTACTCCCCCCAAAAAATCAAATATAAAGTAATATATATATATATATATATATATATGAGTAACGAGAATATCAAAATTCTTAAATAAGGAAACTATTTTTACCTCCATTGAACAATCTTGATATCTTGGTAGATACATATATTTATTGAGATATGTATTTATTCGTATCTACTTATACTGTAAATGTAGTGCTGAGTTAGCACAGTTAGTTAGGATATTAGTTGGTTTGTTAAAGTGTTAGCAGTTAGTTAGTGGAAGGAGCTCATTAGCTGTCACTTAGCTATCGATTAGCTGTACTAGTCAAGTTAGTTAGGACTAGATATTTTGGATTTCATCTTGTATAAATAACTCAGCAATCAGTGAATGGAAGTTAGAAGTTTTCATTCCCAATTTGAGCTTCTCACATTTATATATTTCTCCTTTCTCCTCAAGTAGATAAGAAGCGAGTTTCACCATTGAAGGTGAACTCAAGCTCTTGATAATTCAAAGTTTGATATGATATCAGAGCGGAGGTTTGTTCCCTTCGACTCAATTTTGTTTTCCGCAAAATCATTTTGATCGATATTCATAATTTTTTCAGATCGAAGTTTTTTTTGGGTTTTTAATCATCGTACACAAATGAGTTCTGATAGATAATTAGGTTACGAACATTACAATTGAATTGCAATTGGAGTATATTGAACGAATTGAATTGCCATGGCGATTGAGAATCAAACCACGAAAATAGCAAATCGAACCACAGAAACAACAAATCAAAATGCTGAAACTAATGAAGTCACAATCGATATAAGTAACTCCTTGTGTATTCATCCATCTGATAATGCTAGTGCAGTTTTGGTTCCTGTATCATTCGATGGTATAGGATTTCGTTCCTGGAAGAGAAGTGTCATACGATCTTTATCTGTTAAGAACAAGTTAGGTTTTGTTACTGGGGAATGTAAGAAACCAAATGCAGATTCTGCAAAGCTTCATCAGGGACAGGTTTGATGATATGGTTACATCTTGTATTTTGAACTCGCTTTCTAAGGAAATTGCAGATAGTCTAGAGTATGTCACAGATTCAGTAGAGCTTTGTATAGAATTAGAGGATGGGTATAATCAAACTAATGGAGTCAAATTATACCAAATCAGAAGGAGATAAGTGATTTAAACCAAATATCCCTAGATATTACTAGGTACTATACTAGGATGAAGAAACTGTGGGAAGAAATGAATAGTTTGTCTACAAAGCACGTGTTAATTGTCAATGTGTGTGTGGAGCCAATGAGTTTATATATAAGACTGAATAGGACTGGAGATTAATCCAGATTCTATTGGGGTTGAATGAGGTGTATACCATTATCAGAGAAAGTATATTGATGATGAATCCATTTCCTTCAATGGGGGCAAGCTCTTGCACTGCTTGTGCAGGAGGAAAAACAAAGAGAACTTAGGCCTCATAGTCAACTGTTTGCTGAGTCCACATCTTTGGTTGCAAGCAGTAGAATAAAGAGTTTTAGGACAGATCATACACCAACAAACTACTCTGAGTCAAAATCCTTGGTTGCAAGTACTTCAAGAACCAAGAATTTTAGAACAAACTACAATACTGGTAACAACAGGCCTAGACTGGTTTGTGAGCCTTTGTAAGAGACCATGCCATACAAAAGATAGGTTTTACAAATTGCATAGGTATCCCCCTTAGAACAATCAGAGTTATACTTCTCAAAATTAGTCTTCTCAAAACAACAACAGTTACAGGACTCAAGGATATAATACATATCAAGGTAGATCCAATTCAAGACCTCAAAACAACAACAACTACAACTATAGGTTTAACAAAGGGACAGAAGTTGTGGCAAATGCACATGGGGTGGATTCTGATGTAATTTTCAGTGAGCAACAAAGAGCACAGTTCCTCATATGATACTTAAAACAACAATCTCTCCAAGGAACAATATGACCTGCTAGTTAACTTGTTGCAGCAGTATAATAGTAGTGGATCAGGCAAGCATTCAAACAACAACTTTTCAACTTGTGAAGCAGCTAACTTTGGAGGTACTATAGCTTGTATTTCCTCTATAGATTTTGACAAATTATTATGTGGATGTTTCAAAGAAAGGGTTGACTTATGGATACTGGACTCAGGAGTTTCTCACCACATGACCTTTAACAAAAATCATGTAACGACCCGTTCAGTTGTTATGACGTTTTCAACAACTCTTGTCCTTGCTAGTTTTCTCCCGACTTTTATTATGCATAGTTAACTTGTGAAAAATGATTAAGGAGTCATTTGACGCATTTGTTGAGATTCTAGTTATGAGTTTCGGTCCAAAATTCTTATGTGCATGGGTTACTTGGTTTATTTGGTACATTCTTTGGGTATTCCACCAGATTTGGGTAAGCTCGTAATGTGTCATCGGGACATGTCTTTATCGATTCTAGTCGGAAAACCTCATTTATGTCGTGGAGTGTCAGAAATTGGGAGATTTAGACCACCCTGGCCTTGTAGCAACAGTCTCGCAAAGGCGAGATTGGCCTCGCAGCAGCACGCTCGCTGTAGCGAGCTTAGGTCCCGCCCCTGCGGAACCTGGACTTAAAGAATAAACTCGCAGGTACTAGTAGACTGTCCACCGCTGCATGTCCGCACCTACGAGGATAGGCTCGCAGCGGCGAAGATCACTGAACAAACCTGGAAATAAATACCTCACTTCGTCTTAGCTCGACCCATTTGGACATTTGGAGTGGAGAGTTTAATACAAAGCTTCTTAGGAGGGTGGGGACCTAGACCCTAGCTATGGTAAGTCCTTGACTCTCTCTTGTGGTTTTATGCTCCTCACTAGAAAGCTTTAATGGTGGTCTCTTGTTGTAGAAGAAGGGTGTAACCACTCTCTCCATAAACCCTAAAGCCCCTTTTATTCCTACATTCTTCTTAAATTAATCCTAAGGTAGCAACAATTTGATTACCCCTTGATGTTTTAGGTTCCAAAAGGATTGCGTGAGTTAGTCTACAATTTCAAGATCCCCACTTTACCCTTCTTGCTTAAATTCTCCTATTTGTGAGATTGGGTAGTTAAAGATCGAACCTTTATCGACTAAACGTGAGTATTTGTGATTCTTAGGTGCGTATATAGTGTGTGTTGAACAAGATTGGAAACTATTCAAAGAGTTGGCGAAGGAATAAAGAGCTTTCGAGAAAATGAGCTTCAAATTCCAGGCATGTTGAAACTGTAACCCTATGTGTGCGTATGTTGGTCTAAAATGAATCTAATAAGAGAGTCACGGGGTAATAAAAGGGGGTTCCGATACCTGTGAGGTGACGAGCACTAGTATCGGATACTGGTCATAATGTTTGGGTATTTGCGCTATTTAAATTGTATAGTTGGTCTGAATGCCATGTCTGGGCACTAGCTAATAGAATAGTATGATGCTTCGGATCTGTGATTGGGGTCTGATACCCGCACTTATGTCTCTTAGCATTATTAATTGCTTGTCTTGTATGTTCGTGTGCATATCACTCATATATATATATCCTCGTCGAAATGGAAAGAAGCAAAAAAGTGAAGCCTTTATGGTATTATGAACATGAGAATGGATTTCGTGCTTTTATACTTGTTATGGACTTGACACATACCATAATCATGCTTTACATGTAATCATGCATATGGTTTGAGGATATGAGTATGAGTCCGATGGGATCTTATTCCGGACGAATGATGATGTTTTGGGGCACGTTCTATTGGCACTTACGCCCGGTTGGCTATGAGACAGGTTATTGAGATATGATGTGATTGAGGTCGTGATTCGAGAAAACTACCGAAGCGGTGATATATGGGCCTCATGATCCCTAATGGATCACGATTCGTTAATATTCGAATGTGTGTATATCGGGAAGTGGAAACAAAGGCCTTGCATTGCATTTGCATCTCGTGCATCTCATATTATATTGTGCCTGTGATTGTTGGTACTGACTTGTCTTACCTTGAATTCTGTGTGTTATTTGAGTGTAACATTTACGTACGGTTATCTAAGTGGATTTTCACCTATACGAGATATGGGTTAATCGGTTAAGAGGTGGCTGTCATGTATGTGAGCGACTCGAGAGGTTATGGGGTTATCTAATGAACTGACCCTTCAAACTATTGTAAATGAGTTAGGAAGTTGATGAAACCTTGGAATAGATGCTTATTAGAACTTGTATAAGGGTAAAACTTCATAATTGCTTATGTTGATTAGGGAAGATTATTTGTTAATGCTGAATATGTAGAAAGGGTGTACTAGTTCTCATGGAATATGAAATATTGAAATGGTTAGGTGAGATTGGTATAGAATTTGCTAATTGTGACATTCCTTACATTTTTAAATCTTATGTTTAGAATTTGCTAATTGTGACATTCCTTACATTTTTAACTCTTATGTTTAGTTTGGTTATGAAAGTGGTAAGTGGATGGCCAACGCTCGTCTCCATGTCGTGTAGGGACGGTCGACAAAGTTGTTGAGTACCGTTGTTTTGTACTCACACTACACTTGCTGCATCTTTTTATGGTGCATGTTTGATTGATATTTGGATCTGACTTTCAGCTGTTGTTCGGTCCATTGGAGAGCTTCAGGGCTAGCTATTAGTAGTGCATATGGCCCGCGAGATTCTCTTCTTACTGGTTTATATTCTGTCTATCTTCTATTCGGACAGACTTTTGTATAGAGTTGGTTGTATTTAGGAGAATTTTGTAGTGCTCAAGTACACTTATGACGTATTTTGGGGTATTGTCAAGTTTCCTTTGATTTTTTCGCAACATTTTAAAACTTGTATTGTATTATTGTTGTTCAATAAGAATGGTGTTTATTTTGCTAGGTTTTAAATGGTCTTAGTTATTTTGGGTTTGGCTTACCTATCGGGTGGGGAAAAGGTAGGCGCCATCATGACCTTGTAATTTGGGTCGTGACAAATCAACTCTCAAATATATTAATATCACCTTATCCACTACTAGTGAAACTGCCAAATAGTTATAAAGTAAAAATGACAGATGTAGGAAATGTGATGTTATCACCCAAGATCATTTTGGACAAAGTCCTATTTGTCCCATCTTTTAAGTACAATCTAGTTTTCATCAGTTCTCTAACAATGCATCTTAAGTGCATTGCTTCATTCAGTAACATTGCTTGTCTACTGCAAGCCCATTCACTGAAGAGGCCTCTGGTGATTGGTAATGTACAAGATGGACTCTATCTCCTGTGCTCAAATTTCTTGAAGAAAAATAACAATGTTGTTGATTCAAAGAATCGTGTTTCTAGTTTTCCTTCCAAACTTAGTCATGTAAATAAGGTGCACTTGTTATTCCCATTCCTGTCATTCCCTACTGTAAATAATCTCATTTCCAATGATAATAAAACCAATGCTGTTTTCTTTTCAAATGGTGATACATCTCATAGTGATAAAGCAAATTTATTATGGCATTATAGACTTGGACATGTGCCCTTTGTCAAAATGAAAGGAATGCCACTCCCGGCTAAATTTTTCCCAAAACAACCTTTTATCTGTTCAATGGCTAGACAAACAAGATTACCTTTCCCTGACAAAACAACCAGTACCTCATCTAATATTGAACTTGTTCATGTTGATTTATGGGGGCCATACCATGCGGCCACATATGATAATTACAAGTATTTCATTACTCTATTGGATGATTTTAGTAAAGCAACTTGGACTCACTTGCTCAGCTGCAAAAGTAATGCATTGCAAGTTTTGAAAGACTTTATACTCATGGCCCAAAACCAGTTTAACGCTTCAGTGAAACTAATTAGAACAGACAATGGTATGGAATTCACAAGCCAAGAAGCCTTCTTTTTCTTTCAATATGAAGGAATCATACACTAGAAAACTTGTTTATGCACACCACAAGAAATGGTGTGGTGGAAAGAAAACACAAATACCTACTTGAAACGGCCCGGTGAATTGCTTCTTAACCTCGAGAAAATTTCCGTTGACATACCATGCGGACTAACGAAGGGCACGACGTATACGATGTTTTGATAAGTAAGAAATATCATTTGATGATCCTAATCGAGATTTTCAAAGACATTTGAGGTAAGGGGAGAAAGTTGTTAAGGAAAGCAAGGTATATGTTATGTGTTGGACAAGATTTTCGAGTATCGAATTAATGAGAGTTTAATGATTTTTTGAAGAAGAGCTATAAAGTCCCTTAGATTGGTAATGAGGTGTTAAACAAGTGCCAAGAAGGTTCCATAAGAATTGGAGATCAAACGAGTCGACGAGAAAAATTTCATTACGTTATACGGCCAAACATCGTCGATAAAACATAATAGCCGTATGTTCAACCGTATATTCTGCTAGAATGACATCTCCACTGGACCAAACATACGGTCCGGACATACGGTCGATATAAAATATACGGATGTCCGTATTCGGGTCCAACTTTTAAGTTAATATAAAGACCCCCAACCTCATTTAATTCATTCCATTTTCACTCCACACCTCAAGAATCCTCTCTACTCTTCATCCACAAAAACTCAAGAGAAGTTTATGATCAACTTCATCAAACCAACAAAATCAAGTGTAAGAAATTCATTGAAGTTCATCCAAGCCAAGAAATTCTAAGAGAAGTGAACTAGGGTTTTAGTGCAAGAAGAGTATTACCACTCAAGGCTTGTTCCTACACTATCTAAGGTAAGTTTTATGATATTTTCATGATGTTTGAGGTATTGAAAAGTTGAAACACTTGGATTGTAGAAGGAAATAGGAAATGGGTCATGAATGTAAGAATAGTGTCATTTTTGGGTAAAGGCTTGGATTGAGTTATGATTATTGATATGTTGTGAATGTAAGTATGTTATGAATGACATTTAGAACATGGGATGAGTATTATATATGAGAAAGCGTAATAGTGAACTATGATCATGATTATAAAGGAATTGAAGTGAAATTGTGAAATGTGGATAATGTAGATGAATGATGATTGTTGCCTATAATATTGTGAATGTTATTATGGATGTTTGGGAGTTGATATGGAATATGGGGAAAGTTGTATAAACAAAGGAAATGCTGCCCAATTTTCTCTAGCTTTAGTAAGCACGTTCTTATAATCGTTTAGCTAATGTTAATACGAATTCTCTTGAAAGGTAGAAACGTGGGCATTGAAGGAGAACGAGCAAGCGATAGGATAGTTAAATGAAAAAGGTATGTGAGGCTAGTCCTTTCTTTCTAAGGCATGAATCTTATGGCATGATTTTCCTCCCTCTTCGAGAATTTCCCACATTCCAGAAAACTAAGAGTCTATGTTCATGAATAGTCATATGAGATAAGAGATACATTATGAGTACGATAATGATGATGATGAGCTTAAGATTCAAGAGTCTACGATATGATGTTCCCATAAAGCTAATGATGCTATCTATAATCCCTTGATGTTGTTTATTGTATACACTCACCTTATATGCTAATTCCTCCAAGGGCAGAATGTGTATGAATGTTCCATAATGGAATCGGGGGTTCACCTTATTATAAAGTATAGTTGTCTTTGAGTTTATATGCGTGCATTATGATGAGTATATGATGATGATGTTACACCGCGCCTATATGGCGGGCGGTGACACGTAAGGGGGCGGCGTATACAACGTGTCTAGATGGCGTGGGCGACACACTAGTGGGCGGCATGAGATGGTACCCGGACGCGGGAGGCCGGTCGCGTTAATAATTATCACACCATACCTATATGGTCGGGCGCTTATACATATATATGCATACATATATGATGATGATTATGAATGAAAATGTACTATTTCTTTTATGATTGACGACGATTCTGATTGCTCCTCATTTGATGCTTTCTCATTTCATTGATGTATTATTATTATTTATGCCTTACATACTCAGTACAATATTTGTACTGACGTCCGTTTTCTTTGGACACTATGTTCATACCCACAGGTAGACAGGGAGGTGACCCAGATTCGTAGGAGCTATTAGCTTATTTGAGAGCACTCCATTGTCCCGGAGTTGCCATTGATTATTCTTTTGTGTATATATATATATGTTCTGGGCACGATGGGGTCCTGTCCCGTCTATATGTCTAGTACTCTAGTAGAGGCTCGTAGATTTGTATGTGTGGGTAGTATGGTCTCACAATTTCTCATTGTATATATATATTATTATTTTGATAGCCGAAGGGCCTATGTATATAAAGTGAATGTGTTTCAAATGAAAATAGTTTATATATGATTATGAGCATAAGAAATATGAATGAGCACAGAATGAGTAATAGAATGAGTGGTGCTCGGTGGTCAGCCCCGGGTACCCGTCATGGCCCATGTCGGGTCCACTACCAATCAAACTTATAAATATTTGGAGAGAATGTGTTCTTACAATAACATATATCATTAACAGACTTCCTTCTACTCTCCTTGCTAATAAATATACCTTTGAACTACTTCATAACCAAAAACCCAACTATGCACAAATGAAAAGTTTTGGTTGTTTGTACTATCCAACCATATCTAAAACAACACAAAACCAAATTTGAACCTAGAATCACTCCACATGTTTTTGTTGGCTATCCTTTTGGGGCTAAGGGTTACAAAGTTCTGAGTTTGATCACAAAGAAACTGCATATTTCTAGAGATATAATTTTCTATGAAAATGTTTTTCCTTTTTCTCTTTCAACAACTCCTTCTCATTTTCCTTCAATTCCTGATACAATGCAATGCCTTTTATTGATGTTCCTACCGATTCAGCCTTTAAATTGTCAAATAATATGCAGAATGATCACAGGGATAGTAATGTCACAATTCCTCCTATGTCACCTGTATTCTAGAACTTGATCAATAGCCTCATACACTTCAATTTTCAGCCTCACCTATTGTTGATCCAACACTAATTACACTATCACCCATATTACATCAAGACAACATTCAGTTACTTATAGAAACCAGAAAGTCATTTAGACCTTCTAAAGTTCCTACTTACTCGAGAGATTATGTACATAGCTTACCTCAACTAAAGCTGACACCATTTCTCCCCCATCTTTATGTGCTTTTTTTTTTTCTCTTTACAACCATGTTGCTTATAATGTCTTAGGTTTGATCGCCAGCACCTTGTGAGGAATATTTGTCATGATAACGAGCCATCTTCTTATAAGAAGGTTGCTGTAAACCCTGCTTGGCAACTAGCAACGACACACGAGTTTGAGGCTCTCCATGCCAATGATACTTGGAGTTTAGTTCCTTTACCAAAAGGGAAGAAACCCATTGGTTGTAAGTGGGTGTACAAAATCAAACACAAAACTGATGGAACCATAGAAAGATTCAAAGCTAGGCTAGTTGTGAAGGGATACATTTAACAGGCTAGAATTGACTATATTGAGACCTTTTCACCTGTTGTCAAAATGGCAACTGTAAGGACTCTCATTGCCACAACAGTTGAGAATAATTGGGATATTTTTCAGCTTGATGTTAATAATGCATTCTTGCATGGAGATCTACATGAGGAGGTTTACATGGAGATTCCTCAAGGTTTAGATACTAGTGTTACAGGTCTTGTATGCAGACTAAACAAATTCATCTATGGTTTGAAACAAGCCAGTAGACAATGGTATGAAAAAACTCATTGAAGCACCGAGTTCAAGAGGATACTCACATTCTATATATGATTATTCATTGTTCTATAAAAAGCATGGAACCTCTTTTGTTTTTGTAGCCATTTATGTGGATGATGTCCTACTTACTGGCACAGATATAAATGAGATCATTGCTTTAAAGCACTTTTACGAATGAAAGCTAAAGATTGAGGACTTAGGTAAGTTGCACTACTTCTTGGGTCTGGAATTATTGTACAAGCTTGATGGAGTTATCATTTCACAGAGGAAATTTCTTTTAGATTTACTCAAGGAATTTAATTGTCACCAATGTAGCAATCTCAGTTCACCCCTTGATCCCAATGTGAAGTTGGAGGCCAAAGAAGGTGATATTTTATCTGACCCGACTCATTACAGAAAATTGGTTGGCAAACTTAATTTACCGATCAACACCAGACTTGACATTGCATTTGGAGTAGGCAACCCTACTTGGAAGCTGCAATGCACATGCTCAAATACTTGAAAAAGGTTCCCACTTTGGGAATCTTCTTCTCTAACAAACCAGAATACACCATGAAGGTATCTTTTGTGATTCAAATTGGGTTGTTTGCCTTAACTCGAGGAAATCTGTTTCAAGATACATTGTGTTACTTAGAGACAGCCCTGTCAGCTGGAAGTCTAAAAAGCAAGAAACCATATATTTATCTTCAGCCGAGGCAGAGTATAAAGCTCTAAGGAGAGTGGTTGGGGAAATCGTCTGGTTGAGTAGACTCTTTACTGAGTTTTGACATTTTTTTTTTGTCCAATTTCAGTTTATTGTGATAGCCAATCTGCTCAACATATTGCCAGAAATTCCGTTCTCCATGAAAGAACCAAGCACATTGAGGTTGACTGCCACTTTGTTAGGTCTATCTGCAGGAAGGGCTAATTTCTCTTCATCATATTGATACTGGTCAACAGCTTGCTGATATACTCACTAAAGCTCTTACTAGGATCAAATATTCTACTGCTCTTAGCAAATTTGGTTGTCTTCCCTCGGCTTTCGGCTTAGGGGGGGGGGGGTATTGAGATATGTATTTATTTGTATCTACTTCTATTGTAAATGTAGTCTTTGAGTTAGCACAATTAGTTAGGATAATAGTTAGTTAGTTACAGTGTTATCAGTTAGTTAGTGGAAAGAGCTCATTAGCTGTCACTTAGCTGTACGAGTCAAGTTCGTTAGGATTAGATATTTTGGATTTCATCTTGTATAAATAACTCAGCAATCAGTGACTGGAAGTTAGAAGTTTTCATTCCCAATTTGAGCTTCTCACATTTATCTGTTTCTCCTTTCTTCTCGAGTAAATGAGAACTGAGTTTCACCATTGAAGGTGACTCAAGCTCTTGATAATTCAAAGTTTGAATAATATTGAATCAGGTTGTCATTTGCTTTTAAATAATTCACACGCGGCCACTAACTTTTTCAAAATAAGAAAAAATTTGTTGTTTGCTGCCTATAGAACATCTGGCATACTAAAGTCAACATCCAACTTCGTTCACCTATTGTTCTTTTTATCTCCTATAGCGGATTCGTCACAGCGACCATAGATTCATTAACTTGCTTTCCGATTTCATACGAGGAATAACATCGTTAAGCCATTCCATAAAAAATGCTGGATATTAATTAAGGTTTCTCAGTGTTGATTAGCAAGTATTGAATCTTAATTCTTAATGCGTCAAACGCTTAACGTTAGTAATATCATAAATACTTAAAGTTGTAAATGAGAAATGGTGAGATGAAATATGATGGGCTACACTACATTAAAAAACTATTTGACATGATTAAAGAGATATGAACATGATAACTTGACTCAATTTATTAAAAAAAAAAAAAAAAACTTTTAACTAGAATCAACATCATAACTTTAAGAGTGGTGAAACTAAAGTTAGAAGTTGTTTCAACATTTTTTTTAATTCTTTTGGAACAATAAGTTCTACTATCTTAATAAGGCAAATGTGTAAAGTTATAAGTTAATGAATTGTGAATAATGTCTCAAGAAAATTCAAAAGCTCCAAAAGGCAATTCAAAATCAACTTGGTAGACTAACCCGTTTGGCCATGAATTTTCTCTTTTTTCACATTTTTTTTCACTTTATTTAATTATCAACGTTTGATCATGAAAATGCCAAATACAAGCTGAAGTTATGTTTAGAATTTGAAAAACAACTAAAATCTTGTTTTCACCTTTTTTTTTTTTAAAAAAAAATTCAGTACATTCAAACAACCAAATAGTTTTTGCAAAAACTATTACCAAATACAACTTCCAACTTCAAAATTCCAAATAAAGTGAAAAATATTTGGTTTTCATGGCCAAATGCCTACTAATTTTTTGTCGACACGTGTATTAATTTTAGAAATAATGAAAATGTTTGATTTGATTTGCCATTGCATAAAAAGCTAAGCTGAAATTATACCAATCGACAATATTTATATGCCATTAACACATTATGAATATATATACTGTTATCCTACGTGATTGAAAGGTGATTAATATATTGAGATTAATGTTTATTATGTTTAAGTTATCCGATTAATAATAGCTGTTATGCTACGTGATTGAAAGGTGATTAAGAAAGAACCCATGAATTAATATTCAAGTTGTTAATATTTGACGAAAAGCAAACATATTGATTTTTGATACTTAATAAAAAAAACCTTTTTATCATTTTCTCCCATTTTTATAATGTACCCGAAATATAAACGAAAATATTTGTCATAGTCTCAAAATAATAATGCAATAAAAAGTGAAAGGAAAAAAAAAAAAAAGTCAGAATACAAAAAGTAAAAAACATGGAGTAATTCAAGAGGAGAAATAAAGGAATTGTAATAAGTTTGGGATGCACAAGTAATAAAGAAAAAGGGGAGTGTAATAAGAGAAGCAAATGAAATCGCCGTGCTGAAGCACAGGCATTGGAATCAACTCAATATAACCATGTTGCGAAGGTACGTAACCCTAAACCAAATCTCAATTTGTACAGTTATCAATATATACACTCTCATATTCTTAGCTTTTGTTCATTTTTTTAACAACATAATTACGCTAACTCTTCTAGAGTGTTTTTTTTTCTTTTTCTTTCTGTAGTGATACATCGGATAGGTAGTTTGTGATTGTCGATGTTGTTATTGATTTTACTAGTTGAGAACTCTAGTATTAATTCTACACAAGTATTTGAATGAAATGAATTAGGGTTGAAATTAATTTGTTGTTTGTTGTTGAAAATTACTCTAATGTTCATAGTTTTTGTTTGTTGATTAGGTTTTAAAGAACATAAGTTACGCTTATTCTTCCTGAGTGTTTGTTACGTAGTGATACATCGGATAGGTAGTTTGTGATTGTCGATTTTGTTATTGATTTTATTAGTTGAAAACTCTAGTATGAATTCTATAGAAGTATTTGAATGAGAAGAATTAGGGTTGAAATGAATTTTGTACAGTATCACTATATACTCTGATGTTCATCACTTTTTGTTCATTCATTAGGTTTTTAGAACATAAATTACGATTATCTTCCGGAATATTTTTTCTCCCTGCAGCGATATATCGGATAGGTAGTTTCTGATTGTAGATTTTATTATTGGTTTTACTAGTTGAAAACTCTAGTATGAATTCTATAGAAGTATTTGAATGAGAAGAATTAGGGTTGAGTAATTTCATTGTTTGAAAATTGAGAAACAAAGCGGTTGGACTAATTTTTCTTGTTTGAAAATTGTTGTTTTTTTACATATTGATACATTTAGTTTGTGATTGTCGTTTTTGTCATCAATTTTCTAGTTGAAAACTCTAGTATTAATTTTACAGAAGTATTTGAATGAAAAGAATTGGGGCTGAAATGAAATCTGTTGTTTGACGATTGAGAAATAAAGCGGTTGAACTAATTTTTCTACTTTTTCTTTTACAGGTCCATCCTGCGACTTTCGGCTGGTCATTCAGTAAAAAGAATTCCAATAGAGGTTACAACACAGGTACTTTTAGAATGTTTGTCTTATTTTCATGTTAAAATTAGATAACGAATGTTCTTTTCTTTTGAAAAATTATCTGTTGTGGGTGCTGAGAGATACAAATTAGGGTAGAAGGCTAGTAAGTAGTTGAGCCTTGTCTCGCTTATCCTTCCATACTAGTAGTCGTAGTATTATTCTTGTAGCTTCTTGTTCTTTGATTTCTGTTACTATCTGTCGTATCTTGTACTTCGATTATACCATTATTTTGTTGTAGTTACTCTTCCTATTTGTTCATAATGCTTTGTCATGCTATCTTTAGTATTTTTCCCTTGGCTTCTTCATTTCCGCGATTTTTTTTTCGTACTGTTTTGATATGCTTTTCCTTGAGCCGAGGGTCTATCAGAAACAACCTAAGGTCTGCGTAAACACTACCCTCCCCAGATCCCACTTGTGGGATTACACTGGATGTGTTGTTGTTGTCATGTTCTTTTCTTTGAAAAAAATCTGTTGTGGGTGGTGGAGACCCAAGCAAAATTCCATGAATGATGATTAAGGCACTAGCAAAATTTCATGAATGATGATGTTGTATTATCATCTGCTTGTTTTTTCCCTTTCACTTTATCACAATAAAAATAAGAGAAAAAAAATTGATCCATGCAGTTTCTTTGAATACTAGTGTTATGTCTTGCATTAACTAGATCACATTGAATTCTCGTATACCCATTTGTTTTTTGGTATATGGGCTCAGGTACCTTCCTATCTTTTTTCCCGAAGAGAGTTCTCAGTCTCACCTAAACAAAATGGGCAACCACGGGGGCCAGGTTCAACTGGCAAGCCCACAGAAACAGGGAGTCTCTTGCCGAGATTCATTATCGGAACTTTTGCTTTAAGTGCTGGGTTCGTTGCAGCTTATCAAACTGGATATTTAGATAAGTATCTTATTAAAGAGCCCCATTCTACCCCTGAATTAGCCAGGGCAGGAACTGGCACTCAAGATGTGAAGGAGCTAAAGGAAAGTAGTGAAGTCTCACTAGATAGTGAAACTTTAGGAAGACCAGATGTTGAGTCTGATAGTCTGGAGCAAACAGACGAGAGCATTGGAACTCGACAAGATCTCTCTGGACCAGAAGAGCCAAGCAAAACGGGATCAGAAAGTCAATTACAGGTAAAAGATTCATCAGAGATTACTGGCGGAGAAGCCAACTATACTGAAGTAAAAGAATTATCACCCAGCTCCCATCAGGAAAGTGTGACACCTGATGAAGCAAGACTTAGTTCTACTCAGTCACCTGAAGACACTTTGGACGTGAAGAGCCCAGAGGTAACTACTGATGCAGTGCAGTCTGAGGCAATTGAAATCACGCCAACCCTTACGCAGGCTGATACACTTCAGAAGGAAAAGGAGGCTAGTACCATGTCTCCAGATCATGTAACCAGTCGAGACAAGGTGGAGGTATAAACCAATTTGTGCTGACAGTTTTATCTTCTGAGTTACAAATTTTGTCACGGTCTGAACAGCTGCTTTTTGAAGGATGCTCCTCATCATGATGAAAAACCTAGTTCCCTCCTTGATGAATACTATTTGAGAAATGGGGGTGGAGCTACCCCTACAACCTCCTCTGACAAGCACAAGGTATATTGTCCTTCCTCAATCCCCAACCCCCCCCCCCCCCCCCAAAAAAAAAACCCCAAAAAAAAGAAAAGAAAAAGATAGACAAAAGGATATGAGAGAGGGATGGAGGGAATCGCATATTGGTTTTCCTTAACCTTTACGTTATGAAACTGAAGGTTGTTGAAGATCAGGATGATGCCTACATAACAAAGGATGGAAAACTGGTGCTTGATTTCTTACAAGCTCTTCATGAAGCTGAGAGGAGACAAGCAGAGATAGATGCTCGCTTATTTGCTGAAGAAAAGAAATATATAAAGGTGTGAGCCCTTTAAGAGTTCTGCAGAATTTTGAAAAGAGGATGTTATAACATTATTGTGACACTTTACTCTAAAGATTTGTGTTATTTCTTCCGCATGATTTGCTTTTTAATCGTGTTGCTGCTTCTTGTTGTTGTTATTATCATTATTTAATCTTTTTCTGCTCACATGATTTAGGAGAGATATGAAAAGGAACTTAAGGATGCCAGGGCTAGGGAACTTATGTATGCTGAACGTGAGGCTTTACTGGATAAGGTTGTAGCACCTTTGTTATTGGTTTCCTATTTTACCTGATATAGGCTGCTGCGTTTCATCATAACTCCAGTTCTCTAACTATTCATTGCCACATTTGACTTCTTTCTTTATTAGGAACTGAAAAAAGAAAGAGCAAAAGCCATCGCAGCTTTGAAATCACTTAAAGAAAAATTAGAAGAAGAACACAAGACAGAGCTTGAGGAAAAGGTACTATACTCTCTTAAGACTATATAAAAAGTTTCCTTTGTTTTCTGTCCAACAGACTTATGCAGATTCGTAATTGCAGGAAGCTGAAGCAGAACTAAAGTTGAAAAAAGCCCAGGAGTTAGCTAAAGCAGAATTGGATGCAGCTATCGCAAGTGAGAAAGCATCTCAAATTGAAAAAATGGCTGAAGCCAATCTCCATGTAAAGCTTCTGCTGATATTAGTTTTCCACATATAGAAGTTTCTTTTTTTATTTGATTTTACACCAATCTTTGAATTATTATGCACATTCCAATTCAACCCTTGAAACATCTATAGAAGGAGATTTTGGAACCCAGATAATTTGCTATCCTAAAGTCTGTTTAGACCAACACCTGCATCCTATTCTTTGCTAAATGGCAAAAACCTACTCCAGCATGACTGCTCCATTAAAGTATTGTTGGCGAGCAAAGCCCTTGTTTTGATTCTCTTTTGTTTGGGGATACAAGTACAATTTTTGTCTGCCGTGCATTAGGAAATAACTGATGTGATTGACTGCAGTTATTTCTTCATTTTTTTCATTAGTCTATGTCACTGTATGTATGGCTTCATTTCTTGCTTTGGCTATGGCGTATGTTAAGGTTTCACATTACAAGTGTAATAATGGCTAAAGAAACAGGAGATGCCTTGTATGACGGATGGGAGAACAGATTACATTCTTTGTCATGTATTTAAGCATTCGGCGTTTCTGGATTGCTCAATTGTATGTTTCTTTTTCTTTTGTCCCAATAGGAATCTTACCACTTGCCAAGAAGGTATATATCAGAATTGTCCTATGTTGAATGTCTGCTGAAAGTTCTATATCTTAATCTTTTACAACAATAATAACAATTATGCCTCAATCTCGAACTCTTTGGCTCAGCTATATGAGTCTTCTTGACATACCACTCTGTTCATACCCTTTCCTATCAATAGTCAATTGTTTGGCGTTTTCTAAGGCTAGACTTTCTCTACATTGTCTACAGACATACAAATCTATAAACATACTAATATAGCTCCTACTGTACCTTTGGACCTGATGCAAGTGAAGTACTGAACCAACATTGCAAGCTCTAATCCTTACTTGTTGGTATCACCTATATTAGCTTTTGCTACCATCTAATTTTTGTTAAGTTTGTATTTCTCGCCAGAACTTTTATGTCTTTTGAAACAACTTCCTTGTATATAACTTTAGGTGTCCCTCTTCCTCCTTTTAACACCTTTAATCATCAGTGTCATTTAGAAAAAAATCATTATGGTGTCATATCTACGAGTCGGTACATTTCAAGATTTACGTCGGACATATACAAATTATCTCACGTGATCTTCTCTTTTTTTAATCCTCTGTATTACTTGCACTTTCTGGAAGATGTTTTGATTTTTCATTGTCTAACATGGTATGAGCGCATATTCATCTGGACATATGGGTCTATGTCATGCTCATCTTGTGAATTTGTGGGCATTCGAGACCCACCATTTCACCCTGAGAAAGCCCATCATGCACTCCCACATAACATTGCTAGTCTTAGAATCGTTCTATTGAACTTGTCTTTCACTTTGGTAGGTATCCTCCCATGGCACAACACTCCAGCAATGTTCCTCTTTGCCAAACAATTTTCTTATAATTCTGTTATATTTTTGTTTATACCCTTCTTTTGGAGAATTAACCTAGGTCTCTTTCTATGTTAGTTGTATTTGCAGTTCATATATTCTTACTTCCACTTATCTTCAAACACTACTCTCTAGTGTGTTTCTGCATAGCTCAGTTGTTCAAGTGCTTGGCATTTTCTATGGTTGATGATATGATTTGAGTTTTTATTGTGTTACAGATAAATGCTCTGTGCATGGCATTTTATGCACGGTCTGAAGAGGCTCGCCAGAGTCATTCTGTTCACAAGCTTGCTCTGGTAACTTATCTGTTTCTATTGTGCTTTTCTTTTTATTTCTCTATTCTCCCTCTTTTTTGATAAAAATCTTTTATCCCAAGGGTGGGCGTGAGAAAACATATACATAAATTCTTTCATTCTGAAGAATTCCGCCATCAGGGATGATACTGTTCTGTAGTCCAGAATATCGTTGAAATACTAACAGAATATTATCACATATGGTTGCTATATTGCCCTCTTCACATATGTTAGTGTATATGGTTGCTATATTTGCCTCTCCACTTATATGACGTAACTGCAAAACTATGTAGATATAGTCCTTTCTTTATGTAAATGACTATTCTGCTAGAATTTGGAAACATCTGGTATCATATCCCAAAAGGTCTAAACCAGTCTTTTAAATTCAATTGGAATTTCCAGACAATCAATTTCATCTCAACTAGAAACATCTTGAAGATTTGAAAACCATAAATCAACCAGTCTGATTCTTAATAACATCAATTCCATCCTTTCTCAGCCGCGTTCAGTTCACTTCTGTTTACTAACTATTACATGATGGACATTGGTGCTACTGGACTAGCTTTAGCCATGCCCTAGTAAAGAGATCTGTTAAACACGCTAATATCCGTCAAATGGCACCTTAAATTATAGCAACCACTGGTTTTTAACATTTCATCTTCATTAGCTGATTTCTTTAAATTGATGGTGTTCTCGTTGTTTTTTGTTTTCAGCCTTTTGTCTCTTAATGTTTAAAGAAGGCAAAATTGAGGACTGGTTGTGTGTGTGTGTGTGAGAGAGAGAGAGAGAGAGAGAGAGAGAGGGAGGGGGGGGGGGAATCTCCTTGTGATAAGTTTTAACTGTAACCTTTTTCTCCTTCCTAAACTACTGTTGCCAACAGATAAAAGAAACAAAGGTACAATTAGGTAACATGTCTAAACGTATCGCTTTTTCCAACCAAAAGTTGATATTGAATATCATCTGGAAAATCGAAGTTTCCGCTAACTCTGCCAAAAAATTCTCATCAGAAGCCATCTCCCCTTCCAGTGACCATCTAACGGCTACACTAGCTGGTATTGTCCATAACCAACTAATGTAGCCATTTTCTATTTTCCTGAAACATCATTAACACATGTAAAAGCACGGAATAATTTGGCTAACAGCTCCCATTTCTCTGTAAAATATAATCTTGAATTCTGTTTCGAACAATCGCAGCTTTCCTAAATCTATGCTAAAAAAATTCTAATGTAACAATCTCACTTGTTCCTGGTAATCACCATTCCAGTAACACCATCTTTCACATACGCTATTGCTAAATAACTTCTGAAACTCAAGGTTGGGACTCTTCATCTTCCTCCTATAGTTCTGGTCGATTACTTCTCTCATGTACTAATCGGAAAAAAAAATGGCCATTGGCTTTCATGCTTCATGAAGTCTATATCTTCCCCAAAGATAATGTATATTAAGGAAAAAAAATTGTGTATTAAGAGCAGGAAATTCATACTGCAATTTAACAAGGTGATGTCTTACTTGTTCTGAAGTTGAGATTTAAAACCATATTTGTCAATAAAAGCAAGGAAATTCATATTGCAATTTAACAAGGTGATGTCTTCTCATTCTGATGTTGAAATTTAAAACCATATTGTCAATAAAAGCAAATAATTTTTGGAACTTAAACAAATTATCCATTTAAAATATAAGTAATGTGATGCATCCAACCAAAAGAATAGCACAGTGGCTGTTGCTGAGGTAGAACGGGGTGATCTGATACTTATTTGTTCTTTGTTTGTTGAACTGTAAAGCCAGTTATTTTTCTACAATTGTATTGTCAGGCCAATTATTTAAGTATCCTTAAGTGTTGGCAAGGGTATTAGAATGGAAAATTTGGATACAAACAATGCTTTCCAACCACTCATATATTAAAACCTGTACAAGTCTTTAAGCTACGCATGGGATCCTTTGATTGGGGTGAAGTGATTAATGACCCTCTACAAAATATTAAATATCGCGTTTGTGTTATGTCAGAATCGTCCATGTATATAGAGGGTCATATACCTCTATTCATTTTTGTAAAGACCCCTTTTAACTAATTTCCTCCTTTGATTGTTCATTATTGCAGGGGGTGCTTGCTCTGGAAGATGCACTGTCCAGAGGGTTACCAATTCAAAAAGAAATAGAAGTTCTTCACACTTCTCTTGAAGGGATAGATAACAACTCACTGGTGGAGTTGGTTCTATCTTCTCTTCCAGAAGAAACACGGAAATATGGTTCAGATACTGTGTTACAACTGAATCATAAGGCAAGTATCTGACGCACTGTAATATTATGCATTGTGCTGTGATTTAGCGTTGAACATTCCCTGTGGTTGTAATCGGCTTCTTGCTTGCAACCTCTATTTACCACTATTATAAAGCCTTGATGGGATATCCACTTACTAACTTCTCTCTCTCCCCCCCTTACTAAAGGAAACGAAAAGGAATATTTTTCTCCTTTTTTTCTTTAGCGTATAGAGTTCTTTCCATGCGATGCATTGTTGTTTCCTTTTCGCTACATTCTTACTAATAAAGCAGGAGAAATCTTCTTTTCGCATTGCATTTGTTTGTCTCTGAGTTTCATGCTAAGTCCAAAAAATAAAGAACCTGATACATAATTTGTTTCTCCATGTTGGTGAAGAAGAAATCATTAGAAATGGAATGGTAGAGGAGGTGATGCACTGGTAAAGCAAGGATCCAGATTCTAAAGGAAAGTATATTTGTTGTTGTCCTACCATGGTATAACAGAGTTTGAATCAATTTATGCTTCAAGAATTCAAATCCGTACATGAAAATTCTCTGGACCATCCCATAAGATCCATTTTTCCGGAAGAAAGGCTATTGTCACAAAATGGGATTTCACATGGTTTATTATTATCAAATTTGAAGCTAAAATTTTTCCCTAACGTTTGAGAAAGCAGATGTACTGCTATAAAAAAAATTCTAGTAATTTGAACCTCTAATATCAAATTTGCTACTAACTACCTATACATTTAATATTTTCGGCAATCTCAAATGGATCTTTTTTTGGTTCCTTATTTCCTGTCCTGTTGAATCATCACTCTAAAAACAATATGTCAGACTGTGATGGAGGAATTTGGTCACTGTTTAAGATATCCTAGTTTTTAAATTTGCTTTTCTTTCGATCATTTAATATGTTAACAGTCGACTTGTTCCTCATGAATTATGTGATTTCTGCTGCTATGCTGAATTTGTTTTTCTTTTGCTCCTTGTGCCTAAAGTCTTTTGTGTGTTTTTTGGGGGGGGTTAACTATAGCAGGGTTTTCTTTATTGGAATTTGTTGCTCGTACATTGAAGTCTGCAGATATTTTCTTTGTTACAATTTGTTGCTGATGCTTGTACCTGAGAAAAATCTGGATGGTTCTGTTTCTAAATACTTCTCTTTTTAACAGTTTGATACATTAAAGGGGACACTTCGGCACTTTAGCCTGATTCCTCCAGGTGGTGGTGGGATATTGACGCATTCTTTGGCTAGTGTTGCATCCTGGTTAAAGGTTTCTTTGCATTACTCTCCTTTGAGTTAAACTAGTCTGATTATTGAAGTAAAGTTTACTGAATTCGTATTTTTATCCTCATAAGATAATTGTGTGTACTGATTTCAGGTTAGGGAGGCTGACCAGTCTGGTGATGGAATTGAATCCCTCATAAACAGAGTTGAGAGTTTCTTGGCTCAGGGAAAGTTGTCAGAAGCTGCTGATGTGCTTGAGAAGGGTTTAAAGGACACTCACGCAGCAGCAGTCGTCGATGATTGGGTTAAGCGTGCTAGGAACAGAGCTATAACCGAGCAAGCACTAACCTTGCTGCAATCTTATGCCACCACTATTAGCATAACTTGAAAGGGTGATCCATTATAGCATCAAGGTCCAGTTTATCTGCAGCCTACAAAAAATGCTCAAGAATGGCTTTTTGGTGATTAAATGTTGAGATTTTCAATGATTGCGACACAATCCCTTTTTTCGTCTTGTTGCAATCCAAGTAGCTATGCCTTTCTTGATCCGGGAATAATTTCATTGATAGATACATCACTATTGAGCAGTATTGTTGCACAACGGGCTACTTCTGTTATTATTTCTTTTAGATCAACCATGAAAAGGATGTCCAGCTGGAGTAACCATTGAATTTTCTACTTTGCATGAACTATCCTGTTAGCTGCTGTTACCTTGTTTGGCATGTATAATAAAGGCAGCTCAGACAACTGGATAACTTATTTTGGTAGTTTCCTAAGCGTATTGAATTTGAAAGAGCTCAGCATTGATGGGTTTTCTTCTGTTCGAGGATAAGTGGACATAATTCACCACGGAACAAACAATGTTGAAATTTCTCAAGAAACTTTTATTATGTATGTATATCTTAAGCTGAATTCATTATGAGATACGTAAAGACATTGAAGTTTCGTTTGGATATAGAGGTTCTAAGACGATCGACTTAGAAAGCAAAATGTTTCTTGTGTAACTAGTTACTGGGTTTTTCTTTAATTGTTTTAGGGCGAAGTGCACCAATAGCCCCTAATAGTCACATTCATGGCTGTTGTTTAAAATCCAGCGTTCGTAAAATATTTAGTGTTTGGCCACCACTTAAGAAAGAGATCACTTAGTTCTTCTCCACTTCTTCTGCCGTCTTTTACTTCTCTGCACAAACAAGAAAGAGTATATTTACAAAAATGCTTCAATCTCAAGCTTAACTCCAGGTATTTTTAAGTTTAGGAAAGTATAATCAAGAACGGCTGAAACTTCCGAACAAACCCCATCGTTGTCCTGATGTTTAGTAAATTATTTCTAGATTTGCAAATTAACATTTGCATACTAGTTACCAGAAAACAAGTACCATTTGATACTCTACAAAACTAGGCGGCAATTTGACATTGCAGCAGTTAATAAATAATATAGATTTCAGCGAACTTGAATTTTAATGTGAATTTTAGACCTAGAATTTCAGCAACTATATGATTTGAAGGGGAAGTCAAAAGATACCTCACTTGCGTAAAGAAAATAGAAGTTACATAAAAGTATATAACAATATTAAAATTGTATAACGTGTATATCTTAGGGATAACTTTCCTTTTTTATTTCTCAAATGATATTCGATATTTTCTTTGAGATTCCGATTCACGCCGGGAAGCGTGCTCTGCAACATAAGTGATAACTTCCTCAAGAATGCGATACCCCATAAAGTCATTGAAAAATTGAACTTCCCATTAAGCATGTTAATACCAAACGTGTACTTTCAAGTGATAACTACACTATGAATGCATAGTTAGTAAAAAGAAGTAAGTTTGTACTTCGTACCTTCAACTGATAGCTATGTTTTAGGGGCTGATTAAATGTCCTGATCGATCTAAAAATTAGTTTTCGGTGTAAACACTCGGTGCACCGATAAAAATTATCCAAATGGACAGATGAATAAAAAAGCTACCACACCGTATAACCATATCCTATAGGATTAATGCCGTTCCTATTTCAAATTTCGTGCACTCATAATCAAAATAACCACAACGGATAGATTTCATTTGTCATCCCTCTAGGATTATTATACTAACTAGTAAATTGATTATTGTCCGTCTTTTTCCAACTTGCTTCCTAGCTAACATTAAATAATAAAATTCGGCTAAAACCTTTACAAACCAACGACTTTTAACTTTTTTGCATATCTTGTTCCTCTGGCTATATCGTTCTATTAATTTTTGCATATTCTAATACATGCTAGTTAAACCCTGTGGTTGTTAGCTTTGATTTTTTTGACAATCGTTGTTAGCTTTGATTGTCGATTAGGTTTAGTTGGATAGTCGTTTTAAGCCACAAAGACAAGCTAACTAATTCTTATAAGTGAGGTTGGTTTGATGTCTTTATTGTTTTTCTAATTACTTGAAATATTAAAAAGTATGAAAATAGATTAATTAAGTATGAATTATCAGTTTGATTAGTTAACGAATACGATGGCTACTCACATATTAACTTTCTCTAACTAACAAATTCATTTTTAATAATAAGGTGTTATCATTTCCTTTTTCGTATAGTCTTCATGGGTTTTACTTTCTGAAAGTAATTTCTTTTATGGATGTATTCTTTAATAAACAAAAAGATTATTGTGGTACCAATAATTTATTTTATTTTATTTGAGATTTTTTTCTTTTATGGACTTTAAGTTATACTTATGATTAGAATATTCTATTTTATCCTAGAATAGAAAGAAATAAAGAAATAGGGCCCCAATGTTTTTATTTTTATTTTTATTTGAGATGTTTTTTTTTATGGACTTTAAGTTATACTTATGATTAGAATATTCTATTTTATGAAAAAATGATTTTGTCCTAGAATAGAAAGAAATAAAGAAATAGGGTTATGAAGTAGATTCTCTTCTTGTAACTCTCAAATGTCGCATATTACCTATTGATATGTTATACGATTTCTTATCCAGTGTCTAGTGTTCGATACTTGCATCAAAACATGAATTAATCTGAATTCACGTTAGAAAATTATAAATTGGGATAAAGCGCTTCCTTAAATATTTAAACTCTTTCAGATCTTTGAAATATTTAGGTGGCAGTTGGATATTTTCTTCGAAGAAAATATCTAGCATTTTATAGTAATACTTAAATCTAAAATTATAAAGAATAGTTTTCAGTTAAAAACGGTGTCTTTTTTCTTTTCTTTTCTGGTAATGCTTTGATCTAATTTCTAAAAATATCGTTCTATTTACCAGCAAAAAGTTTCAATTTCCACTAGAGAATTTCTTTTAAGAAAATGCTGAAATTTTATTTTATTTGACAAATGATTGTACTGAATCATTTTATATGAATTGGAAATTGAATAAACGTATGCCATAACTTAATGAATAAAATTGATATTAAATAACTTTTAATGCGTAAGAATTTAGTTTTCTCTTCTCTATCAAAATTGTTTTGGTTAAAAGAATTCAGATACTTGTGGATTTTTAAATCGAAGAAATTCACGAAACATTGCAAATCAAGCAAGAAACATGTTATTAAGAAACCAAATCACTAGTACTACATTCCAATTGACCAGAAAGTGACGTGGTGATTGGAATCTCAAATTATATGTGATAGATGACAAATCAACTTTCATGTCTTTTAATTGGCAAAATATTAAATAAAAATAAAAACAGAAAAAAGACCCCACCCGAGAGAAACCAACAAATTGTGCTTTCACATTACTAAGCTAATGATTCAATAGCTTATAATTTGGTATAGACTTTCGATCACTCTTTAGACCATTGTTTTCTTGCATTATTTATGGGATGGGCCATTGAAAATAATCTGAAAATAAAAGGACAAAACAATACATGATATTAAAAAGAGCAGTCAGGTGCACAAAACATCTCACATTCCTAAGATTCGGAGAAAGGGCCACACCCGAAGGGGTGTGATATAGAACCTTAATGCAAGAATTAGTGGTTGCTTCTACAGCTCGAACACGTTATCTATAGGTTACACGGAGACAACTTTATCGTTCTTTCCAAGGCTCCCCTTAAAAAAATACACGATATTGATACAAAACTTATAGTATAAAATACAAGAATATAATCAGGGTTAAAACAACTAAGATTTTTAGGTTTTTAAAACCCCTTTCTGAATTTGACAATTAATTTATGTCCAGATTTTTAGTCAGAGTTTAACACATTTTCAAGAGATCTTTTATGAATATTAACATTTTGGTCCCTCAATTATTGAAAATTCCTATTTTGGTCTTTATGATATATATATGACTCGGCATATTTAACCTTCAATTAATTGAGATGTAAATTTTGGTCCCTTATTGCAAGAAATGTGTCATATTTTCACTATTTTTAGAAGTATATTACCTCAAATATGGAGCAATAATACAAGCTTAACATAATATACATGGGTACTCAAATGATGGAGCGATTAATAATTTTGAAAATTTATGATTATTGACAAGCAAAAGGATCAAAAGTGTGTAGTTTAAGGAATTGAAGATTAAATGAATTTCTTTAGATATCAGAAGGACTAAAATAAGAAGTTATCAATAACTAGGATACCAAAAGTGCTATTAGCCTTTTTTTTTTAATTTTTTTTAATTTATGTTAGTTCACTTGTGAATTTTTACTAAATAGATTTCATAGAATATCATTTTCCTATCATATTAACAAAAATCATTCATGAACTAACATTAAAAAATTATTTAGATGAATTATTAATCTAGGTTAAATTACCCAATTTTCTTTAAATAATCTATTTTTTTTTTTTTTTACAGTAATGGTTCAGTTATAACTTATAAGACCATAAATATTGAATAAACCTGATGTATCGAATTTTTGGTTTTTTTTTATATAGGTGGTAATTTTAAAATCAATTATCACTGAAAAAACATTTATCCTGGTGACTTATGTACAAAAATTATTCCCCAAATTGCATGTGGGGTGTTTTATAGATTAAGTTGCTATTCTAATTATTAATCATGTGGGTATTCCAGTGTATGTTGTTACCATCTTAGTTACATGCACGAGAGAACATGCAATTCAATTAAAGATATCCAACATAGAAGCATCCTTATTAGGTGTATCTTTCTGTCTCTTTTTTTATGCCAATTAAAAAACTTCAAAAATATGTAGTGGATTATATTAGTTTGTGCCAACCCACAGAAATCAGAAAAAGATGAAATAAAATAGAGAGGCTCGAGCCAGCTTGTAATTCAGCTGCCTTTGGCTGAAGGCTTGAAGCTGTATTGTTACCCCTCTTGCTTTTTTCTAGTCTTTTGCTAAAATTATTGGACGAAAGTAAATAAATTGTTCATGTCTCACTAAAAAAAGGAAGTATGATACGTTAAGCTTGTGTTTTCCGTGTAATTGGAAGAAGAGTCGGTCCATATTAAAATTTATATGCGTAATTTTATCTTGCATTTTTCTAGGATTATATTTTTGAAGCTTAAACCCCTGATTTCATAATCACAAAATAATAATAGTTTCGTCAAGATTCCCCTTCATGCTATTTTTGTTTCAACGTTATTATAAATTTTATATATTTGATTTGAATCATGTAAAAAGCTTAAATATATTGTAAACATATATGTTTATGTTTATAGATTTATTGATATTGGTTAGTAGTTAGTAGGCTTGGCGATAGTTTGGAGCATCGTATCTGCTTCATATAAGTAGTAGTTATATTATTCTTATAGTTTCTTGTTCTTTAATGTTCTATTACTATCTATTATTTCTTGTACTTCGGTTATCGCATTATTTAGTTGTTTCTCTCTTTCAGAGATGCTCAGGGCGGCTTAATATTATTAGTGGCCTAAAACCAAACTTCAATGAGAACCTTAATTTTTTTTTTTTCAAGAAACAATATATTTTTTATTTGAAGTCTATTTTTCTAGAAAAAGATGCAAAATTATGAATAATTGTTCTATAAGCGATTTCTCCTACTATATAATAATGTTAAATTAATGGTCAAAAACAAATTTAAACTATTACTTTTTTCGGGAGTTTCATACCTCAATTATCTATTGTTCCTTTACCTAAACTATCACTCCTTTTGTATTAAAACACACCTCGATCTTTGAGTTGAACAAGTATTTAAAATCAATCGACAACAAGTGGGTGAAGAAATTAAAAATTATAAAAATAACTTAATGAAATTAAAAAGAAAACAAAAATTAAGTACCAAAAAGAACAAAAAAAAAAAAAACCTTAATTTCAGTTTCACATCAAAAAAGGAAATTCACTTGAAAGAAAAAGAAAAAAAAAAAAAAAAAGGGTAAGCAAATATGGAAACCTAAACGGCCAAAAAATCAAACGTAACTTGAGCCCAAAATTAAGAAAGTGAAAAAAAAAAAATGGAGTGGAAGACACAAGAAAAAAATAAAAAAAAAATCAAGAAAGGCAGCTTAGCTTAGCTAAGCTCCACAGCTCAAAATCATTTCCAAATTTCCATCACTCACACTCCCATTCTCAGCTGTCTGTCGGTGCTCTTTCTTCCTTCTTTCTTTGCTAGCTCACACACACACACACTACATTTTACACTATACATATACATAATTCTGTATCTATCTTTCTCTCTCTTAACTCACTTTTACTATCTTCTTTCTTTCTTTCTTTCTTCATACATATATTTCTTCTTCTTTGCTTCTTTACTACGATACCTCTTTAGTCTTTCTTCAAATGCAATAACAAAAGAGAGAGAAAAACACAACATCTTCTCTTCCAAGGTTTTATCTTTTTCTCTATGTCTTATCTGCATTCTTAGTGTCAAGATTTTGTATTAAAGGTTCATTTTCCCCCCCAATTCATTAGATCTTTTAACTGATTTGGTGAAATGTTTATGTGGGGTTGTGTTTAATTGGAAAAAAAAACCATCTGAGGTTTTGTTTTTTGAAGTAAAAATGTGTCTTTCTGCATTCTTTATAATCAAGATTTTGCTGGTTTCTTGTATTGTCTTAAAGGTTGGATTTTTCCTCATTCATTAGATCTTCTAGCTATTTTAGTGAAATGTGTATGTGGGTTTTGGTTTTATCTTTTTTTTTTTTTTTTCTTTCTATCTCTGTGTCTTTATGCATTCTTAATTTCAAGATTTTGCTGGTTTTTGTAGAGTCTTAAAGGTTCAATTTTATTTCTCATCTAGTAGATCTTTTAGCTATTTTAATGAAATGTGTATGTGGGGTTTGGTTTAATTGGAAAAACCCATATGGGGTTTTGTGTGATCTGGATCTTGTGTTTTCTTGGATTGGGATTGTGAGATTTATGGTGAATTTTTGATTTGGATTGTGGAAATCTAACTGGGAAATTGTGTTTAGTGCTCAATTGACTTTTTATTTATTGCTGAATCTGATCTTAGATTTATGTGATTTCCATATGTGAATTTGGTTAGTTTTGTTTTAGACTAGTCAAGTAATTCTAGTGATACTATCATTCTTCGAAACGACGCCATTACAATTTGATCTGTATCTTTGGTTAATGTATAACAAAGACACTTCATTTTCTTAATTTGGCTAGGTTTAGTGGTTTAGTTTTCTAGAATTTTGGAGTAACTGTTTTTTTACTGGTCTTTTCAGGAGGCTGTTAGCTTTCTTCTGTGTCTTGGAGGTAGATCTGCAGTGAAGATCTCGAGATCACAGCAAAGCTGGCGGCCACACTAGCTTGGAGGTTCACTGCTGCCAATGGCAGCAGTCTTGCCAATAATGATATGGTAAAGTTCCCTTTTTTAAAGAAAAAGAAACCGATTTGGTGAATTTCCTCGCTATTTATTCGATATGTGAGCTGTTGAACTATTTTACTCAAAGATCTGGAGATACCCTTGGTGCATTTCACTCTACCTGGGTGGTCTTAACTACTAGTTCTATGTGCAATCGTAGTATTGGTATACTTTGTTTCTATGTTGCTCGGACTCCCCATAATTTCTGTTGCACCCGTGTCGGATCCTCCATAAATGTACTACTTTTGGAGGATCTGATACGCACTTGACGGCATTTCTGAAGAGTCCAATTAAAATAGCTTTGTTTTCTTTGAAATTGTAATGCAGTTTGTTCTCGAGTCGACATATTCTAAGTATTACTCTTTAGCTAAATCCAGATAGTTATCATTGTTCCAATTCTTTTTTCCTTTGAAAATACAGAACCTTGTGTAATGGGAGGAGAATAGTTCCTTTCAATTAAACATTTTAAATTAAAAGGGGTTGTATCACTGACTCAATGCTGCATCTCGAATCTATATTTCTGTGATTCCATGATTCAGAAAAAATTAAAGGTTTATACAATTTTACATACTCCGTGGAGTTGTAAAGTCAAAACAGGGTGTTTTCTAGATATAATCGTGCTGTTGATGGTTGACTTCAACGTCGTATTCATGCTGTTTTCTTCTTGAATGACATCAATGGATGCTGTGATTTTCTAGACTCTTGACACATTACTCACTAATCTATCAATTCTTTTCTTGTTACAGGAAAGAAACGGGGATTCTAAACCTCATGATATGGAGCCTCCAACTCCACATTCACTCATGAAAGCATCTTCGAGGTTAGTCTAAACATTAACGTTTTCATTTTAGGGGCTCATAATGATCTGGTCTATGGTTTGTGTTTTACTCGATAAGAAGCATTTAGCTGTATAGTCAGGAGATGCTGTTTGTTTTTGTTGTGCTATAAGCATGACTGCATGAGAAAAAAGAAAATACACGCTTTTGCTTGCAAAATTCTATCTGTTGCTCTCTTGTCAGGGAATCTTGTATCTGCAAATGCTGTTACTGTTTCTTATTCTTCACGAGTCCTCAGTTGAACTCGTCTAAGAGATTCTTTCTTTTTGTTTATAAGATTCCAATATTTTATCTCAATACAGTATCCATTTCTTCCGTAACCCCCACATGCATCAGTTGCACAAAACATAAATTATACATAAGCTTCTATTGGTTCACCTTTCCTCCACTGATAGTGTAGATTCTCCAACTGCTAAATAGATTCACATAAGAAACAGTTTGTGGAATGTGGAGTATATTCTGCTTTGGACACTGCTGGTTTTTGCTGTTATGCTTTAAAACTAAAAATATTTAAACTGCAGTTGACCATATCATGTGCTTGTTTTCTGTTGTAAGATACTAATCTGATGAAAGTTGTTAACAGTAAGAAAAGCAGCAAGTGAACAAAATTTATAATATCATTTAAAATGATGCAGCTTTTCTGACCTCATATGGCCCAAATTACTGTTTTATGTCATGATAGTCATGACTGATTTAGACTACAAACATATGCTGAAAAGACGTTTTGCTATTAAATTTGCAGAGATCGTAGTAGCATGGAGGATCCAGATGGGACATTAGCAAGTGTTGCTCAATGCATTGAGCAGTTACGGCAGAATTCCTCTTCCATGCAAGAGAAAGAACATTCACTTAAGCAATTGTTGGAGCTTATTGATACACGAGAAAATGCATTTAGTGCTGTCGGCTCACATTCTCAAGCTGTTCCAGTACTTGTTTCTTTACTCCGTTCTGGCTCACTTGGGGTAAAGATGCAGGCTGCTACAGTTTTGGGTTCTCTGTGTAAGGAAAATGAATTGCGAGTGAAAGTGCTATTAGGAGGTTGCATACCGCCTCTCCTTGGTCTTCTCAAATCAAGCTCAGCAGAAAGTCAGATTGCAGCAGCAAAAACGATATATGCTGTCTCCCAAGGTGGTGCAAAGGATCATGTTGGGTCAAAAATATTTTCAACTGAAGGAGTTGTGCCAGTATTATGGGAGCAATTAAAAAAGGGATTAAAAGCTGGAAACATTGTGGACGACTTACTAACAGGAGCTTTAAAAAACCTTTCAACCAACACTGAGGGATTCTGGTCTGCAACAGTACAAGCTGGAGGAGTGGATATACTTGTTAAACTACTGAATAATGGACAGCCAAGTACTCAGGCAAATGTCTGCTTTCTCCTTGCTTGTATGATGATGGAGGATTCTTCTGTTTGCTCAAGAGTTTTAGCTGCAGAGGCCACCAAACAACTTCTTAAATTACTTGGATCTGGCAATGAAGCCCCAGTTAGAGCAGAAGCTGCAGGCGCTCTTAAATCTCTATCTGCCCAAAGCAAAGAATCCCGGAAGGAAATAGCAAATTCTAATGGTATTCCTGCTCTGATAAATGCTACCATAGCTCCTTCAAAAGAATTCATGCAGGGCGAGTACGCCCAAGCTTTGCAGGAGCATGCAATGTGTGCACTTGCAAATATTTCTGGTGGCTTGTCATATGTCATTTCAAGTCTTGGTCAAAGCCTTGAATCTTGCAGCTCACCTGCACAAGTAGCTGATACATTGGGGGCTTTAGCTTCGGCTCTCATGATATATGATAGCAAAGCAGAAAATTCAAGAGCATCAGATCCTTTGGAGGTGGAAGAAACACTGATTAAGCAATTTAAGGCTCGCTTACCCTTTCTAGTGCAGGAGCGTACCATTGAAGCACTTGCCAGTTTGTATGGGAATCCTGTACTGTCTAGCAAGCTTGCGAATTCTGATGCAAAACGCCTATTGGTTGGTCTGATCACAATGGCCACAAATGAAGTTCAGGATGAGTTGATAAGGTCCCTTCTCTTTCTATGCAAAAATGAAGGTAGCTTATGGCATGCGCTACAAGGTCGTGAGGGAATTCAGCTGTTAATCTCTCTTCTTGGGCTCTCATCAGAGCAGCAACAGGAGTGTGCTGTTGCTCTTCTTTGTCTTCTATCTAATGAAAATGATGAAAGTAAGTGGGCCATTACAGCAGCTGGTGGCATACCTCCACTTGTTCAAATTCTGGAAACTGGGTCTGCCAAAGCTAAGGAAGATGCGGCAACTATCCTTGGAAACCTCTGTAATCACAGTGAAGATATCCGTGCTTGTGTTGAAAGTGCTGATGCTGTTCCTGCTTTGTTGTGGCTTCTGAAGAATGGTAGCTCCAACGGGAAGGAAATTGCTGCAAAGACACTGAACCATTTGATTCACAAATCAGATACTGCTACTATTAGTCAACTCACTGCACTATTAACTAGTGATCTTCCAGAGTCTAAGATTTATGTCTTAGATGCATTAAAAAGTTTGCTCTCGGTGGCGCCTTTGAGCGATATGTCACGTGAAGGTAGTGCAGCAAATGATGCTGTTGAGACGATGATAAAGATATTAAGCTCCACCAAGGAAGAGACTCAGGCTAAGTCTGCTTCAGCTCTTGCTGGAATTTTCCATCTCAGGAAGGACCTGCGAGAAAGTACCCTTGCTGTGAAGACTTTGTGGTCACTCGTGAAGCTTCTGAATGTTGAACCTGAATCCATCTTAGTGGGTGCATCAAGCTGCCTTTCTGCAATATTTCTCTCTATTAGAGAAAGCCGTGACATTGCAGCAATTGCTAGAGATGCATTGCCTTCATTAATGGTGCTTGCAAAGTCCTCAGTTTTACAAGTTGCAGAACAAGCAGTATGTGCTTTGGCCAATCTTCTTTTGGATCCCGAGGTGTCTGAGAAAGCAATTCCCGAAGAAATTATCTTGCCTGCTACTAGAGTTCTTCGTGAGGGCACAACTGGTGGAAGGACCCATGCTGCCGCAGCAATTGCTCGTCTTCTTCAATTTAGTGAGGTTAATTCTGCCTTAACTGATTGCGTTAACCGTTGTGGAACGGTTCTTGCATTAATTTCTTTCCTAGAATCAACTGGCAGCGACTCTGTTGCTATTTCAGAAGCTTTAGATGCACTTTGTTTCCTCTCAAGGCTGGAAGGAGCTAGTGGTATCAAACCTGCATGGGCAGTTCTAGCTGAATATCCAAACAGCACAATCCCAGTGGTTTCATGCGTTGCTGATGCCTCACCGGCGTTGCAAGACAAAGCAATTGAAATATTGTCAAGACTCTGCCAAGCTCAGCCCACTGTTCTTGGTGATGCTATTGCTTGTGCCTATGGATGCATTTCTTCAGTTGCAAGGAGGGTAATTAGTTCCTCCAATGCTATGGTTAAAATAGGAGGGAGTGCACTTCTTGTTTGCGCTGCAAAAGTGAATCATCAGAGAGTGGTGGAAGATCTAAATGAATCTCAGTCTTGTATTCCACTCATTCAATCAATTGTTGGGATGCTTAATGCTTCAGAGTCTCTACATTCGGAAGACCAGGGGGATAAGATTGCAATAAGCATATCCAGGAATGCTGAAGAAGAATCAAGAAAGGATGAGACGGAGAAAAGTACTTTAGTTGTTTCCGGGGTCAATATAGCTATTTGGCTTCTTTCTGCTCTTGCCAGTCGTGATGACAAAAGTAAAGTTGAGATTATGGAGGCTGGTGCAATTGAAGTTCTTACAGAGAGAATCTCTCAATCTTTTACACAGTTTACCCAGGTAAAAACTTTTAAGTGTTTTCTTTCCCACATCTCCTCAAGACTTGATTTTGTTCTGTTATATCTCTTGTGCCGAAGCACTGTATGACCTTCGTTACTTTTACAGATTGATTTCAAGGAAGATAGCAACATATGGATTTGTGGATTGCTTCTGGCTATCTTATTTCAAGATAGAGATATCATACGAGCAAATGGAACGATGAAGGCCATACCCGTGCTAGCTAATCTGTTGAAGTCAGAAGAGTCAGCAAACAGGTATTTTGCTGCACAAGCCGTAGCCAGCCTTGTCTGTAATGGTAGCAGGGGAACTCTGCTGTCTGTTGCAAATTCAGGAGCACCATCCGGACTCATAACGTTGCTTGGTTGTGCTGATGAGGATATAAAGGACCTTGTTGCACTATCAGAGGAATTTGCTTTGGTCCGTAACCCAGATGAAGTTGCACTTGAGAGGTTATTTAGGGTCGATGATATCAGGGTGGGTGCAACTTCTAGGAAAGCTATGCCAGCCCTTGTTGACTTGCTAAAACCTATCCCTGATCGTCCTGGTGCACCTTTTCTAGCTCTTGGACTTCTGATTCAGCTTGCCAGAGATTGTCCTTCAAATAAAATTGTTATGGCGGAATCTGGGGTTTTGGAAGCACTGACTAAATACCTTTCACTTGGTCCCCAAGATGCAACTGAGGAAGCTGCCACTGATCTGTTAGGTATCCTATTTACTACTGCTGAAATATGCAGACACGAATCTGCTTTTGGTGCTGTTGGTCAGCTAATTGCAGTTTTACGTCTTGGTGGAAGAGGGGCAAGATATAGTGCTGCCAAAGCCTTGGAAAACCTGTTCTCAGCGGATCACATCAGGAATGCAGAATCAGCTAGACAGTCTGTTCAACCTTTGGTTGAGATTCTAAATACTGGTCTGGAGAGGGAGCAGCATGCAGCCATTGCTGCATTAGTTAGGCTTCTCAGTGAGAATCCTTCAAAAGCTCTTGCGGTTGCAGATGTCGAGATGAATGCAGTGGATGTTCTTTGCCGAATTCTTGCATCAAGCTGCTCAATGGAGCTGAAGGGTGATGCAGCCGAGTTGTGTTCTGTTTTGTTTGGAAATACAAGAATAAGGTCTACAATGGCTGCAGCTAGATGTGTGGAGCCTTTGGTTTCTCTTCTTGTTACTGAATATAGTCCTGCTCATCATTCTGTTGTTCGTGCATTAGATAAACTAGTGGACGATGAACAGCTGGCTGAACTAGTTGCAGCACATGGTGCAGTCATTCCCCTTGTTGGCCTTCTTTATGGCCGAAACTATTTACTTCATGAGGCTATTTCTAGAGCTCTTGTGAAGTTGGGGAAAGACAGGCCTTCCTGTAAGATGGAAATGGTCAAGGCTGGGGTTATTGAGAGTGTGCTTGACATTCTGCATGAAGCACCAGATTTCCTGTGTGCTGCATTTGCTGAATTGCTCAGAATACTGACAAATAATGCTACCATTGCGAAGGGACAATCTGCTGCAAAGGTGGTAGAGCCACTTTTTTTATTGCTGACGAGACCGGAGTTTGGACCTGATGGGCAACACAGCACGCTGCAGGTCCTTGTGAATATCCTAGAGCATCCACAGTGCCGAGCTGATTATACCTTGACATCTCACCAATCTATAGAACCTCTTATTCCCTTACTTGATTCTCCCGCTTCTGCCGTGCAACAACTGGCTGCTGAGCTTCTGTCTCACCTGCTTTTGGAAGAGCACCTGCAGAAGGACTCAGTTATCCAGCAAGTGATTGGTCCCTTGGTACGGGTCCTTGGTTCTGGTATACCCATTTTGCAGCAGAGAGCTGTGAAGGCCTTAGTCTGTCTTTCACTAACTTGGCCAAATGAAATTGCAAAAGAAGGTGGCGTTGGTGAGTTGTCTAAAGTTATACTGAACGCTGACCCTTCACTCCCTCATGCCTTGTGGGAGTCAGCTGCTGCAGTGTTATCCAGTATTCTACAGTTTAGCTCTGAGTTCTATCTGGAAGTACCTGTTGCAGTGTTGGTAAGATTGCTTCGCTCTGGCAACGAAGGCACAGTTCTTGGTGCATTGAATGCTCTTCTTGTGTTGGAGACTGATGACTCCACCAGTGCTGGAGCTATGGCTGAAAGTGGGGCGATTGAGGCTCTCCTAGAACTTCTCAGATGCCACCTTTGTGAGGAAACTGCTGCAAGACTCCTTGAGGTTTTGCTGAACAATGTGAAGATCAGAGAAACAAAAGCCACCAAGTCAGCAATTGTGCCCTTATCACAGTATCTTTTGGATCCGCAGACTCAAGGGCAACAAGCAAGGTTACTGGCAACTCTTGCTCTCGGTGACCTATTCCAGAATGAGGCTCTTGCTCGAAGCAGTGATGCTGTTTCAGCTTGCCGGGCGTTGGTGAATCTGCTTGAAGATCAGCCTACTGAAGAAATGAAAGTCGTCGCTATATGTGCCTTACAGAACCTTGTCATGTATAGCAGATCAAATAAGAGAGCAGTTGCAGAAGCTGGTGGTGTCCAGGTTGTGTTAGATCTGATTGGGTCAAGTGATCCAGAGACATCAGTACAGGCATCAATGTTCATCAAGCTTCTCTTTTCCAATAATACAATTCAAGAGTATGCTTCAAGTGAAACTGTCAGGGCTATCACTGGTAAACTTTCTTTTCCCCATACTCCGTTTTTATCTGCATTGCAACTACAGAAGAAAAATGAGATAAAAATGACTGGCAAAAGATGAATTGGCTAGTTCTCATTATTTAATTTAGAAATCCAGTTGTTGGTCATTAAAGAATACAAAAGAAATAATTTCTAATTTACAAGATATGATCTGTTTGGAACTTGTACGAGTGTTATATGCATGGCTAACTATATGTTGTTTTACATTGCATATATTGAAAATTAGTATCTCAAATAGAAATTTTGCTAAAAAGAATGGTGGATTCTCCTGAGTATTCTTGATCCAGGTTGGTTAATACTTAAGGAAACAGTATACTATGCATCCTAGCATGAAGAAATGAAGAGATGACGTGTTATTGCGTCCAAAAAGTTTTTGAACTTTAGTATTGAAGTATATGTACAAATGTAGTCATTTCTTGTTAGTGTTAATAGATTAGTAATTTAATTGTTTTTTCCTGGCTTTGTAGCTGCAATTGAGAAAGATTTGTGGGCATCGGGAACTGTAAATGAGGAGTACCTTAAGGCACTGAATGCGCTATTTGGAAACTTCCCCCGTCTAAGGGCTACTGAACCTGCAACCCTGAGTATTCCACATCTAGTGACATCCCTGAAGAATGGTTCAGAGGCAACTCAAGAAGCTGCTTTGGACGCTCTGTTTCTTCTCCGACAAGCTTGGTCAGCATGTCCTGCTGAAGTGTCTCGAGCACAATCAATTGCTGCTGCAGATGCTATTCCATGGTTGCAGTATCTGATACAATCAGGTCCCCCTCGGTTTCAGGAGAAGGCAGAATTTTTATTGCAATGTTTGCCTGGGACTCTGGTTGTAATAATAAAGCGAGGGAACAACATGAGACAATCAGTTGGAAATCCAAGCGTTTTTTGCAAGCTTACCCTTGGAAATACTCCACCTCGCCAAACAAAGGTACAATCAGTCTTCGAGTACTTTTGCATTTCAAGTACAGTACCATTTCTCATTGCTATGTGGGGTTGGAACCTTGTTTTTTTTTGCAGTGTCTACCGAACTCTAATTTTAAACCCTTACTTTGTGTGTTGTTGTTGTGTGTGTGTGTCGTGTGGTTTGGGGGGGGGGGGGGGGTTGAAGGACCCTAAATTGCAAACTTGTAAATTAAGTAGAACAAGATGGCTCTAGAAACAGAGTTGGGGATCTGTTGAATAAACGAACCTCCACCTCTAACCTTGAGATTGGGGTTCGAGTCACCAAGAGAGCAAAGTGAGAAAATTGGGGGATGTTTGATTCAACAATGATGAGTAATAAGGATTTGTGCGTCTCCAACAAGAAAATAATGAAGTTAACTTATTCGGTACACTCAACACGCATAGATCTTCTCTTGCTACTGCCTTCAACCCTCATATGGTTCACAATTCCTTGTTTTTCTCCTCTGTCAGGTTGTTTCAACTGGTCCTAATCCAGAGTTCGAGGAGAGGTTTTCATGGTCATTCGAAAGTCCTCCTAAAGGCCAGAAGCTTCATATTTCATGCAAGAATAAAAGCAAAATGGGCAAGGTAAGCTCATTTTAGAGTTCTGATAGAGGATACAAGCTATTCTCCTGTTAACTATTACTAATCATTTTACAAATAAAGGGACACAATGAACATTCTGTTCAAATATGGTTCTCAATTTCTATCACTTCTTTACTTCTGCTAAACTCGTTCCGCTTTAATGACAGAGTTCATTCGGGAAGGTCACCATCCAGATTGATCGTGTAGTTATGCTGGGTGCAGTTGCTGGGGAGTACACCTTGTTGCCCGAGAGCAAAAGTGGACCCTCGAGGAATTTGGAAATAGAATTCCAATGGTCCAATAAGCAGCAGCAGCAGTTGGAAGAAGGTTCTTCTTAATCAAATCGCATATTAGGGTAGAGGAACAATTGTTTGGAACTTTTTTCTGTTTTCTGTTTCCTTATTTCTTCCTGTTTAATTATAAGGTGAATGTATATAGTGTCTGGTATAGGTTTTACTACTCTTTGATCATATTTAGTTGTTGTAACGGCTTTTGTCAATGTATTCTTTTGTAACTTGAGTCACTTAGTATCTTTAAGGAAGGGACATGGATTCATGGTTTGCTTCCTTTGTATTTTTTGTATTCATATTTGTTTGTTGAAAGAAAACAATTTTTTCTGTTTGGACTGCCAAGTAGAGGATGTGTATTGTAATTCATAAATTCCATTTCTCTTCCTGTTTGGAAAGCCACCTGGTAATTGGAATTGGTGTAATTACTACCCTAGTAATTACACAAAGCCTAGTAATTACGCATTGTAATTACAACGATCTGTTTGTTTGTCATAATGTAATTACAGTGTAATTACAAGCGTGCTGTTTGGTTGCACAAGTGTAATTGCACAGTTAATTTAATTTAAAAATAAAATTTAATTATAAAAAATTTAAAATTAATATTTAAAAAATATGTGCCATTATAAATAATATTAAGTTAGTTATTTAATAATACAATTTTTCTTGAAAATATGTTAATTAATAATCATATATTTGTAACTAATATTGTAAAAAATAATTGATATATAATTTCAAATTAATAATATTTTAATTTAATTGATTATAAAAATTAAAAGCAAACCTTTTTTGTGAGAACATCATGGGATTGGATATTTGACAAAAATAAATATTTATAAATATAATGCCATAACACTATTCAAATGTTTGACAATAATTCTATCAATCAGAAGTAAAAATAAACAACGTACTGAATGTAAATAACAAATTCAATAAGATTCAAAAGTTAAATATTTTTAAAATCGAAAATATAACCTAAATTCAAAATCCGAAAGAATATTTTTAACATAATACCCTTATGTCAAATTCTAACGTTACATAAGTAAGCTTCAACATAACATAAGTAAATCTCCTATAATTCAAAAAAGTTAAAACAAAAAATAAGTCAATAACCTCATTCACAACGAAATTCTACTTTAATAATTTCACTTTTTATATGTCAAGTTTTAATGACTCATTCTTTCTAATATTAAGAGATGTAGTTTCAAAAATTAGAATATTAACACGGTTATGCTTAAATGAATAAAATAAAAAACTAAAAAATACTGTTAATTACACAATAACAACAAGTAAAGGTTGGAATGAGAAGAAAGGAAATGAAAAATAAATTCTATAAAAGAAAAAATATATTTTAAAAAATACAAATAATTAAAAAGTAAAAATAAAAAAGAAATTAAATAATAGAAATAAAAATAAATTAAAAAAGAAAAGAAATTAAAATAAAATTAAAAAGAAATAAACTAAAAAGTAACCCTGTAATTACAGGGTGTAATTACACCCAATTCTTCTCCCTTGAGAATTGGAGAGTGTAATTACACCCTCTCAATTACACTCAATTCCCACTTAAGCGTAATTACCTGGTCAAACAAAGAAGCTAAATCATTTGCAGTAATTACACTCAATTACACCCAATTCCAATTACCTGGGTGGCTTTCCAAACATGCCCTTATTGTTATGTGAGAATTCAGTCTGTCGTATGCATTCTTTATTTCAATATCAATCACCTCTTTTTCCATAAAAGATAACTCTATATTGCTGTTAATTATTTGACCAATTTTTAGAATGAAATTATGTATGTTTGAAATCTTACTCAGAAAGATGTAGGTACTGCATAAAGCATATTACAAGTTAAAAAATAAAATCAATTACGCTAATTTAGACTGTAAGGTATAAGATAAATAAGTGGCTCCATTGTTGTCCTAACCAATAAATTAAATAAAATAAAATTAGAGAGCAAGCCAGTTTGCATGTGAAAATGTTGTTTTGATGCTTCATATTAGGACAGTGGATCATGAACCGTGAAGGAGTATCGGAAATTCACTAAGTTTATAAAAGATTTTGAGAAAACCCAACATAAAGCTCTACTTTAATTTTTGCTTTTACTTTTCTTTTCTTTTATATTGGTTTACATTAGCAAATCATCCATGTCTTTCTTGTTCCGCTAGCTAGGAGGTAATTTGAGGGTTGTCATTGCGCGCACCTATGGTTGTAATCGCATCTAAGCCATTACTGACAAGAGGATCATGCGTTTAAGTGGCAAGAAGCCAAGCACGGAGTATTTGGTCGTATGGAAGGGGTTGTCACCGAGAGTAGCTACTTTGGAGAGAGAAAGAGAATTTTGGCAATTCTGAGACCATATCCAATCATACTTAGAGAGTGCTTGCGTTGAGGATGTCACAACAATAGGTGGGGAGAATGTCACAACCCGTTCAAAATACCCCAACTTTCCAACCAACACAATGTGCCAAAGATAGCAGACGGGAGTGCGACTTATGTTCATGGTTGTATGCCCGACCATGCCGAGGCGAGCACGGGTGGCATGGAACATGTTCACAAGGATCTTGGCATGATAGAAGACCTAGGAGCTCGAGGATGGATGTGGAAGAGTGGCCAAGACAATGGCAGGAACACGTAGAATATAGGGACAGAGAGAGGAGAAGAAGAAGAAGAAGAAATGACATTTGCTGAAATTGGAACCATCCACAAAAATGATGTGTAGTAGAGATGTAACTCCGATACTAATTAACGAGATGAAAAATGAAATTGTTCGAGGCTAAATGTTAATTTTATGATATTTACGAGCTAAATAAAGTTTAGCATTTGATTTGGGAGAGCTCAAAATTCAAAATTCACGTTCAAGTAGTAGCTGTCTTAGGATATGACTTTCTAATTAAAATTTAATACAAGAAATTCTTTCTTGAAAACCTTATAATGATCTTTTATAAGAGCATATCAAGAACTCAAAACTTAGTAAGCTTAGTATGGTTTCTAAACATGCGAAACTAGTCTTATGCACACATTTTTACATATCATTCTTGAAGTTACTTTAGGTAGAATACTACAATCTTGTTTTTGTATAGTGTTGTGAAATTGATATACTATTATTTTACACGCTTATGGGCTAAAATAAATAGAAATCCAACAAGCTAATGCCATGATAGATTTTGAGTATTTATGCCAGACCACTAAGCATGCTGTACATTATAGCATATTATTAGCATGATCTTTGTTAAATAACCTTTATTTAACCTTCGGGGTACCTTTTGTGTCTAACAACAATTACAAGGGGTTATGAATTGTTGCCAAGTCTTAATGAATAGATCCGATTGCAACTTTCAATATCAGAAGTTTCAAAACGAAATTAAACCCACGATTAATCAATATTTGTGAAGGTTTTTTTTTTCAGTAGAAAATCTTGTTTGAAATGCGGAACAATCTGAGTTATGTTAATAAAATGAAGGATGACTTAAAGCTTACAGTGTTTATCATTCAGATTGAGAAGAAAAAGACCCAAAAAAACATCTTAATTGACACTGACATGGCCTTGTGAAAAAAGGAGAAATAGAGAGGCAATCTAAGACAAAAGTCAGTTCCTCTCTTAACATGTCTATGTTCTGTTCCAGTGATATCATGATGTCCTTGGATTTCAAACATGACAACACTATTAACAAAATAACAAAGAAAGTGTCCTTTGATTTCAAACATGACAACACTATTAAAAAAAACAAAGAAAGTGAGAAAATGAACAAGCAAATCATCCCAACATGCCCAACAACACAAAAATTCCCAAATTGGCAATTCAGTACACTTGATCTTAGGCAAGTCGCTGCTATCAGAAACAATGTATGGTCCGAAAGACAAGTCCCCAAATCATGGAGAAATTGCACGAATTACCCTTCAAATGGGCTAATCTTTAATTTTTGTCCTTTAACAATTGATTTATGCCTAATGGTGCATATGTTCTTTAGTCATGCGGGGCATATCATATGAGATTATAATGCGAAAATATAACCTTATGCCCCACGAAAAAGTTATCTGCTATGAGGGGAAAAAAATTAAAGACTAACACAAAATAGGGGCATAAGTGCCAATGACCTACAAATTATTTCTAGCACTTTGGCCTATGTGAAATTTTCCATGCATACAATGGAACAAAAAAAATCTATATAAACAAGACGAATTGATTGAGTTTCAGTTTTAGTATTGTTAGTGAGTTTACTTTAGATTAAATATTTATTAGTAATCTTTCAGTCTCGTTAGAAATTTATACGTCAGTAGAAAACTTCTAGTGCTAGAAAATATAATATTGGAAATGGAGGGATATGGACAATGAAAATTTATATAATCGATCCCCAATTTGCTTGAAATTAACTAGTTATAAACCCTAACCACATGGTATGAACATAGATATTTTCTTAGTTTTTTCTTTCTTTTTTTTTTTTTTAGGGGGAGGGGTCCCAAAAAACAGCAATTTTCTCAGAGGTTTTAAGTACCCACATGGGAAATCTTTCATTATTATTGAAAAAAAGGTTGGTGTCACATCCTCCAGCTACAAAACCAACAGAACTGATTTAGGACACTTGAGCTACCAACTCTTGAAACTTTTGTCCTTTAAGAAATACAAAGAGCCCTCCATTATTATATTTGCTGATTCATCCTTTTTTGCTTTCACTTTCTTCTATCATTCATTCTACTTGTCACTTAAGCAAAGCTTGATGTGTTCCTTGCCATTATTAGTCCAAATGGCAAGTGAAAGAGCCATATAGAGCATATATTAAGCTCCCTGGTTTATGATACTTGCAACAAGTTTACGCAGACAAACTGTAATTCTCATACAAGTTACTATGAGTAGGTATATTTCATTATTTAATATTTAGAAGCTTTATCCTTTCTTATTGCCTTAATCAAGAGAACATAATAAATGTAATTTAAAGAGTACTATTTATATTCCAACTCAACCATTATTAGTTGACTTTTGCAGTCAAAATTATGGAATTTGGCTATCAAAATTAATGGATGCATTTAGTCTTTTAACTAGAACAAGGACTTAATTATTTGATCAGATTTGTACGCTAGTTCAATAAGTAGGTATTATCGTTTTTATACTTAACTAATCAAGATCGAATATTACTCTACATGAAGAGGAGCGTTAGAACAACGGGGTAAAGTTGTTTTCGTGATTTGTAGGTAGAGGCGGATTCAGGATTTAAATTATGTGGGTTCAATCTTAAGATTTTTAGTATTGAACCCATTATATTTTAAAAGTTATGGGTTCATATCTACTATATATTATAATTTTAATAATTTTTTACACATAAATTTATGCTCCCTGTCGAAAGTTAGGGGTTCAATTGAACCCCCACTTAATAGGCTAGATACGCGAACCCCCACTTAATAGGCTAGATACGCCCCTCTTTGTAGGCCACGCATTCGAACCATGAGATCATGCTTGTAGTAGGCTGCCTAATTATACCCCCTTGGAGTGCGACCCTTCTCCAAACCTTACGTGAACGTGAAATACTTTATGCACAAAACAATTTTTTTTTAAAAGCAAAAAAGAAGAAGGTGGTAAAGTTGGATCAATTTTTCTGTGGTATATGGGGAAAAGGGGAATATCAAGAAACCATGTAGTATTATTCTTGGTTGCTGTTAACATTAACAGCTAGTCAATGTTAAGGACTAAAATGGAGTCCATCAAAGAATTAATGTCAAATCTCTGTAGCTTTTTAAGACTAATAATCATGTTAAGGGGAGCACATGATTTTGCTTAAAGTAAAGTACCTAGTTAATTCTTCAAAGAACAATGAAAACAATTTCCGTTTTTCCTCTTTCTTGTTGATTGTAACTTAATTCTTTTTTGATTGGTATATTTAGGTGAGCTATCACCATGTAAATTTCTTTTGCAAGACAGTTATTGGAGAACTTGTTATGCTGATTATGTTTATTACCCTATTCCAACTCAAATTATAATGCTTATAAGATTCCATCTTTAAAAGGAAAAAAAATCAAACAAGCCATAATCGAAAAATGAGGTAATTACTACAATTCAACTTTCAACTTTTCATATAAAATAAGGCTTGGAAAAATAAAGATCGAAATGAAATCATAATTTTCTTCATTAGAATATTGAGCTACATATAATTATATTCAAAATTTAAGTACTACTAAGCTCCCAAACCTTGTTTACTACTAAGAATTAATTGGAAGATCTGATAACAAAACCAGCACTACGATATTCTTTTACACCAGAAAGGAAACATATAGAAAGAAATAAAAACAACAGGGAGATGGCAAAATATCTTTAAAGCTATATTTTATTTCCGACTTTATCTCTAATCTCAAAATGTTTGATATACTTTTTCCTTTCTCCATGCCTTATCTTATTTAAGGAAGTTTTTGTTTTGTCGTTAAGAGTTATTTTAGGTAACATGCCGGAGTTTAGATAGTTAATTGAAACCAAACTTTGAGCTTATTAATTATCACAAATTATAAATGTAATAATGCATAAAATATCAAATTTTGGAATAATTGAATGGGATTATCTTTATGCCTATACATAAAAAAGTTACATCTTTTATATAGCTAATTTTAATTGAGTGAAAAATGCAGTGGCGAGGAAAGTAGTACTGCTAAGGAAGGATTGGTGAAATATCTTATACTCCATAAAACAATTCAAAGCTCAAAACAAGTAATATAGCCGTAAAGTGACGAAAAGGAGGACGAGTATAGTGGCGAGGAGGATATACGTAGACTCCAATGTGAATACAAGACAGGGGCAAGGATGACTACTAGACTCATAAAACGACAAACTAAGTTAAAGGGTGGAGGTAAAAAGGAAAAATAGTGTAAAGAATAAAATGAAATTATTAAATACTGCTAAAGAATAAAGTTTTATTAATATATATAAATTAATTTCTAATTAAAGTTGGGCTTATTTTAGTAAACTTACAAGTGATTATATAGTATCATACCGTCAAATCAAACAATATGTTATTAAATCACAATAAACGATACTTATTTTTCCAAATATTGTGTTTCATTAATACAATACAATACAATACAATACAACACCATATGTATCCTAAACGTACATTAATTATTTAAAACAACCATCCAAACAGAGGGTTAAACTTCAATGTGGATACAAGACATCGGGCAAGGAGAACTACTAAACTCATAAAACGACAAACTAAGTTAAAGGGTGGAGGTTAAAAAAAAAAGGGTAAAGAATAAAATGAGATTATTAAATATGCTAAAAGAATAAAATGAGATTATTAAATACGGCTAAGGATGAAAATTAAAATAAAAAAGGTACCACTAGGTTAATTTAGCCTAATGGCCTTTAAAGTAAAAAAAGAAAAGAAAAAAAGGAGGTCATGTAAAGTCCGATATCACCATTAATAGTAACGTAAAATGGGCTTTTATTATTATTACATAATATCAATAGATTAATGTGCTTCAATCCAAATAATCACGTCAATGAATCAAACTCTACATTAATAATGTCAAACAACTTAAATACCAAGTTAATGACACTCAACAACTCAATTCGAGTTCAACTTTTGGCTAAAAGCCTACATCCTCCATTCTTATCCTTAAGCTCTAATCTCTTGATTAATAACTCAATGCTTAAACTTAGTCGCCAATTTAGAGTCGTTAGAACCATTAAACGTTTCACCAACACCCAACATACCATTATTCATCTTTCTCTCCTTCAAGAACCCTAACTTTATGAATTTTGATTTCTAGGTTCTTGTCCAAATTTATATATGTTTAAACGATGGTTTATTATCTTCAAACACGTCTACATAACATAATAGTTAATGCTCTTAAGGTTGGGATAACCATCTTACATCCTTTTGAAGAAAATCCTAGCTTGAGATAAATGGGGTTATGGATTCCGGAAGAAATCTCTAATTTTCATGTTAGAATCCGCAATTCCGCATATAATGAATATACTCAAAATATCACAAGGAACTTACCTTGATATTTTTGAAATTTTTAATCACAATAAGTTACAGATATTTCTATGAATATGAGTTATTTTATTAAAAATGAAGTGTGTCATTCTTTTTTTAATTAATACTCTTTCCATCCATTTTTATTTGTCCTGTATTAACTTGACACACCCCTTAAGAAGTCATAAATAAAATGATAATTTTACTATATTACCCCTAATTATTACTAAGTCATCTAATAATTAAAATCAATTAAACATACATTAAAAATTATGGAGCCACTAATAATTTCTTGAAGTTTCCGACTCAATAATTAATACTGAGGGTAAAATAGGTATAAAATGATAAATATCTCTTGATATTTTAAACTGGACCAATAAAGATGGATATCTATTTTTAGTATACAAAGCTAAAAGAAAAAAAAAAAAGTACTCCCTCCATTCACTTTTACTTGTTCACTGTGAACTTTACATACCTCTTAAGAATTAATAAATGAAATGCATAATTTACTATAGTACTCATATTAATTGGTGTCTAATTTTAATGAATATAAAAAATAATTTAAAATGAGTAATTAATAATATAAATAAAATAAAAAAGTTATTTTCTCTTAACATGCTAAAAATAATAAGTAAAAATAAAAAAATTATTTTTGAAATACTAATATTCAAAATGACTAGTAAAAGTGAAAAATCTTACTTTTTAAATGGTGAACAAGTAAAAAGCAACGTAAATAGAAACAGCAGTATTTATTTGTTGATTGATTTGGTTTAGAATGAAAGACAAAAGTTACTTATTGCAGAAAAAGACTGTAGAGCTTGAAAAAGCGTGAAGTAATGTGCATTATATAAAGATTCCCACCACAATGCTGATAAGTGACACGCGTGATCTCCTTCTTTCTTACTCCTCATCTCTCCCCTACTTTCCTCTTTTACTTCACTTACCCCAAAATCCTCTCCTCTCATTCACACCTATACGTACACACACAATATATATACACATACCCCAAAGCCATTTCCTGTTAACTTACACCATTCACTCTGTAAATATACCTACACATAACACATAGAGACCATTTATACTACCAAGTTCCTTCCATTATCTTCTGAGTAAACAACAACAATAACATACCCACTACCCATTGTAATCTCACAGGTGGGAGGTCTGGGGAGAAATATAACTCGTTGAGAGTGGAATTTCAACCCACGCCCTTTCAGACCAGAACCTTAATCTGGCACCTTAGACCATCTCCTTTTTTTCCATTATGTTCTAAGTAACCTTTTCTCAAAACTAGATCCCGAGTTGAGTGTGTGTTTACTACTGGAGTTGTTGTGTATATTTTTATACTACAACTCTATAAGTTTCTTCCATTATCTTCTATGAAACAAAAACAAACTACACGACCAGAACTTTAATCTGACACCTTAGACCAACTCGGCCATCTCATAAATATATATTTATACTACAAGTTCCTTCCATTATCTTCTGAGGTGGGTCTGACGAGAAATATAAATTGTTGTTGAGAGTGGGATTTGAATCCAGGCCCTTTAGGACCAGAACCTTAATCTGACACCTTAGACCAACTCGGCCATCTCATAGATCTTGGTTTCAATGGCGATTTCCAGAGTGGGTTTTGTAGCAATAGTTGTGGGGTTATCTTTACTGGTTGAATGTGGGGTAGCTGGTATGTATTCATCAAAGTTAGTTCATAGATACTCTGATGAAGTGAGAAGAAAACTTAAGGTTTCAAGGAATGTGCCGCAACATAGGAGTTTGGAGTATTATGGAAGGTTGATGAATAGTGATTTGCAGAGGCAAAAAATGAAAGCTGGTTCTCAGTTTCAGCTTCTTTTTCCTTCTGAGGGTAGCAAGACCATGCCCTTGGGGAATGATTTTGGATGGTTGGTCTTTTATCCTTCTAAATAATTACTCCTTCCATCTCAAATTATCTGTCGTGATTTCTAAAAATAGTTGGTCTCAAATTATTTGTCTTTTTTCGAGACAAAATTAATTACTCATACCGTCCCAATTTAAGTGTTTTAGTTTGATTGGACGCGAAGTTTAAGAAACAAAAGGAGACTTTTGAATCTTGTGGTCTTAAAATAAAGATAAGTATAGTGTCCTTTAAATCTTGTGGTCTTAAAACTTGTCGGTTAAAATGTTGAAATTTGACAACTTACTAAATATAAAAATATCTATATAATGACCAAAAAAAAAATATCTTAAACTAAATATCTATATAATGTCCTTAAAAATGTCATCTTAATCTTGTATCCTTAAATGTTGAAAATGTTGTCAAAATAAAGAGTTGTCAAATTAGGAAAGAGACTAAAAAGGAATAGACAAATAAATTAAAACCAATGGAGTATATTTTAGGAGCATAGTATAATGTTCTTGTTAAAAATAGAGCAGTTCACTGAAATACTGTTTGAGGGCTTAATGATACAACTTTCTAGAAAAGGGTTGTGATTGATGTTAGGAGACTTTTATTAATGTGTGTATAGTTAAAGCTTTCTTGTAATTCTAGCCTGTATCTATCCAACATGTTTATTTATTATAATGTGTTGCTCCATTGGGAATTTTAAAATTTGGGTTTTGGAAGCATTAATGAAATAGTGAATGGGTCATTAGAGAGTATAAACTATTTTATCTTCTAATTATAAGGTCTAAATTTGATGTTTTTGTCAAAGCATCTCTTTTTGGAGTAATGATGTGACATTTTTTGGAAGCTTTGGTTTTTTTTTTTTTTTTTTTTTTTTTTTTTTTTAAGGAAGTTCAATTAGGACTTAGTTGTTTTTGGCTTGTACATGTCTGAGCAATTCATAGTTTGGAAACAAAAATTCGAGTTCCAAAAGCATTTATGAAAAGTCAATGGATTTTTAAAAAACATCAAACGTGGATGGTGGCTAAGTACTAAGACAATGGTATGTTATAAATTAGCCCATAATTATCGTAACTGAAAGCGACTCCATAATCAAGTTTGTCTGTAATCTATCTATTGAATACACTAGATTAACATATGCAAAAAATGGGACATAGTGGGATAGTCAGGGTGTACTTATATGGAGGACTGATGCATTTACAGTGAACATAAGGATTTTGGGATTTGGTTGATGTATTATTCTCCTTGGGGGGTGAAATATAGGATGTTAAACCTTTTTAAAATTAGCCGTTTCACCTTGAATTAAATAAATAAAAAAAAAAAAAACATGGTTAGGGGTTTATCAAATGAAAGTTAATGTACGTGAATTACATTTTTTTGGGTCTGTATGGTTTGATGCAAGTTCAAATTTGGAGCTTGATTTATTCTCTTTTTGTGTTTTATATTTTAAGAGTTAGCATTCCGGGTTATATGAAGATCCTAATCCAATATTATGCACTTTTACTCAGGTTACATTATATGTGGGTTGATATAGGAACACCGAATGTTTCCTTTCTCGTTGCACTGGATGCTGGAAGTGACTTGCTGTGGGTTCCATGTGAATGTGTGCAATGTGCTCCTCTTTCAGCCAGTTACTATAGCAGCCTGGTATGCAATATTAACCAAGAATGTTATACCACTGTTCTAAATGTTTGTTGCTAGTTTCTTGCTGGTAAGGACTGCAAATAGGTTAGGCTCGTTTTGCTGGTTTCAGTTGAGTGGTTTGACATCCAAACCATGCTATAAAATCATTTATTAAATCAATACATCACACTAACTTTTTATGTTTACCTCTATAGTTTTCTTTCTCAAAAAAATGTTTATATTCATAGTTCGACACTTAACTGCTATAGAAGGGTATATACGTAGTTAGTTGTGAGTTGTGACTGAGCTAAATGTTGCTTCCAACGCACACGCAAGTATACGTGGTCGCCAAGTAAAATAGTGACTCTTGAAAGTCGGATATCGCATCCACAGGGACTTATGATCAACGGTTCAACGAAAATATACTATTGCTACCAAGTATGCAAGTAAATAAGAGAATGGTTGTTTTATTTTATAATTATTACAAGAAGTAAATAACTAACTATTTATGCGAGCAAGTTGTGACGAATGTTGTTTAATTGCTAGAATTTATCACAGAGAGATGAGTATTCTAGGGTCGTGGTTGGTTCACCAATCCTATTGAGCCTTTCAAGTATCTTATCTTGGTAAATTCATTCACAATTGCTAATTAACCGGATTATTAATCTCGTAGTATTCTTCCGAATCGCTACTTGCCGATTCAAAACAGTTCGCCACCTATATTCCTATGGAATTGACCTGTTAAGAATGCAATACACAAACGGTACTTACTTGATTGCGGTAACTAAGTATATTCCTATCCTAGTCACAAATTCTAGTCCAATTATAGGGATAATAAGATCACAATCTCTTTACTTATTCTCTAAACTAATAACGTCTTTCCTAAGCACGTATATTAATTAGTAAATAGAACTCAATCACGTTACGCAGACAATCAAGAAATTAAGAACAGAAGTAAAGAAACAATTGTATACGAACAAAATACTAAGATTTAAATATGACCACAACCCCAGAATTAGAGTGTTTAGTTACACATGATTCGAGGAAAGATGGAAGAATTCATGGATAAGCTAAAGTTCAATGGAAAGAAAGTAATAAGAGACGAACAAAAACCTAGACAAGCCGTGTTCAAGTCTCAAAAATCATCCAAACTGAAATATTCTAATGTAGAAACGTCTATTTATAAGCTAGGGCAAATATGTGATAAGTTGGCCTAATCTCAATTCAACTAGGACAACTGGACGCGCTTGTGTGTTGCTCGTGCGTCGCATGATCAGCGCATGAGTGCTGCTGTGCCATAGTTGTGCGCTGTATGGTCATCACATGACAGGCTTGATCGACAGAGAGGTGGTTTTCTCGCGCTGGTTGTGCGATGCACAGCCAGTGCATGAGACCCTTCGGTGGTCCATTTTGATGCTAAGTGCTGCAACCTCCTTCCGTTAACTTGACCCAACTGCGACTGCCTCGGAATCAACCAGAATTTCTCGGATTATCATTCATTTGCCCTTGTTGTACCTAATCATACAAACATACCAAGATAAGCACAAGTACAACAATTGCCATTCAAAAGCTGCTATTAAAGTGCTAAGAAATAGAGGGAAAGTGACACGAAATCTAGATATTTGTGCCAAATATCACCAAACACCATACCTTTCTAAACTCTCATTCAAAATCTTTCTGGAGGTGAAAAGAATAAAAAATAAAAAATAAAAAAATCTTTCCGGAGGTGAATTGTTTGGGAGGTTAATATACTTCCATTGACACATAAGAAGGCGAGGAAGGAGGCGAAGCTAGCGGTTACGGCGGCTAAGACGGCTGCTTTTGGAGGCTTGTATGAAGATTTGGGGGAAAAAGCGGGGACGAAGTTGTACGGGCTAGCCAAAGTGAGAGAGAGGAAGGCTGGGACTGGATCGAAGTGAAGTGTATCGAAAGACGAGGGAGGGAAGTTTTGGTGGAGGATGCCTTTATTAGACGAAGATGGCGATCTACTTTCATAAACTCCGAACGAAGATGGGGACGGAAAATCGTTTTAGGCCAATGGAGCTCTGCGAGGGCCCGCGATTTTGGATACTGCAGGCGGGTCAAGGTTGAAGAGGTCGAGGGGGTTATGCGGAAGATGAGCAGGGGGAGAGCGACCGGGCCAGATGAAATACCGGTAGAATTTTGGAAGAATGCGGGTAGGGGAGGCTTGGAGTGGCTTATGCGGTTGTTGAATGTTATTTTTAGGACGGCGGAGATGCCTGAAGAGTGGAGATTGTGCACCATGATCCCGTTGTATAAAAACAAGAGGGATATCAGGGTGCAACACACATGGGGGTATCAAGCTGTTGAGCCATACGATGAAAGTTTGAGAGAGAGTGGTGGAAGCGAGGGTGAGGAAGTTAGTTTTTATTTCGGAGAACTAGTTCAGATTCATGCCGGGGCGTTCGCCTACAGAAGCCATTCACCTTGTGAGGAGGTTGGTGGAGCAGTATAGGGATAAGAAGGCGGCACTTGCACATGGTGTTTGTTGACCTTGAGAAGGCTTACGACAAAGTCCCCGAGAGAGGTGCTTGTGGAGATGTACGGAAGCTAGAGGTGTTCTTGCAGCATACGATTAGAGCGATTAAGGACATGTATAATGGAGCCAAGACCGGGTGAGGACGGTTGGAGGTGACTCGGAACACTTTCCGGTCACGATGAGCTGCGCGGGGGTTCGCTCTTAACTTTATTTACGTTTCTTTGTGGCAATGGACGCTACGACAAGCCACGTTCGAGGAGAGGTTCCGTGGTGCGTGTTGTTTGCGAATGACATTGTGCTTATTGATGAGTCGCGGGAGCGTGTTGCGAGGCTGGAGGTTTGGCGGACAGACTTTGGAGTCGAAGGGTTTCAAGTTGAGCAGGACTAAGACAGAGTACTTAGAGTGCAAGTTCAGTGATGGGAGTCGAGTAGAGGATGAGGATGTGCGGTGGATACTCGGAGTCGTAAATCGAAGAAAGAAAGTTTCAAGTACACAGGGTCGATCGTCAAGGGTGGCGAGATTGACGACGATGTCACACATCGTATTGGAGCGGGATGGATGAAATGGAAGCTCGCATCGGGGTGGTTGTGCGATGAGAAGGTGCCGCCTATTTTAAAGGGAAAGTTCTACAAAGCGGTGATTAGACCGGCTAGGTTGTATGGGACGGAATGCTGCCTAGTTAAGAAAGCTCATGTCCAGAAGATGAAGGTAGATCATGTCAAGAAGCTGAAGTTAGCTGAGATGCAGATCTTTGAGATGGATGTGCGGGCATACCAGGAGAGATAGGATTCGGAATGAAGTGATTCGGGACTAGGTGGCTATGGCCCATGTGGTGGATAAGATGCGGGAAGGGAGGTTGAGGTGGTTCGGCTATGTGCAGCGGACATGCGTTGATGCGCCAGTGAGGAGGTGTGAGAGGATGGCAGTGCTGGGCCTGCAGAGAGGGAGGGTTAGGCCAAAGAAGGCATGGGGAGAGGTGATTCGGCAGGACATGACGCTACTTCAGCTTACCAAGGACATGATCGGTGATAGGAGGGGGTGGAGGTCGAGTATCAGGGTAGAGGGCTAGTGGGGGGCCGCGGGGTTTTCTTTCTCGTATTAAGAGTATTTTTATCCTGCTTCTATGTGTTAGGTCTTGTCTATCTTTCTTTGTTTTATCATGACTTCATTGCTCTTGCTATTTCTCATTTTCGCATTGTTTTGATTTGCTTGTCCGTATCTGACTCTTTTCCCATATTTTCTTTTGAGCCGAGAGTCTTTCGGAAACAGCCTCCCTACCTTTCAAGGTGGGGTAAGGTCTGTGTACACTTTACCCTCCCCAGACCCCACATTGTGGGATTCAATTGGGTATGTTGTTGTTGTTGACACATAAAGGGTCAATTCTTAACCTTCAGTTGTGAGAGATGATGTCCACGAGGTGCTTTAGTGACTTCTGATATTATTAATGCTTTAGGAATATACTAATTATACTTCTAACAGACAGTTATAAATTTTGTTTAATTAAGTCTTAATGGCAATTACATGAATAGGAAAGAAGAGGCCTTAATGTCAATAATGTAAAGAAGAGGCCTTAATGTCAATAATGTTGATGTTTAAATTAGTCACAAGAACTTGTAACACTTCAATTATCAGGTAGACAAGTTCATGTACTGCATTCATGAATGTTTTTTGTTTATTCAGAATTTCTAACTTCATAGTAGACTTGGGTGTAACTGAAAATTTGGGCCTTTACTGGTTAAGTACCCGTCTGTAATCAACGCTTGGTGAACTTGTCTAAGTCTTGATTCCTATTTTTTTATTTGGTTTCTGTTTCTGCCATTTGTCTTTTAATATCTCTTCTTTTGGTTTAGTGATCATGGTTTCTGTGACCGTTAGTAGCATGATACCGCTTTGAGATATCTGAAAATAAAGCTCTCCACCTTAAAAAACTGATGTTTTACTTTTGAGTATAGAATAACAGAAGGGTCCAAGGCCATTTCAGGTAACATTTTCAGTGTCACCTATTCCACTGGATAATATCCGTATGTTCGTTATAGTTTGTGCCTGGAATAGGCAGAAACCATCAGAGAGCTGGTATTACACTAAGACTGTTAAATGGGCTGTTTGAGAAACTTAGACGGGTTGAAGCGGGACGAGTGAACCAACGGGTCATGACCCAACCCATCCAATGGTCGTTTTGGTCAAGATAGGTTGAATCAGTTTGGGCCGAACAATTGGTCATGACCCCGCCTGTCCAATTTGACTTATCAATAATTTATTCTCAATTGGTTAGGTTACGTTAATATTGGCCTAATTTGACACCCCTAGAATATACTAAGGCATCAGAGAAACAAATTAATTTAAAAACTGAAAATAAAAAGAAAAAGATTCCTACAGAACAAGTGTCGGATAAACAAATCTGAGACAATTTATATGTCTTCATGGAGTATTACGATATCTCATCTTTCTACATTGTATTCGGGTTATATTCAACTTAAAATAACATGCAGTTCATAAATCCCGATGGAAACTTCAGAAAATTCTACATTTTATTCAACATCATTTGTGAGTTGTCTTGTCAGATCATGGTAAGTGACAAATTATTTCTTTGAGTTGCTGGCTCTCCTACTATGAAAAATTTAAAGTCATCTTAATCCCATTTCCTTTGTATAGATATCAGTAAACGTGGAGTCTTTGCTAATACTGCCTACAGGTTTAGCACTTATATCAGATGATTGATTGGCAGGTGCTCCCTGGTATTTGGGGCATCTATTATGCAGGAAAAAGATCTAAACGAGTACAATCCATCTGGCTCAAGCACAAGTCAGTTCCTGTCGTGCAGCCATCAGTTATGTGAACTGGGTTCAAATTGCAAAAACCCTAAGCAGCCTTGCCCGTACACTGTGAACTATGTATCGGAGGATACATCCACATCCGGAGTGCTCGTAGAAGATATCCTGCACCTTGCATCAGGCAGCCGTATGACAGCCAACAACTCTGCCAGGGCTCCAATCACTTTTGGGTGTGTGTCACTGAATTGCTGCTTGTATCTCAAGTTCAAATAAGAACTTTGTGCATGGACTATTTTCACATCGTTCTGTTTGAAAAGACTGTATTAAGGAGGTCTCAATTTTTTTCATGTCAGATGTGGTAGTAAGCAAACTGGTGGTTACCTAAATGGAGTTGCACCTGATGGCCTTATGGGCTTGGGACCTGGAGAGATTTCAGTTCCCAGTCGTCTTGCCAAAGCTGGATTAGTCCGAAACTCCTTTTCTCTTTGTTTTAAGGAAGATGATTCAGGAAGGATTTTCTTTGGAGACCAAGGGCCTGCTAGCCAGCAGACAACTTCTTTTCTGCCTTCAGAAGGACAATTGTATGTCATCTTATGTTAAATAGAGACTTAATCTTACCTTATTAAAAAACACTTATGAATTTTAGAGGCTTGCTTATTAGTTTGATTGCTTTATTTGTTGTTTACCTCTGCTTTTGTCTTGCATGTATGTGTTGTTAAACTCTCTGTTAACTCACATCACGATTGATTCATGGTCCAGTGTTACTTATGTTGTTGGCGTGGAATCATGTTGTCTTGGGAGCTCCTGTATTGATCAGACAAACTTCAAAGCCATTGTGGATAGTGGGTCATCATTTACATTTCTCCCAGATAAAATTTATGATAGTGTTGTTAAAGAGGTAAGCTTACACCTTCTTGCTGCTTATTGTACTTTAAAGTGCAGAAATTTTATGTCCTTTTCCGGTTACAGTTTGACAGAGAAGTGAATGCTACAAAAGCTAGCTTTGAAGGATATCCTTGGCAATATTGCTACAAATCCAGGTAATGGCATATAAGAGAAATAGAGATCTACTTTCTTTTTTCTGCCTCATCATATGTACTGAATGAGTATTTGAACCTAGACAGTTCTGAAGGGTTACCGAAGATTCCTTCATTTACTCTGAAGTTCATGACAAACAGCACCTTTATAGTCCAGGATCCTGTATTTGTGATTTATGGCAGTGAGGTAAGCGCTTGAATACACTCCACCTGTTTTTGTATCTCAGAGATGAAAATTGTGGTTCTTTTGATTATATGTATATCTGTGAGGCAGTTCTTTATTCCCTTCTCTTGGTTATTTTGTCACACCAGCTTTTGGTCCTTCACTTCCGATCATTTCGACTCATTTACCAGTACTGTATTAAATAGGCTGTCAGGTTTTCTATGTTGGTCGTGTGTAAATATATTCAATATCATGATATAGGGTGCTGTTGGATATTGTTTAGCTGTGGAGCCTTCAGGCATAGATACCGGAACGATTGGACGTAAGCTTGACCCTCTTCCCTTATGGTTTCGTCTTTTATAAACTTACAACCGTAAATAACCTCCAACTGCTAAAGTAGGAGGAAAACTGTAAAAAAATTCTGAATGCAAAAGTGTCAATTACCTCTCTCAATATTTGGACGTGCTAATAACCATTTTCCTGTACAGAGAACTTCATGACGGGATATCGCATGGTGTTTGATAGAGAAAACCTGAAACTGGGTTGGTCGCGCTCTGACTGTGAGTACCAATTTCTGATTAATAATCGTCTTGGTCTGGTCTGGATTTTGCTATACTCGCTTTGTTGTCTGTAGCCATGGGTGATTAACTTAAAAGGCATTTATTCACTTTCACTTGTTACAACCTATTCTTGTGTATTGAGAAGTTGAAATGTAACTTTTAACACCCAACAAGAGTTAATGTGGTATACATAAAAGCTTATTTCGCATTTCACCAAAAGATTATGTTGTACATGTATGGTCTTCCGGATACTATTGACTTTCTCTACTCATGTTAGCCTCTACTTTGAGTCACTTTTTTCCGTCCTCGCTTTTTAGGCTAATCATCTAAACCACTTGTCTCTACCATTCCGTTTCTTTGCCGTCTAATAGTCTTTGTTGCTCACTGTGGTAGCTTAAGTGGTAATTGAGGAGGGCGTTTGCCATCCCTAGTTTTAATAAACTATTAACTATAGTGAACTATAAACTATGCTTTATCTGTCATCTGGAGTATGGATGACAACGGCTTGCAACTAATTTTCCAAGAAAACTTGCCTTTCTGCCTTCGCTTCTTTCCGTTGTTTTATTACTTTATCTTGCTTCATTACTTCTCTGAAAAATGAAAAAGGGGCAGATAATGTGGGTAGCAGAAAGCTTAGCCCACTTTGTGGATTCTCTTTTACATTCCTTTTCTCAGGAACTTTACTTTGAGCGTGGCAAATGCTCCTTCTCAACAAATGATTTACCCCTACTTTGTTTTCTAATAAGCGTTTCTGCTTGTCAGGTAAAGACCTTACTGATAGTAGTAGACTTCCGTTGGCTCCAGCAAATGGTAGCTCGCCAAACTCACTGCCAACAGAGCAGCAGAATACCCCTAATAGCTCTGGAGTGGCCCCTGCTGTTGCCGGAAGGACACCCTCAAATTCTGCATCACCAACTAGTCGCGGGATGCCATTCAAGTTATGCTTGACAAAGTTGCTGTTTCAGTTGCTGTTTATATCAAGTAACTTCCGACGGTTCTTATATACATTGACCTTATAAGCCTTTATATATTGGTATGCCCTATAGGTTCATATTATAGATGTGTAGTTTTCCTTGTAAATCCTGTCTCCGTCTTTTGGAGCCGTTTTTGTTTTCTTATTTCCCATCCCGCGTTTCTTTGCATTTTTAGGGTTTATTGTTATTTTGATACTAGCCATCAGATAGGATGGGGCTGCTAAGATGAAGAAGAGCTTGTTTTATGCCATCTTCTAACTTTGGATGTTCAATTTCTTGTTCCCCTACTGTTATACATACATAATGCTTACTGTTGAATTCCATTCGTATGATTCTAATAAGTTTATCTATTTGCCGCTTTAGCCTGAATGAAACAACTTAATCTACCCATATTCCGTTAGTAATGAATTGAAAATCACGACCTTTGTTTTAATACAAAGGGAGTGATAGTGGCTAGTGAAGTTAAAAGTAAAAATGGAGAGTTTTATCACATTTCGGTCAGTTGTATCAGGGCATCTTTCTCTCACAAGTAGGTGGGCTCAAATTCGTTTGGTCCACTTACTTTCGGTACATTAACTTGTGAGATAAAAAAAGCCTCACACAACTATTGTCAAGTATGAAGACATAAAAGATTTGAAGATGGGAAGAAATGGAAAATAATTGCTCTTTGAACCCTGCCCTCCTTGTTCAAGTAGTTCAAGAGTGTGAGGGCGTAGTGAAAGAAGGGAAAGATATCTTTCAAAGATAAACTACCCATAAAGGTAGTTCCGGACCATCTTTTCCAGCCAGATAGTGAGCGATCACTCAGCAATGAACACTAACTGAAAGCGGCCGGGAATGAGTACCTATCCCTTATGGGAATTGAACTCGTGTCTGCGATATGAAAAGACGATGTCTCATAATTAATTAAATGTTGATCGCTTTTTAATGTTGAACATCATTCAGACGGTCATACACTAAAATATGAAAACCTTTAGAATTTCGGCGTAATTTGAAATATAGTAACTCCAAATGTTGTTCGAGTTAGAATTGGCGGTCTAAAACTCTATGAAAATTTCCTATAGTTTAAAATATGCAGTTCAAACCAATGAAAAAATTCATGGAGTTTCGATAGGTAGAAGTTGGAACTCAAGGCATTGGCTTTGGATTCCAAAGGTAAAATAAGTCAAATAATACCTTCTAAATTGTTTCACATACTTATTCATTCAGGATACACGTTTTAAAATTTAAATGTTTTATCATTATCTTGCTCATGATACCTATTAAACTCCCTGATTTTTTTTTTTTTTTTTTTTTTTGAGTTTGAACTTTAAATTTTAAAATCCATGAATCCTTCTGGAGTTTGAGCCTCAGTTTTCTCAACCATCCAACATATTGTGCTGGAACTCTATCTGTCAAAATTTCGAACTCCAGCACCGTGTGCTTCTTATATTTAATAAGGCATATATTTGTTCAAATTTTATTTTTGCATTAATAATTGAATACTTTCAATTACATTTGAAACGGTGGCTAAACTTTGATTGTCACCTAAAAACTGGGGGGAAAGAACGCGCCTCCTCTGAAACCAAAATAATTACCCGCTCATACCCCCAGAAAAAATTAAGGGCAAAAAACATATATGTGCATGGTAAGAGGTATATTTACAGAACATGACGATATTTTTCAGTTTACAAAATGTATCAATAGACTTGTTACAAAATCTATACGAATTAGGTAAATTAAAAAGAAGTAAAATAAAACACATTAAATAAGGTAAGGAAATCGTTTTACTTATTTTATCCACTTTTCTCTCTCCATTCAAAATTTAGAGATATAGTTCCCTGATTTTCTCCAACTTTTGCTTCCTTATTTCATCCACTTTTCTCTCTCCATTCAAAATTAAGAGATATTGTTACCTAATTTTCTCCATCTTTTGCTCAAAAAGTCCATTATAATCGGTAATTTTTATGTACAAAGTTCATACACCAAAAACATATATGTATAATTTTCGTATGCAATATGTATAACTATATAGATTCTTATAACTTTTATATATGAAATATGTATATAAATTGTATGTGTATTTTGATTATTATAAAGTACATATAAATTGTATAAAATCTAATCAAAGTATGTATAAATTTTGAGAAAAAATATGTATAATAAACTTGTAATTGATACAAACTAGATTTCATACAAAGTTCATACATTTAAAAATAAATATATATTAATTTTTGTATGCAATATGTATAAATGTATAAATTCATTATAATTTCTACGTATGAAATATGTATAAAAGTTGTATGTATATTGTGATTATGATAAAGTACATATAAATTGTATAAAATCTGATCAAAGTATGTATAGATTATGAGAAAGTATATATGTATAATAAGTTTTCTGATTGAAACAAATCAAATTCCATCCACATTTCATACACATATCAGTTTTCAACATTTTTAAGACTAATTGATATCGAATTTGTTCGCATTTCATACACATTGTGCCGCATATATCTAAAAAATGACATATGGCAGACTCCATACACATTTCATACATATATTAGTTTTCAACGTTTTTAAAACTACAATTTATATAATTTGTACAGATTTTCAAAACACATAATGATCATGTGTATCTCAAAACGATACAAATCAATTTTTATATACAATTAATACACAAGTTAGTAATCAAAAATACTTTGTAATATTGGTTTGGAAATTTATACTAAAGAGAAGATGGATTTTAGGTATGAAAATGGTGTCTATCAAGGAGGGAGATAGAGATAGAGATAGAGATAGAGATAGAGATAGAGATAGAGATAGAGATAGAGAAGAAGAAGTTGAATGGTAACTATCCTAGAATTAAGTCCACATTTAAAATCAAATTTTCTTCCTCAAAAAAATCCTAAAATCATGGGTGTCCCATTAAGCCCAAATTTGGTATATTTTGTAAACAAGGAAAAATATCCTTATGTTTTGTAATATAGAGTCTTAAATAGGTATTATTAGGTCATTTTCCCAAAAATTAAAACTAGCTACTCAAGATGCCCCCAAATTATGATAGCAACATGGTATATAAATATACTGAGATGGTATTATGGATGATCATGTTCATTTATTTAAAAAGACACACTTTTCTCGAAAAAAACCTCCATGATATCATCGGCTTATATACATATATTGTGACGGTATCATGGAGGACTGCTTCAATCCTTCAATGACACTCCTTAGGACCATGGTACCATCGTGGTATATAAATATATTGAGATGGTATCATGGAGGATTGCTTCAGTCCTTTTCTTAGTCCTTCGTGATACCATCATGATATATAAATATCTTCAGAATGATTATGTGGAGAAGGGATTTATGCAGGGGCACATCGGGTAATTAGTTTGGGCCCGGTTAAGCAGAAGTGAAAATAGTTTGGGAGGGGGCAGGGGCGCGTAATTAGTCTGGATTGGGCGTGCAATTAGTGATGTTTTCCCAAAAACTGATCATTCCACCTAATTTTTTCCCCAAAGATGTATATCAAGTCCAGTTAGATGGGCTGTTTCCGCTTAGGGCCATTTTGCAGGCTCTTGGAAGGCAAATGTCCAGTAATTTTTTGTTCATCGAATTGGTTCTTTCAACGTTTTTTTTACATAATCTGTAACTTGTTCGCCCGAACCTTGTGTACTCCATAGTCAATGATTTGAGGCTCATAGTCTAGTGCTTGTGCCATAATTTAGATCTGACATTTTGCCATTCTAAGAGGCGCACCAGGTCTTGCAAAGTCAAAGGTCTGCCTTTGGTGCTCACACATTCTCATTTGGTAGTTTTCCTTGTCCAAGACTAGGTACAAAACCAAGAGTATAAACACTAAATTTGTTTAGGATTTGAAATTTGTAAGTTTATTTAGTTTTTGTCTGAATTGGCTTTGTAGTCAAAATCTAATTAAGTTTTCTGGTACTAGTGAAAGTGAGCTTTATACTATTATAAATGTGAGAACTACTACCAATTTCTTAGTCAATATAAGTGAGATTACGAAATTATGAGCTATTGAAATCAAACCCTCCAAGCTGTTGTTGAACTTTTTTACTTGTGGAAGATTCTTGATGCTGGTTGCCAGTATGGATTCAGAACTGGAAATAGAGCCACAATCCCTCAAGAAACTTGATTTTAAGTCCCTTTTCAAGACCATTTCGCTGCTCCTATTCCCAGGAGCAAGAGAATACAAACGAGCCAAAAGCTAAATTTTGAATATGCAAAAGATGCAAATATTTAAGTTGCCCAAAAGGTGCAAAAATTAACAATAGAGAAAAGGGTAAAAAATAATTATATAAATAGGAAATATGGTAATTTTATCCCCGTTATACTTTAATGCTCATACATCCCAAATTGATAGTTATCCTTGTCGATCTAAGAGGCGTACGGGGTCCTTGGATGACTATGTTTAGACTCGTTTATGGCAAGTTTTAATACACCCTCATGTTAGTATGTATGAGTAGATGCATTTTGACTACATTTATAAGTTTAGGGGGCTGCATATGCATTAAGTATAAAATTCATATGTACGAAGTACTCATATCATACCTCCTGGACACAGGATTACGTTAAGATAAATGAAAAATTTATGTATCATATTTGTCTTCTTAATGTAAATGTAAGACAAATTAAGACACGGGCCACTGAAGATTCATGTCCTAAGGCCAGCCCAACCCTCATGTGGTAAGTTGCTCCAAGAAGTTGTTAGATGTAGTAATAGTGCGGGCTAGTCACTTTTTATTTTTGGAATTTAAAATTTTATAATAATAGTATTTTTTAATTATAGCGGTTGGAAAGAGATTATTTGTGAATTTTATCTGTTACCGATGGAAATTGAATTCTGGCCCTTATATTTTGTACGGAAAAGGGTCAAATTTGCCCCGTACTTTAAAAAATAAGTTATATTTGTCATTCGTTATACTTTTTTGATAAATTTGTCCTTGCTATCCAATTTTCGGGCTATGTATACCCCTCATCCTTTAAATCTCATATCTCCGCTTAAATTTTCCTATGTAGAGCCTACGTGGCGTTTAATTTCCAATTAAATCTGGTCATCCATTTAAAAGAATTTAACCTGCCCGCCCGACCCACTAAATACTGGAAATTTACATATCTTTCTCTTCTGGATGACAGAGATAAATATATATATAAAAAAAAGTAATGAAGTAAACTTAACTTACTTAGAGGATTGGGGTAAATCTGACCCTTTTCCGTATTTTGTAAGTATTTTAAAAATAAAATAAAAAAAATCATCCCACGCTAGATATTTTGCAGAGTCTTAGATCAGTTTGGTTGTGGTGAGATTCCATTTAGCAAATCTAAAAAGATTCCATAACAGAACAACCTTAATTGATTGCAAAGTATTTATCTAGTCTTTTTCTATTATAATCTCATGACTGTTGTTGTTTCCAGACATTATAAACAAGATGTATTAGAATAAGTCCAAAAAGACAGCTTGGTTCTTCTTAGGATTATTCTGCAATTAGGGAGACAATTTCAGTATAATCAATTTATGTAATATCCTAAAAATGGGAGCTGGTTCAAGACATACATTATTAAGTAATGCAACAAATTAACCATTTCATTATATGTAATCGTGTAGTAAAATGTGTGTACAAACAGGTTGTACGAATATTTCTTATCCTCTGATTTCTTTAAACTTTTGGATTAATCATTTTAGGCCAATGATCTCTTTTGGATAAGTGACCCCACAATTAATACGGTTTAATCAAAATTTGCATCTCTTACGGGATATTTAAGTTGCTAACAAATACTTAAGGTAAAAATGTCCAAAGATTTAACTACAGGGCAAAGGAAGGGGTAGGAAAATTCTTCTTTTCTATACGAATTAACTGAATTAATTCTATCTTCCTTTCTGGTCAGGTAATAATCTTTTCTTGCACTCCTACGTTCAATATTTAATTAGTTTTGTTTTTACCGTTTATATATTTAACTAGAAAATTTTCCCGCGCTTCGCGCGGTCGTCAATGACCTCATTGAACTTGTGACTAATCCTCTACCATATTCAGAAATTAAAATGAAAAAGGCAGATTCTTTGTAAAATTTAGAAATGTTGCAAATAGTCCAACTTAAAATTAATATTAAAATAATAAAAGGTAGATTCTCATAAAAATTAAAAATATTGAGAATATTCTGCCTTTAAAATTTAAAAAATTAACACAGTCACATACTCAAATACCTCTAATGAATGATATACTTGTATTATTCTTTTATTAGATTTTTTTTTTCTATATATCTTGTGTAAAATTTGTCCTTGACATATATTTGTATGCATTAAAAGTATGGACTCTTCAACTTCACAGCACAAGCCTTCAGCAAATTTATGAAATGGTCTTTTTGTGTTAGTTAAAAGATAAGAGATTAAATTAATACTAAAACAAAACAAAAACAAATATATAAAGTAAAAAAAAAAAAAAAAAAAAAGGATCTGGACTAAAGCATTACTTTTGTAGGTACACGATGGTGGATTCCTCACGGAGCAAACATGTAACAGTCATCTTGTCTACTATTCCTAATTAAAATTATTCATAAATATCAAATAATCTCACTCGTATTCTGCACAACAAACTTCTTAAGGCCATAAAACAGTGTCAAGTCTTCTTTTCAGAATTATAACCAATGTTTGTTCTGTATTGTAACACATTCTTTGAACTTTATTTTAACTCTCGAGTCACTACTCTTTTGTCTAGATGTAAACATATTGAAAAATCAATTTGTAAATCTTGCACATGTAATTGAATTCTGTGCATGTGACACCGTAACTGTATTATTCAAATATCTATTAAAGCATCAAATGAAAACTCTTTGTCTAGTGAAATATGAACACAGCGATCAACGCATACAATCTAAATATAAATAGTTTACATTATACTGCGTGGTACAATCTTAAACTAAGTATAGGGTACTCTGTGGTACAATCTACAGAGTTTTTATCTGTAAAGTTCAAATAACAACGCCTTCGGAGTTGGTTTAAGAGGGGGAAAAAGATGAAACCCCCAAAGCTTAAAAAGAAATGATATATGCTATATATGGGTAAATGGTAGTGCATGTTTTTAGATATATGATTGAGCTCTACTGATTACGTGGATAAGCATCATCACACCTTATTCACATATCTTTCATAAACATGATTAATATCAAAGGAAAAAAAAACAAAATATACTAAATACAAAATACGGAACAAATTAGAGTCATTGTATTAAGGAATCATAGATAATCCACACTGCAAATCTGATTTTTTGTATTCAACTCAAGATTGGACGGTAATAACTATCATCTTTTTCCCTTTTCAGTTTTCATATAAAAATATCTGGTAATTAGTAATAACAAATAAGTTAACCTTTTGTTTTCCTAATTCTACACATAATATAAAAGTTTTGTGTTATTACTGAATAATAAGGTTCAGATCAAGCTTAAAATAAAAAATGGGTCGTTTAAAAATAATACCTTCATAGAGATTTTATTACGTTGAAAAAATAAACTTTTATCATGAGATTTTAAGATTATTAAACAAACATATTCATCGAAATAAAAAAGAGTCGCTAAAAATGATAGGATAATACCTTGACAGAGCCTCTTCGGTATTTTTTTAATAAAAACCACCATTATCACTCTATTGCCTGCACCTTGATCTAACCATGACAATTGAAGTGATTAAATGCACATTAGTCACATTCTCATTAGTTTCTCAATCTCGGCTACAGAAGTATATATCCACCAGAATAGTTACACTTAACGAGTTGCCATAAGAATGATTCCTTGAACGACTATATAATGCATGAACTTAAAAGTAAACAACATTTTTCACAAAATAACGCGATAATAATAAAAATAACTTATGATCATAGACATAAGCCTAATAATACAATATTCAATCCATTTACAGTAAAAACCGTGTATCTTAGCTTTTAGAAAAAGGTTCTCTACTATAACGTATACTCTCCTCTCGCTAACAGTCAAATCTCTTTTTCCTCATCTAATATTTTTTGTAAAATTCTCATGGTTCTGCAAAATCACGAAATAATATTAAGCATTTTACTATTGCTTGTTCCTTGATCTAACCATGGCAATTGAAGTGATTAAATGCACATTAGTCACATTCTCATTAATTTCTCAATATCGACTACAAAAGTATATATATCCACCAGAAAAGTTACACTTAACGACTTGTCATAAGAATGATTACTTGAAGTGATCAACATTTTTCATAAAATAACGCGATAATAATAAAAATAACTTATGATCATAGACATAAGCCTAATAATACAATATTCAATCCATTTATAACAAAAAGCGTGTATCTTAGCTTTTAGAAAAAGGTTCTCTACTATAACGTACTCTCCTCTCGCCACCAATCAAATCTCCTTTTCCTCATCTAATATTTTTTGTAAAATTTTCATGGTTCTGCAAAAATCACGAAATAATAAAAAGCATTTTTTTCCTTGATTAGTTCCTCTTCTCATTACTATGTATATAAAAAATTGTATAGAAAAAGAAAATACTTGAATGACACCATATACACACTAGAGGATGTTTAAAGAAAATGCATAACCATATCCATGAATGGAAAACTAGAGTACTGTTAAAAATCAAACACATAAACTAATACGCAAGTAGGTTAACTAAAGAGCAAAGAAACTTTATATTGAGATATAAGTAAATGCCAAGAGAAATAGCAGCGTGATAGATCAAATGAAATCTTCCATACTGGAAGTAATAGGTAATTAAAATGGATAAATATAAATTATAATGACATTAAATGGAGAAGGAGAAAGGAACATGTGATTAGGAACTAATGGAGATTAATTCATAACTACTTAGGAGAGAGAAAAATAGAATTAAACGGAGAAGGCACGAACGGTTGAAAACCTGTGCACAACTATTCCTGAACAGACAACAATTTTATTTTACTAATTAATTAATACAATTAAAATTAAATAAAGACAAAAAATTGAGATTAAAGATAAATAGAATTTCTGGTCTAGAAGAGTGCCACATCAGCGGGCCTATGTCTTATATATATAGGTTATTTGTGTTTTGAAGCTAAAAGACTAAGTAATTAGTCATCTTGGACAAACTTGGAAAATTATTTCCTGCCTTTATTGCTTGATACTTCCAAATTAAGGTAGAAGAATATGTATATGCTTAACTAAGTTCCAACCAAACTCTGTAGTGTCAGAAATTATGGTGGGATGAATAGGATTAATCCTCCTTCATTAATCAGAAGCCTCGGATTCTAACTCTCAGAATGAAAAAAATTCATGTGTTAGAGGTGTTTCCCTTTTAACGAGCCTTATGCAGTGCGAATTTAAATTAATTGAGAGGTCATTACAGATATTAGATACCGGATAAAAAACCAAAAGAAAAATTCCAACCAAACTTGTTTCCACCAACTCTTCAGCTGTCAACCACATTCATTACTTTCTATTTCTAGCCTTGTCTCTATGAGATGCATGATTGAAAATTTTGTTTTCTTCTTACAAAAACAGTCCTATAAAGGATCACCCTTCCAAATAATTGCTCTATTTTTCTCTCTAGCAACAAACAAGGGTCCTACTAGCTTCAGTTTCTATATGTTGTATATATGCACTCGTATTTAGATAATGTTTGTTTTGGAGTCTATAGGCATCTAATGTTCAAGCCGTTCAGGAAATTATTTTTATTATCAATCATAGGATATTGAGGGGCATTATCAACAAGTTTTGAGAAGACAAGAAAGTACTAGGCATTTTCTTCCTCCTTAGAAGAAAACACATAAATGTTGTTAAAGTATAAATCGGTTACATGATTGTAATGGTTGTTTTTCTTTCCTTTAGACTATCCCCTGTAATAGAACTTATATACATGTTTTCTTCTTGTTTTGAGAGAAATTTCATAGTGTTTTCTTAGCAAATAATGCTGCATATAGTTATAGTTATTGTTTCTCCTCCTGAAAGATTATCCAAGCTAATTAGTGCTAAATGGCTTCATAAATTAGTTCCATGTCGTACTACCCATAATTTTTATATCAAAATCTGGCTCACACGTATTTTATAGCTACGTGTGCATGAACTTTTTAGAAAGATCACCAAATCGAGCAACACTTAATTGATATTATTTCAAATCAATGGGTGGATTTGGTAGTTTTTGGACTATGATAGACATATATGAAAGAAGACAACGAAGAAAAAGGGGGTGTTTTGTATAAAAAGGAATTATTGGGGGCCTAATGGAGTGCATGATTGGCCTTAGGGCTCCACCTTTCATTTTCAAAAAGTTTTATTAATACTATATTATAACCTAACCTATTGCTTTTGATCTTTTGGATACTTATTTGTCCCTTTACGATCTTCTTTTCCCTTTATGTTCCTATAGTACCTGCCAAGTCTGTAGGATGCTTAATTGTGTTTAGTTTAGAGTTCCCATCGGCCTAATAAAATATTAAAAGTCGGTGGATATTTTAATTCTTTGTCATGGTTATGTTGGTTAAGTCTATTATTAAATTATTTCCAAGAGTTTAGTGGCAAAGATGATATAATACAAACTTTAGTGTCATGAGTTCAATTCTCTACTTTCAAGGCCAGCTTTACAATTTGTTGATTACGAGTTCACGTGAATCCAATAGCTTTTGCTTAGATTTTGTATATATGTAATGAAATATTTGATTGTGTATTCAATCGTAATTATAGTATTGACTAGAAATCATTATAGTAATTCATAAACTTTAAATCCTGCATTCGATTGTTTACTTTTGTCAAAAAATTTATACCAATGAGTCTCATGAAAAACTATTAGTAACTGAAGCAAGATTAGGGAGATAAAAAGATTGAAATTGGATAAAAGAATAAGGTTTATATATATGCAAACCTTGTTTCGTTATGCAAATATGTAATCTTGAAACTACTTATGACCTCTTCGTAATTATGACAAACCAAGGGAAGGTAAGTGCAATTGATCCAATTAAAGCACTTTATTTTTTGAAAATAGTGAACATCATTGTCGATCAATTTCCTATCGGCTCCTTCAAATAATTGGTGATGAAACTATGAGTCTGTTTGGTCAAGTTGTCATAAATTTATTAAAATATATTTTTTGAAGAAAAATAATTTGATTTTGGCCAATTCATGTGAGTACTGATTATATTTTTTAATATATGATAAGCAGATTATGATTGGCTAATTTTTTTCAAGAAGATCCAATGGGCTCCTTCAATCGATGGGTGATGAAACTATATCTTTGAGTGTTGACCAATTAGCTCCTTTGATTTTCAGAATAGGGTTCTCTGATTTTCAGAATAGGGTTCACGTCTCAACAGTGTGATAATTAAAAAGATTAATTAGGTAATTAATAATTGAATTAGTTTTAAATGCAGGTCTTTCCATCAGTGAAACTTCATGAAATAAAATTTCATAAACTATTCCTTATATAGGAAAGTTGATAAAGATGGGTTAAATATGATACATGACTACTTTGGATTTCAGTGGCCACTATACTGATCATATATAGTCTTATAGGAGGACTTAACTAAAAGGTCTTTGTTAAAAGATAGTAACTACACAAGTTGACATTAGCAAATTAATCTGCGTTTATAGTTATCAACTTATCCCCATTTCTGCAAGTGCTCTATATATAAATTATATCAAGAAAAAGAAATCTTTATCACAAGAGTTTTAACATTTTTACGCTAACAATAAATTAATTTTATTATTTTTTTAAAATCAGATCATTCAAAAGATAATTACAAATAACTTCGGGCAAATTAAGGTAAAATTTTCAGAACCAAAAGACCATGAACGAAAATGCTACAAAAAAATTGAAAATATTATTATTTATTATAAATATATCAAAGAGGATATTGTGGTCAGGTCAACATGACCCTTTGAAAGATTTCCAGCTAAATGATTGTTAGGACTTAGGAGACAATGCATGTAACCTTAGACTAATCCTGCTGTCTTTTTCTGTTATTATATATATAAACCTATAAAAGAAATTGAAAAGGGAAAGCTAGTAGAGAATTTATTAAGAAATATTCTAAATGAAAAACAAGTATACATCCGAAATTAGTTTAAGAGAAAGGAGGGAACTAAGAAGCTTCAAATTTGAATAATAATAATTAATGGTTGTTGATCTAACTGTACTTTTGAAGAAGCAGCTAATTTTCCAGCTATATTTGCTGCTAAACGTGTCCCGTTGATTTCTACGTTACTTAGAAGAAAACAGCTGTTATTTCTACCCTTCATCATGGGAAGTAAAAACGGAGAAGGCTTATAGTTTCACATATGGTTATCGAATTTTATTCCTTTAACAAAAACAATAAACATACTATATTTTCGAAGTGGGATGGGAGAGGGTGGGTGTCTGGCAGAGCACCTTACCCCTACCTTGTAGGGTAGAAAAGCGATTTTTACGAACCTTTGATCAAGAAAATTATTTTCCGAAAAATGGTTTATTAATAAAACGCATCATTGAAAAGATGTGATAAAAGATTTTAAGAAAGAAAAATACTCACGTTACAAATATTAAAGATAATCAAAGTAAAAAAAAAACATCTAACTTTATTCCATTGTATTAGAAAAGGTAATTTTATAATATGAAAATCGTTGGATTATGCATTTGTTTTTTAATACAACTCAATGAAAAGTCAAAACTCTCGATGCTGAAAGCAGCTAGAGCTAATGCATGATAACATGAATTATTAGTCACTATTCATCAAGCACAACTTATTTTGCGTGTAGTGCAATAATGGCGATATTTGTACACCACTCACGGGACTTAGTGGGTAGATGTCAATTCTATTCATAACTATGCATCGAATGAATGAAACTAAATGATTGAATTTTTATACGCTTTTACCCACTTTGGGCAATCAATTGTTTGAAAACACATTCATAATAACAAAAACTGATGTCTTATATAAGAAAACGAGAAAAGAAATTTTAAAAACATGAAATTATTGATGTAAGTTCTCTCATTAACGTTCATCAAAATATGCATCAAATCAGTATTACCATAAACTATGTTGGCTTTTATTGAGATGATAAATATTTTCTTGAAATCAACAAAGTCATTGTTAGACATATCTGGACGGAGGAAAACCAACGTGGACATACTGGCAAAAGAACTTACAAGCATGAACAATTTTTGTTAATGTGAGAAAATGTGTGTTTAAGAAAATGAAGTTTTTTCTCCCGACAAATTTGAGCAAGATAGCTTTTGAAAGATTTTAAAAATTTATTTAGCCTTTTCTGGTGTACCAAAAAGTTACCATACACAATCTAAATTTTATAACTGTTTCATCTTTAAATAAAAACATACTCCGAATAATGAAAGAGAAAGCCTTCATAAATAGCTATAGTTTAGAACGTAATTATGAAATATAACTATAGTTCTTGTGTCAGGCGGAAGAGCCATATAAGAAGAGTATCAGCTATATCAACAAAAAAGTTATATCAAAGCAGTATCGATATCAGCATCATGAGCAGAAAGATATCAGTGAAATCACGCAAAAAAGTTGTATCGGGCCACAGCGTCGAGCGAATTTTCGATGAGTTCAAAAAATACGAAAAAACAAACACACGAAGGTTTCAAAGGGTTCAACATCTACTATATATACATAAAAAATAATTTTAATAAACGTATAAAGCCAGTGTAATTTTCTTGGGTTGGATGCCTACGAACTGTCACTCAATCCCTACTTAACTTGTCGGTAGCCAGAATGTGTAAAGACACAGACAGTTGACGCGTGCGTGACAGTGTGCATTGCTGCAAAACCAAAAATATAGCTATATTTTGTAGTTTTCTTGAAACTGTAGCTATATATCGTAAATATTGTTTAATCATTTACCACGTCGCGTAATTTTCCAAAAAAAAATAAATAAAAAATAGCTGACACGCTTAGAGCGTCTTTGGTAAAGTAAAATGTTTAACCACAAAGAAGGCGCCTAAAATAAAAAGCTCAAAGACAACTCACACACGTCAAAATCAACTCCTAACAACTCTATACTTATTTCAAAAAAAAGGAAAGTTGCTTCCCTCTTCTCTAATATCGACCGTTGTATTAAACAGAAAATAGCTGTGATATTAACACGTAGCAGCTACTCTCTCTATTATTGGTGGTTTTCATTCTTTAACGTGTCCCACTCTTTCTTCCACCTTCTATTTTTATGGCATTTTGGAACTTCTTTTGTAGTTCTTTATTTATTTTTACCCCAATCCGCGCACCTTAATTATTTTTAAAGAATTTGTTATGTTCTCCTATATAAGAACAAAGAAACATTTTACATTAATATATTTGGTTTATTCGCCAAAAAATGTGATAAGTGGTGTAATATAAAATATATTTGCTTTTACATTATATAAATTGGGATAAATTTTTATTTTTAGTTTTAACCTTGACTCTCTAAAAGAATTTCGGGAGAAGAGCTTTAGAGAATGATCATATATTTCATTCTGGTGTTTTATCCTGCGATTAGTAATTTAAGAAATTGTCATCCTATATTAAGTGTGGTACAAAAGCAATACCATAATTGTGGTAAAATAATTTTCACGAAATAAAAATTCAATCAAACGCGAAATCATTTTATCCCTTGTCCAACAAACCATAAGACTTATAATTTTCAGCCACTTTATATTGATAACTAGGTCACAATTGTTGCTTATATATATTTATTTTTATTCATTCTCACACGTTAATTCGACCTTCTGTTTCTTTACGCTTATTTCTTTCTTCTCCATTAATTATTACGTTCGTGTCTTAAAGTTAATTATCAATAAATGATTAATTAGCAGCCATTTTTATCAAATTACTAATTAATATTTGCTAAAAGAATATTTTTAATTACCTTATAAGTAATTTAGAGTAAATTCTCTAAAAATCCTATTATTGAGAATGTCCAGATTCAAATATTACTTTGCTTTCTTTACAGTTAATATCACCTAAAATATCACCGATATCTTGTCACTATTTTTTTCAAAATATCACTAAACACATAAAACCTCTTTCTCTCCTAGTTAAAATGTACGTCACTTAAAATTTTATTTTTTATAATTTTAGTAGAGAAGTATTATGTCGTATTAAGATATTATTAAAAATAAATGATAGCAATGGAAATGATATTCGCGTCTCTAAAAAAATAAAAGTGATATTTGAAGGTAATTTTCAATACATGAGTGATCTTTTAGGAAATTTACTCAAGTAATTTAATTTTACAAAAGTTATTATATCGTCTACATAAATTTAAATTATTATTGAATGATTGACGTGCAAGTACCACGCTCCTTCAAAAAAATCAAGCTCATATTATATGTTGTCTAACCACCCCGGGGGGGGGGGGGGCGGGGCGGCATCCTTTTCTTTTTAAACCTAAAACGCCTATAAAAAGAATGCAGGCTTCTGTAACTCATCAAAGGAAGCAAAAAAAGAAAAGTTTAGTAGAAAGAGCAGCCTTAGAGACCTTTTTTTTACTTAAGCCAGTTTAGAAAGAATCCAAGGGAAGTTTCTTACAAAGTCCCACATTTTAAACAAATCTTTCGTGTCTAAATTAACTCATAATTATACCACTGTCTTTCTTCAGAGAAAACCTTCTCTTTTTGGTTTTAAGAAAAGGTTCAAAGTTTCTTGGTTTTGATCACTTTCTTGCTCTAAAGTATTGTTGTTGTTAGATAAAACAAAAAAGAATAATGGGTCTTGGAGGAACATTGGAATACATATCTGATATAATGAGCAGTGATAAGCCAAAGAAGAAGAAGAAGCAGTTTAGTACAGTGGAACTCAAAGTCAGGATGGATTGTGATGGCTGTGAACTTAAAGTCAAGAATGCTCTTTCTTCCATGAGTGGTAAGTTTCTTAACTTCATTCATGTTCTTCTTCTCATTTTGTTGGGCTAAGCCAGTTGAAAGACACTCTTAACATGGTGATAATATTATCCTTCTGGGTTAAATTTGCCCAATTTTCTTCTAAATATCTCACACCATAAAGATCATTCTTATAGTTTATATTCTTTGTTTTCGTACTTTTGTACGAATTGGGCAAAATTCATTAATTTGTATTATTTGTCTTACAAAATTTATTTAATATGTATGACATACTCATTCTTTCAGATTTTTGTGGCACCTTTCAGATTTTGAAATTCAAATAAGTGTTTCTTCATCTAGTTTTTTCATGTATCTTTCAAATAATTTGAATTATCAATTATTGTAACTTATGGTATTTTTTAAATAGTTTTGAAATATGTAAATTTTATTTCAAAAACCTTAAATGTTCCATGCATGAATTCGCGGCCAAAATTAGATTATTTGATTCTCAAAATTTAAATTGTGCCACATAAATTAAGACAAAGGAAGTATTAATTTAAATTCCAATCACTTCAAAAAGTTAAATTCAAAACTCTTAAACTTCAAATTATAAATTTGTCGCCTCTGAAGAGTCATATTATATATCCAATAAATTCTTTGGTCAAACCTGATAGCTTTTTTGGTTATGTTTGCAGGAGTGAAATCAGTGGAAATAAACAGGAAACAACAGAAGGTGACAGTAACAGGATATGTGGAAGCAAACAAGGTGTTAAAGAAAGCAAAGTCAACAGGGAAGAAGGCAGAGATATGGCCTTATGTACCCTACAATTTGGTAGCCCAGCCCTACGCTGCGCAATCTTATGACAAGAAGGCACCTCCTGGCTATGTCAGGAGGGTCGAACAAAACCCAACCACTGGAACAGTTGGGAGATTTGAGGACCCTGCCTATACCACCATGTTTAGTGATGACAACCCTAATGCTTGCTCTATCATGTAGTTAATTACTAGTAATGTTATGAAGGGAAAGCTAATGAAAGTTGGCATGAGTAAACGCAAGTGTAGAAATTTGGAAATTTTCTTTATGGGGTTGAAAGGCTAGTATTGTGTAAGTTTTGCATGGGTGTTAGTGGGATTTGTGTTGGGTTTTTGGATACAATCTGGAGTGATTGAGCCTACTACTTCTTGTATAATAGAATATTACATTGTCATTTTGAATGTTCTCTTTTTTGTTTGTTATGTTTATTTTTTTTCTTTTTGCGATGTAAATAAATCTTCACTATTAGATTATTTTAAAATAACTACTACATAACTATGCATAGAAAGTGAAATTATAGAAACCAAAAAAATAAAATAGATTGCCACTATAAGATCCCTCGGGTAGAATCATTCAATTATATTGATAATTTGATCAAAAAACTGATCATACTATAATTATAGTGGTTTAGGACAGAGGAGGGAGTAGAAATTCGAATTCCCCGGAGAATAAGGTCCCTACAAAAGGAAGTTGATCATGGATTACCAATTAGTGTAAAATATGTTGAAACCCATGTAAGGGGTCATTTGGTTCATGGGAGGATAACCAAATATAATTTTCCAATGGTTGGTTGGATTTTTGTTTCCGCTATAAGCAATGCAATGACTTTTTAATAATTATTTAGGCTTAATGCATATGCGGCCCTCTAAACTTGTTTTTTTCTTTTTTTAAATTTATTTTGGCACCTTAACTAAGTGTTGTTCCTATAGAACCCCTGAACTTGACCTCAAGTATGTCTATCAAACACAATCCGACGTACATAACATATATGGTGAAGAACCACCGCCTAAACTAATCCATTTTTTATTCTTATTTTCCAGTTTTAGTTTTCAATTTTTATTTTTCGGTTTTAATTTTTAATATGCTATGTAAGTGGTGGTTCTTCACCATATATGCTATGTAAGTCGGATTGTGTTTGATGGACACACTTGAGGCCAAGTTCTGGGGTTCAATAAGAACAACACTTAGTTGAGATGCCAAAATGAAAAAAATAAATAAATTTAGGGAATCGCATATTGTTTACCTCGAAAATGGGTAATAAGTTAAATTTGTGAGTGAGGCAAAGGATATGTGGTGTTTTAATCTATATTTTGAGGAATAAAAGAAAGTCGAATCTATTCGGTTTATTAAGGGCTATTGAAATAAATAAGTCAACCGATATAATAAGGCTAAGACGTTCATATCTATGTATAAGAGACAAACTTTTATATATCTATATATGTTAGATGCAACGTTGAATAGGGAGATTTAATGAACAGTAACTGTTTATAACCGGACTAAAAATCTGAAGAACACTGTGCAAGAGAAATTTTATAATATATTTGAAGTACAAAGTTTCAGGGATCGTAAAAACCAACCCTCAACGAAATGACCCCTATTTATAGTTTTCTAGCGGGCCTCCTATACATCATGGGCCCCTTTAGGATAAAAGAAAACCTAATATGGATAAAGTTAGGTCGCACTCTGACACCCGTACGACCGTCGGGGTTCGTGTGCGTATTCCCATACATTGGCGGCGAATAACCGATTATCCGACCAACGGCCACGATCGAATGTTGTCACGAAGAAACCGGGCTAACGGCCACGACCGATCCCGCCGTATTCGAACTCGGCCTACAACCAACTCGGCCATATGGGGCAGATCGACACCGGACCAACCACGATAAGTGAGTTATCTCCGGATACAACGAATTCATGCAAAGCTTCTGATCGACACTACCGTCTGCTCTCCCTCCTTTTACCAACCCCGAGTTTCAATCCGATAAACTTTACCCGGTTTTTACCGTATACAGTATAGTCCCCACACTTTTCGACCGAGATCCATCGAGTAACGGGGTGGGGAATCGGAACCGAGGATTCCCCTTGTTCTTAC
>NC_081347.1:18602818-18651441 GCF_029784015.1 Lycium ferocissimum
CTTAAGATTCAAAAACATCACACAAGTTGCAATTCAATGGGTGCATTGCATGTATCTCACACTAGTCCTTACAATTAGTGGGTCCGAGAGCGTCATGATATTTTATCAAAATCTTGCTATAGCATATGCATTATTTAGCTATGACATCAAAGAATCCCATAATTTCAGCTAGTTTCAACCTAGGATCCTCCCTTCAGCATTTCAATTATCTTGCGCAAGATAATGACAGTGGAAAAGAGACCAAGTGGAATGCACTCAAGGGGGTATGTCACGTAACACTCAATGAAGTTGGTGAAAATTACGAAAAACTAAGGCTATACAAAAAAAATGTAGAGGTAGTTTCTTCCTATCAGTGTAAACCTAAGTCGGCAAAGTTAAGCAGTAACTGTGCTGATGGGAGATTAGTAGATATGTTTACCCGAAAAACGGTTCAGTTGAATTTGTGTTCATGGTCAAGGACACGTGGATCAGAGTGACCAGTAAAGTAATGAAATATGCGGTTAAATCGATATAAACGAAACATAAATAAAGCAAAAATTTAAGAATAGGCCGAGCCTCGGTGAAGCCTTGAGCTAATGATTACGGCCAAGCTACCAACCAATGACCCTAAACTAAAGTAACAAGATCTTAAAATGAAGCAAGTGCGTCATGTATGTTGTGTATTTCTCTTGGATTCTGTGTCATTTACAATGAAGTGATAAGCCCTATTTATACATAGGATATGGGGTGCACATTCCATGAATTGTGCCCCAGCTAATAATGCGAATTAATACCATAATAATGATAGACAATCAAGAGGACAATAAAGCTTATTAATATCTCGTGGAAGGTGCAGAGCCTTCTTTGCAACAATTGACCGTTATCATTCCAACCGGTGCTATTCCAATGGACCTCCAGACCATGTTGTGTCTCCGGGACCATCAAGCCTCTTCCGGAAGTGCTGAATGCTGACTCATACTTGAGCCATATCCTTTGATACGTGCCATCGTGGTACTGGTCCAGCTATATTATACGCATTTAGCCCAATACAGATAGTCCCCCCACTTTTCGATAACTCAAACAGGCGTAACCGGAAAGTGGAAAAGGCTTTTGAGAATGCGTGACTGAAATGTTTCTGATGGTTGACGAGACGCAGCCTGCAGTGACCTGACACCCCCAGAACACGTGCTCCTTCGTGAATAGGTACCGATCCATATTCTTCTTCACGGAGTCCCGAGGCTCATGATGACCTCTAATGGCTCATGATGACCTTTGGCATTATCTTCGCCTATAAGAACACGCACCAAAACCCCAATTCACTTCACTCTTTCTTTTTTTTCCTTCGAAGTTCCAAAAGGTGGTACCCCAAGAGCAAACTCCGGTCACCGAAAAAAAAGAAAAACTCCAACTTTCAATCTCTTATTCTTAAAGAAAAATGGCAACGCCAGCTGCTCCTACTAACACCACTGTTCTTGAAGCCTCCGCCGCTCTACCGCTGTGACTGCACCACCCTATTCTGCCATGGGCACACATCCACGCGTTGGCGAAAGGAGGAACCCTCTCGCTAAGTCCATCATGCCAAAAAACTGGCATTGGAAAAATGACTTTACTGCTAAAAAGGTCATACTAGACCAGCTCAGAGTTTGGGACTCCTACGCCGGCAATTATCTTACCTGAATCACTACCAATGTCCTTTCTAAAGTAAAGGTTGACTGCTGGTGGAGAGATGCTGAAATCCTCCTCCTTGACCCGGACGAAAGGGTGACTTCCCACCGGCTAGGGTATTCGTTTGTTTATATGTACCTTTTCTCGATAAAAATCGAAAGCGGTGTTGACGAAGTGATCCTTGAGATGTGTCGGCGCTGTAAGGTATGCATAACTCAAATAGGCCCTTCGGTGTGGAGAGCCGTAGCGAGCATTAGGTGCTTTATGGACCAGGCCAAAGTGGGTTTAACCTAGCTCACTTGATTTGGATATATTTGTTGACACCTAATTTTTGACCTCTCGTAGGTCGTTTCAACCATTCGGGGTCCCTGGGAAATGAGTGAATAAGCTGAATAGCTCTAATAGCCTCAAATGATTTTAAAAAAAAAAATGATCAGATCAATATTTCTTCCTTTAAAATCAGTAAAAGATTTTTCTATGCATCATGTTTTGTTTAGAGAATAATAATAATTTTCAAGATATTTGGTTGAATTATTTTAAAAGAGGAAAGAGAGAAATAAGAGAAATTCTTGTTTAATCATTTAAAATCATTATTTTTATTTTTTTATTTTTTTGCCTCTGAAATTTGGATAATTTAAATAGTTTAAGTAATTAATTATTTACCTTTTCTTTACTACTCCTGATTTTTACAAAAAATAAGTATAATCACCCTTTAATGATTTGATTAGGCTAGTTAATTAATTACATAATAATTATTGTAAAACTGAGCCCCTTATTATATATATTTTCCTTTTTTCTTTCTTGATTTTTCCCTGGTTACAATTAGTTTAATTATTCTTTCATTTAAAAGAATTAGCTTATATTTTAAAAAATTTAGCCTGTTGGTATTTAATTTAAAATAATATGTTCAAAATTAGATTAAAAGGCCATAATTAAAATAAATACGTTGGGCCAATTAATTAAAGCTTCAGGCACATCAACGACTTAACCGACCTTTAATTTTTTTTTTTTTATTATTATAAAAAATATGTAGCAACCTGATTTTCCTCGCGGTTTAAATTTTCTTTAATATTATTTTAAGTTATAAATGGTTAATAATTAAGTATACTTAGCATATACACCAAGTATACACGCATATATATGAGATATATGTGTATACACTTGGTGTATACACAAGAAAAGGGCCATTTCTTCTTTTCAATTTTTAGTTGGACCGAGCCCAAGCCCAACGGCGCTGACCCGGCCCAAGCCACGGCTGATAAGGGGCAAAACCCCTTTCACTTATCATTTTTTCCATGACCAAACGACCCCTACTCTTTTCTCTCTTCCCTTCCCCTTTCCCCATGCCCTAACCCTAGCACCGCCAGGCTTCATGCCTTCTCTCTCATGCTAGAAATGGCAATGTTGCAGAGAGTACAAGGCTTTTGCAGCCTTAGTCCACCCTTTTCGTGTGATAGCATTAATGATTCAACCCCAGTTTCGTCTTCTTCCTCCCAAACACGGTATAAGTCGTTTTCACTTTAAGCTTTCCTTTAAATTTTTAAATCTAATATATGATTTCCTGCATTTTTGTTCTTTCTAATATATGATTTCCTGCATTTTTGTTCTTTATTTTATGATGGTATTGTTGTATTTATTCGAATTTCATTAGCCAAGTACAAATGGGCCAGATCGAGTAGAACAATACTCAGATCTGGCCATGCATTCTTAATCTTGGCTAGTTTCGACCGAAGATCTTATTTACAAAGGCTATTTGAGTAGAAAAATGTTAGTCCCACATCGGTATTTTGAAGTTCCTTCATAGTTTTGGGGTTCTATAAATAGAAACCCAACCTTCATCACAAAGACAAGTTTCAGAAGCTTAAAAAATCGATAGGCTAGAATTTTAAGTCAAGAACTTGAAATTTAAGCGAAAAGTATAATTTTAGACTAAAAAAAAAAAAAACTCTTTGTCGGGTTTGAGTCTCTTAGTCGAAAAATTTATTTATTTTTCCTTCTTTGTGGTTGAGTTTGAGGGTGGAAGCACAAGGAGCTTCTTTGAATCCATTCTTGACAATAGGCTGCATCGAAAAAAGGTAATACCCAGCCCCTTTTATATTTTGTCATTCTATTTATAAATTGATAATTAGGCTGTGTTATTAAGTGTTCTTGATTGATGGTATTGTGGTAGTATTTTGACTTAAGTATTGTTTGATAAGCCTTAAGATGAACCCTTTCAAAATATGATGCCTTATTTATCTTATGTGCCTAATCTAGTATCTCATTATTTGGTTTAAGTTGGAGTGTCCTAGATTTGTGCTAATCCTTTGCAAGAGTGTTTGAGATTGTTGGAACCTGGAAATGGTCTATATAACCTTGAGATTTGATAAAGATCAGCAGTCACCATTAATATATACATATTGAAATAAGAGGTGTTTGTTTTAATCAGATAATACATGGTTTGTTGTGAGGATGTTTAGAATATTAATTTGGGTTGTATGATTCTTTGGTAATACTGCTTGGTGTTAGAAAGCCCTTATGACATGTTTGTAGGGTCATCATAGCATTACTTGCATCATGATGTGATAATACCTATCTCCAAAGGAATTCATGATTTAAGTGCTTTTAGTGTGATGTCTAAGGATCTTTTGTTTTGCGTTATTGAACAAGTCCTGGATTGCCATCAGTTGATTTGTGATATTTTCCTTTTAAAATAAGACTACCCTACTCCTATCTTACCATGCTTAAGTGAGAATCATTTTAAAACTGTGCCTAGAGAGTGTGTGTGCAAATGTGTTATGTCTTCCATGGTTGATGCTGCTTTGCTGTACAAATGCCTCAAGTTGATCCTCTATGTGATTTGTTCTTATTCTCTATTAGCTTGTTAAACTCTATAAGTGTGCAGTAACTGTTTTGACTTTGGCAAATATGATGGAAAGGGATTAGAGACACAGGCAGATTAAGAATTCAGTACTTCATTAAATAATGAATCACCGTGCTCTTTCTGAGAATCTGTCTGGCTTATTGTTTCACTTTTGAAAGCAAGTTAAATTAAAAAAAGGTTAACAGCTTAAAACATGATTTTTTTTTTGGGGGACTAATATGCTTGGAGTTTTTTTTTTTTTTTTTTAATTTGATTATGACCTCTTGATTAAACCTGACTAATGAAAATAACCAGCTCGTTATGGATAGTGTAAATTCAAAGTTAGGAGGTACTGAGTGGACTTAGCCTTAATAACCAATCATTATTAAGTTAGAGGTTTGAATAGGCCAATCAGGGATAGAACCATAATGAAAATGAGTCTAGGAAGGTATTGAAACAAGACTGTTAGAGGGAAAAAGAGGTTAGGCTAATGATGAACCCTTAGTTGTTAAAGTGACATTACTCTCCTAATTCAGTCTATTAAAAACATGACTAAAAAAAGGGGAGGGTGAAACTGCCTAAACTAGCTTGAACTTTATGTATATTCATGAGAAGAACTCTGTCCAAAGATTAGATTGATAAGGGATTTGAGCCAATCTTTTGCTAAGTAATTAGTCCTTTCAGAACTGGAATAGAAATCTAAAATGCTTGCTATGTGACTTGTTTATGAAGATGCCATATTGTTTCTTTGCACCTACATGACAGTTCAGGGACTTGTTTCATTTGCCAGTTGATGTCTATCTTTCCTCTTTCCTCTTCTCTTCCTTTTCTGTGAACCTTGTTGTGTCAAAGACTTAAAGGTTTGGTCTTGCTTAGGTAATAAAGTATCTTTATTAAAGTGAGAGTTGGTACATGGCCATTTGGCAGTTTGCTTGCTTGAATTCCCTTTTGTATTCTATTTGAAGGCTCTGAATGTTTCAAAAAGAAAGTAACTATGCCATATCTAAGATCAAACTGCCAATCTAGTCTGTGTTGTTAAATCATGAGATTTCTTACATGAGTTTTGTTGAAATATAACTAGCTTAAGACAAAAGATGGAAATTGGCCTACTATCCACTATTTGGATAATCTGTGTTTGGGGCTTGATCTCTAATACTCTACCTAAATATTCTCATTATCCTTATCTCCTTAACTGCCTCATGCACATTTCCTATGGTTTAGCCAGATGAAGTTTGCAATATGACATAACCTGTTAGATTCCTAGACTGATCTAAGTTAGTTCTGTGAAGTAGTTTAATGAACTTGTTGATGACACCTTGACTCATATTATGATTCTATATGGATTTTGCTTGCTTCTAGTGGTGAAAATGATCCTAATCCTGGCCTAAATAAGCCCATTTATATGTCCATGCATTTGAACTTCTTCAGACATTTGTTTGTAAGTAAATCCCGGGCAGCAACTATTCTTTGTGATTAGAAAAGATTGAGGATAAGCTAAAAAAACCACATGAGTTGGACGAGTCTTTTTCAAAAGGTGCCTTGAGAGGGGATCTAAAAAGGGGTGATCATGGCACTCTTGGATTAACCCCACTTGTCCTTTGTATAAAAGGCACCATGGCACTTTCATAAGCCCATGGGGGTGCATGCTGATTGTATAAATCTTTCAAAATCATGTGGATCTTGTTGCTAGGACCCAAAAGACTTGGCTAAAATCAGACATGCATTGATAAGTGGCTTAGTGAAAGCCTACTGGTGAACCTAGGAGCATCTGTACATGACTGAATTGGGAATACAAGGGGAAGAACTTAAAGGGAAATAGGAAACTTGAATAAGAGAGGGATTGAAACTGAAACAGAGTTATAAGATCTGTTAGGTTCATGTAGGTCCTTCTTTTTTCCAGATATTCCATCAAGTGGACATGAATGATTTTATGCATCTTCTCTCTGCTATGGGTGTAGCTTGCATGATCCTACTTGATTGTTTTCATCTTGTTGAGTCTAACTGGGACTTGAAAGTCCACCTACCTGCCATGTTTATGTGTTTAGCTGAATGGAAACTGATTCCTTTTCTCATATTATACCTATTTGCTTAGTTTACACTTGGCCTTTGCAAATTGTGACTTGGAGTATATTCTCCCTTTATTTGGGTCAGTTTGGTTCCCTATATATGTGCAATGTGTGTGACTGAATTCTACGTTGGAATCGTTGTGATTGTATATTTTTCATAAAGAAACTGATAAGCTTATTTGGCATAGACCACTCTTGGCTTAAAGTAATGCATAGTATGATGAACATATTCCTATTCCTTGGTGTGATTAAGTGGTAGTAATAATGTATAGTGATATATTATCTTTGATTCTTAGGAGTCATGTTTTGCATTTTTTCTTCTGTATCCTGGGTTGAAGGCTAAACTGTTCAATGATATTTGTTTCTAATTGGGCATTTGTGCTTGATTGTGGTAAGGTTGAGGATCACTTGGGGTTGGCCAAACCTTCCTCCAGTGCCTGCCATGCCTGGGGTTTGATGAAACCCCTTGGATCTTGTGCGACACTGGGAACAAGGAGGGTGGCAACCACCCTAGTACCACTCCAATACACCCAGCCCACACATCACTATAATGCATCATGAAAAAATATCATGCTAGGACAGCTTAGCTATTCATATCTTAATGTTATCGTTATGTGCGTATATTTTCAGTGTATATTATGTGAATTTACATAGGATTCAGTCTAACCTATTTCCTTTTTCTTTTCCCCCTCCTCTCTTACTCTTCGCATGGCCTCTTGTGCCGGGGAAACAACCTCCCTATTGGGCCTTAGGCCCTTTAAAATCTGCTGAATATGGGAAATGAAGGGAAGCTAATATATATGTCCATGAAGGCCCAACCATGGGTGAAAATGGTTAAGGGGCTTGGTGCACCCCAATCTTTACTTGCTTTATTTTTTGCGATATGATATGTTTTGTCTTCACAATTGTATTTATAAAACTCACAACATTATTGGAAACCAAATGGTTGGAACTAGACGCTTTAGGCAAACGGTACTTAGGCCGTTTAGTTTGACCTTAGGCTCCTTCGCGAATTTTCAGAACCCGTCTCGTTTTCTCATTTTTAAAAAAAAAAAAAGGATTTTTTAAGAGATAAATCAACTGGTTTTTCATAAAATAAACTAAGATTTTCAGGAAGAATGGTAGATGTTGATGTATCACGTTTTTCACCAAAATTACTTGCCCTACAGTCTTTTTCCAGAATTAAAAAGGGAATACATTATTGTTTTCATTATAAAACCAGTTGTTAAAATGAGAGATTTTGTGCAAGTCACGGTTAATTTTCCTAAACCAAAACGATGCAATTTATTTGGAAAAACTGGCGTTGTTTTGGATTAAGTCCATACAAACAAAAATTGAGTTTTGGGCCAGAGCCCACCTAAATTGTTATAAGTCAAGATTTTTGATCAAAGCCCAATCTGAATGCTTTTTTTTTTTTTTAGAAATAGTATAAACAAAATGCATTTTCTGGGCCAAAGCCCATTACATTTTTTATTCAAAAATTGACAACCCCTTTTAAACGGTCACAAGTTTATATGGTTTTAATCCGTTGCTCTCAACAAATGCGTTGTCGCCTATTATTCATTGCAAATCCATTCTTTTATGGCCCCAAGGTCGAACCGAGCTGGATTTTTAAAACAAAGTGCTAAAAACGTTTTTTCCTTAATAAAATTGGAAAAATATTTGTAATCACAGAATAATAAGGCGTTTTGATGTATATATATGGTTAACCCGAACCAAGTGTGGATTAAGGCATGAATTGAAAATATACATATACATAGTTTTACTATAACAAGATAACTCCCTTTTTTTTTTTTTTACAAAAAACTACTTATCCATATATATAAGGGGAAATACATTCATTTGGATATGATACGTCCAACCTAAAATAAGCCCATATATAAGGGAACTACACTCAATTCTTCCAAAAAACTTGATATGCAATAAAAAGACAAGTTTTGCAGGAATCTTACACTAAATAAACAGTTCATGCAAATACCCACACATTGAAATTCAAAGGTCAACCGTATAGTACGGATCCTTAATACTAGGGTACCTAACACCTTCCCTAAGGGATCACCAGAACCCTTACCTAGAACTTTGGATTAAGAAGGATTTTTCACGGCAAATGAATAAACCCTTCAAAACCGATTTTCCTAATTTCCTAAAAATTAGGTGGCGACTCTTTTAAAACAAAGTCCAAAAGAGCACCAATGATTTCAAAGTAGCTTTTTTCGAGCGCTAGCCCCGCCCACGAAAAATGCGAACCGTTACAATATTCTCTGAGGATCTTCCGAGGTGGGGTGATAAAGCTTCTAAAGAGGGGCGACAAGTCGATGCTTACCAATCTCTACGATGACAATGACAGAGATTGGCCGGAGCATTTTGTGATAATTTCCATCGCCGACCTTCTTCCTTCCGGTGGCAGGCCCATTCCAGAGAAGTGGAACCCAACTCGTAAGCTTTCGACCTTCTCCTGGATTTAAATACTTTCTCTCTTAGATCTGTAAGACCCCTTTTCTCTTTTACCTTTACAACTATAGCCTGGGAGAATCCTGAGATCAAAGAACTCGAAGACTGGATTCAGAGTATCCTGGACGTTTCTACCCCTGAGACCCGAACATGAAAATTTTGTCCGAAGACCGAAACTGGATTCCTAGTAAACATGGTAAGATAATTTTCTTCCACACCCTTTCACCATTTCTAATACTTAAGCGCTCTTATGCTCGTTTATTATTTTAGATTTGCCTAAGTCAACTCCTCTCGTTCCATTAATCGAGGCTCCGGATGATGATGCGGCAAGCCTTCGAATTGTTGATCAAACCCGGGAGCGCAAACATGCCCAGATAAAAACCTCTTCAAGCCCCCGGTTTGAGGTTAAACGGACTAGAAGAAAACAAAATAAAGGCCCGAAAAAAGCTAGCCAAATTCCTGCACAACGTCCCAAGGGACCCTTCGGTGCTCCTATTGTCGGTATTTCTCTAACCGTGAACCTCGATGGTGCGGAGGATAAAGAAGATGCACAACCCCTCTCGAGCAGCCTCCGAAGGACTGATAACCCACCGCCGAGAGTGATCCCTTTCTTTGGGAGGAGATGGATATCGCCGAGCATGGAGCCTCAGTGAGCTAAGCTTCCTTTGCCGCTGTAGGTTCTGTAGGCACAACTTTGCACATGCCACCTTTAACTTCTTCTACCACACCAGCTCCTTCCACCGTTGAGACCCCAGCTCCTTCTATCCATAAAGATCCCTCTAACCAGTAGTGCTACCCTTCCACCCAGTGAGAGGGTCTGGTAAATGAATACCCTGCTTCGGTGAATGAGCCGGATGAGTTTTGGCTTGTTACTTTTTAGGTCCCTACCGAGGGTCATCTCTTATCCTAGCCCGTGGGGGTGGCAAACTATATGAAATATGTGGCTTCGAAGAGGGACCGAATGAAAATGCGTGAGGTATGGGCAGAATGCATAATAAGCGCCGGCAACCATGCTGCAGTCCGGGTAATATTTTTTTCCCTTTTTAGAACGCCATCTCTCCTACTTCTCGTTCAGAGTCATAACTTCAACCCTGTTCTTTGGTAAAGGCCAACTTCTTTTGCAATGAGGGCCTTCACAAGATGATAGGGGAAAAGCTACCCTAGTTCAAGAAAGGCATTTTGCCATGGAGGGGATGCTGTCGGCTGAGGCGAAGTTTGCTCGGGTAGAAGAATTGGAAGCCAAACTCGGCTAGTCCGAAGCTGACAAAGAAGCCTTCAGCCAACAGGCCACCATTCTGCAGAATCGTGCCAAAGACTGGAGGAGAAGGTGGGGCCAATGATACCTTGTCGAAGATGACCGCGCAGGTATCTTGTCTTGAGGTGTGTTGACACCTAATTGTGGCTCACCGTGCTTAAAATTAACGTTTCAGGGGTCCTGATTCGTTAAAGAGCATGAAATAGCATTTTTACATTTTTTGATGATTATCCTTATTTTAGGAATTTTATCAATTTATTGTCATTTTCAAGAATCATTATTTTTGCACATGTACAGCGTAATACTATCATTTTTGTGCAATTAATAATTGTTTCTTAATTTTATAGCACTACATTTTCATATCTTATACATGAATATTTATATTTTATACTTACATTATTATTTATACATGTATTAGTTAACTATATTTTAGTACAGTCCGTCAATGTAGAGAAAATCGAAGCAATTAATTCTTAAACGCAGAGCAAGAATTCGATCAAGTCAAGGTCTCGTCACCTTTTTAAAAAAGTTGACATTTGAAGTGATGGGTTGGGTTCTTCATCCATTGGTTAATATAATTTTACACACGGGTTAAAAGGGGTAAAGGGGACAAGAGGGGGAAGACCATTATTCTTTGGACAATAAGATGGGTCATTTTGTTTTGTAAAAGAAGTTAAGGGTTCAATTTTATTTTTACAATATTCTACACACACAGAACAAAAACATTTGTCAGATTTACCCCTCTTCTAAACCTAATATATTATTTCTCCTCCCTTCCTCCTCTTCACCCACAGCCGCCGACCACCATCCTCACTGCCACCGCCAGAACTGACCACCGGCCGGCCAGGCAATGCTCCACCACCACTCTACGACCCCACTGCCCCACCACTTCATCTTCCCTTCTCTCCATCAACGCAAACCACCACACCACTGGCCCTTTTTTTTTTCCTCGTCACTGCTCCGGCGAGGAGCTTCAAGCTCCGATTAACCGGAGCAACCAACAAACGACTCTACCACCAGTCCACTTCTTCTTCCTCACTCCACAAAACCAAACGACCCCAAATAGCCCCTTCCCTATTCTGAGCGCCACTACCACTGTTTCACACCACCAGATCTCCACCACGAAACCACCAGCCAAACACCCTTCTCCCCCATCCCCTCTATTTCATTGTTGTCTCGCCGAAAAACACCATTACCAACAACCTATCGAACTCTGTTTTTCTTCTTGACTGATCTCAGTCATTTTTGTTCTGCTTCAATTGTTAAAATTGTTGTTGTGCATGAATTATGTTCATGTGTACGTTTTGGCTGGGATTAATCTTTGCTTCTAGCCGGAAATCGTAACGTTGCCGAGCCTCACTGTTTCGCTATGACCTTGCTCTGTTTTTTGCCCGTATTTGGTTGCTCTTGGTGTCATTGGACTGTTTCCAGGAATTTTCTAGTGACATTAGAATTTTCTAGCCAAATGCTGCTGATTTTTGTTACTCTTGCTACTGTTACTTTGCTATTTAAATCATATTTTTGCTAACTAAGCATCGGTTTTGAGCCCGGACAATACTACTCCGGCTGTTAATGGTATTGTGTTTAATCTTTCTCTGCCTGCTTTCTACAATTGCTACTATTGTTGGCACTTTCATCCCTTGTATAATTTTATTCAAACTAATTTGGGTGAGTCCTAACCCAAATGGCCGATGAAGAAATTTCCGTCGATTTTCAAGGCCTCCATGTACAAAAGACGATTTTTTATTTTAAGTTTATTCATTATTTCTTTAATTCATTTGATAGTTATTTATTCTCTTACTAACACTTTTACTAAGTATTTGTACAGGTACCCGGAGACACATCTCAAAGACGACACTCGGAAGGGACCCGAAGACTTCATCGAATCCTTGTTTGTATTTAGTTTCGCGCGTTATTTAAAATTGTACAAAACATAAACTTGGAGTAGTGAAAACTTCACTTTAATGGTGGGCGGGGATATTTAATTACTTGTCGCTTATATGTTTAATTTAAAGTGCATTATTTGCTTTTGGCAAGACTTAGGCCGTCTACACTTTCATAAATTGATTAGATTGACTCGATATAAATAGTTTGTTAATTAAATTCAAACTTTTGGCGTTTAGGCCAAAATACTACTCCATCCTTTATTTTATATTGTTTATACACTTTTAACACAACACACATTTTATATTGCTTCGTATACACTAATACATATTTTAGTTAAGTTAAATCTACATTCTTGATGCCAAGTTAATACTAGGTCGTCCATTTACAAATCTTTCATTCTTTAAAGGCATTATATCTTTTTCACTCATTTTTTTTATACATAATTCCTATACTTACTTTTTACCAAAATTTTTACTATCCTTTTGCTCCTTATTCTTTTGATATGATATTCATTAGATGAACACTCTTTTTAACTAAATGGTAGAAACAGGTCAAATCGACTTCACTTTTTTTCTGAATTCATAAGCTGTTTACACCAATGAATACTCGTGAATTCCTTTTACTTTCTTAATTCACTGATATACCTAGTTATACAATTCTTTATACATTTTATGTTTTATATACACTTTTTTATACTTGAAATACATTCTTTGTATGTTTAATATACATACATTTTTTATACATAGACACACAGTCTTTATTATATTTGATATACCTATTTTACATACTTTTATATTTTTTATACATTTTTCATATTGTTGTATACATTATTTACACCAACTGATATACCTTTTGTGCCAATAGATACATACTCATTTTACTAACAAATACACTATTATCGAACGAGGTATATTTTCTTTACACTCCTTTGTACATTCCTATCGATGTACATTCTTTATAAATATTTGATACTTGGTATAAGTACATTTTTTATACACTGTATATACTTAGCATATAATCACCTAGTGTAGCTTTTAATGAAATCACAACATTTTGTAAAACAAGCAATAATAATGATAAACAGATAGATAATCCCCCTCTAGTGTTCAGTTAAACTAAGTTTAAGGAGTGTCTTCGGACAGGCTCTGAGGGATGCTTAATACCTTCCCCTCAGGATAAATAAAACTCTTATCTAGAATCTCACAGGTTTCATGGACTAAAATGGAGTAGACACACAAATACATATAGGTTTCCTGATTTTCCTAAATAATAAGGTGGCGACTTAATAAGGTGGCGACTCTAACCCTTTTTAAACAAGTTAGAAGAACCATGAAGTTGCAAACTATCTTGGACCCGTTCAAAATATGGCGTAAAAAGGTGGATGTGTGCTCCTTGGAGGAACATGTTCAAGCAAAGAGCACTAAGCTTGCTGCAATCCGTAAGGAAGATGAGGGGTTGAGGAACCAGATGGCCCTAATTACGGCACAAAATCAGAAGCACCGGGATGCCAACATGGAACTATCAAGATCCATGGCAACTTTTCGGAGTGAAAATGGTAACTCTATCCTTGCCATTGAGATTGCTGAGGCCAACTATTAGTCCACTGTTGGGCAAGCACAATGTATCTGCCCGAACTATGTCTGACCTGATTCTTGTCCTGGCAAGATACGTAGGCAAACCTACATAAAGGTTCAGTCTCCCTACTGTTTCAAAATAATTCACCGGAATAAAAAACTGGGACAATTATTTTAGAGCAGTTCAAAGACGCTCTCCAAAAAGGCTTCTAAGAGCGTCAATCAACCCCTTAAAATCCAAAACCCAACAACGCCAATACCAGCTGTTGACACCCAATTTTGTCCCGCTTACATAAATATTTATTTACATTTATAGTTTTTTTAGCAATTTAAGAAAATGATTCTTCGTATTTTTTACTATAACTGTTGGATTTTTTTACCGACGTTTCACTATTCCAGTGCAGTCACTAGCGGTCATTATTTTTACCCTTATTGCTACTACTAGTATTATTATTATTACCAGTATTATTATAATTCGCGTTATCATTATTTCAGCATTTTTTACCATCGTATGCACACGCATTGCATTTATTTCTGCGCAATTAATTAATAGCGTTTATTTACTATTGACTTTCAAAAAATATTATTGCACGGCTGTTACGATGTCATAAATTTTATTGTTATTTGAGCACTGATAATTACATATTAGGTAGTATTTTAGCACGCGGTAATACCGAGTTTAATTAAAGAGTCTCTTATCTAATTCACCCCAACCCAATTTTCAGACCAGCCCACGTTCTAATACCCGGCCCAAAAGAATTGACCCGACCCGAGTTTCTAAACAAAGAAACCACTAGGGTTTCTTTTTCATCTTCAGTCCCCCATCCGCTCTCTCTTTCCCTTTACTCTCTTCTCTCTTTCGCCTCCTCTCTCTCCTCCGCTATCTCTCTCTCTCTCTTTCCCCTTCCTTTTATTTCCGGCTAAAATCCACCATCCCTTTAACCATGGACAGTTTTGACCTCCCATTTTTGTGCAAACTTCGTTTGCTTCCTCTGCAGCCGCTCATCTCTCTTTCCTTTTCCTCTTTCTTTCGTCTTCAACACAAATGGCAAAGTCTCAGTCGACTTTCACCCTCCCCAGACCGTGCATGGTCGATTTGGGGAAGGGAAATTAATACCCTGTACACCCCTGTCCGAATTCAACCATAGAGAGAGGCTAAATGTTTGTTTTCTTCTTCTTCCTCTTCTGTTACATCTGAAAAGGCATTAATGAGTTTTGTTCGTTCATGAACCCAGATCGTTTTCATCGGTTCACTTTTTTTTACTTTCGGGTACAAAAGGGCTTAATGGATTTTGTTTCTTTCTGGGTTGTTCCTGATCGGTGACAGAAGGGTTCTGACGTTGGATTTGAATGTGTTGACCAAGAATCCCGCCCAAAAAATTCGAATCTCAGCAAAAACCCTAAATCTTTCCCTATAAATAATCGTCTTGGGGTTCGTTTAGGGGCGGAACAAATTACCCCTAAAAAAAAAGAAAAGAGTTTTCAGCCGCCCAAAAATCCCCTAAGCAATATTAGTTTATCAGTCTCATATTTCTGAATATCGAGTCAAAAAAAAAATCGAACTCATTTTTTTGTGTTTTGCCCTTGGTATTTGTTTGATTCGAGTGTATAAGAATTCGGGATTCGTGGTGTTTCGAGGTAGTGCGAAGATTCGAGGCCTCATTTCGCTGCACTCGAAGAAGGTAAACAACCCTTCCTTAGTTAGCTTAATTTCAGTTTTAGTGATTTATATGGATTATATGTTCATATTAGTTTAATCTGATCTAGCTACATGTTGATTCGTCATTAGCTTGTTTATAGTCGGTTTAGTAGCTTGTACCTGATTAGTTGTTAGTTTAGCCTATTAGTGAAAGTATTAGAAGTCTGTTTGTTTAGTTTCATATGAAGTTCTTAAGTGTCTACATGTTAGTTAATGATTATTATGTGATCATTGCGGTCTGATTCAAGTTAGTTTAGTTTAGCATCTGTCAATGTTGGTAAGTCTGATTAGTTATTAGCTTATTGATTAGATCTTATGTTCGGTTGCTATGTAGCAATATTTGTCATTGGTCATGTTTAATGGTCATTTATACTTGCAAAATAGTTGATTAGTAGTAGTTCGAGTCATTCGCACCTATATGAAACTCTTTCTTTGTTAGCTATCCTTCATATTAGTATAATTTCCCCTTAGTTTAGTTAATCATGAGCCTGTTTAGCCTAAATTAATACATGTACATTTATCTGTTGGCATAGTTAAATAGCTTTATGTTAATATAAGTTATATATGGTTAGCCTGTTGGATTTTGAGTGATGTTTCCCTTGGTCCAAGGTCATTAGAGATCATATTAGAGCACGATTATCCTGGTATAGGTGATTTAGTCTTATTTCTAGCCCTTTGTGCGACATAAAGTGGTCATGATTAATCAACTCTTAAGCATACTTAGTCTAAAGAGCTTGTGTATGCCTTATGTTAGTTTGGATTAGCCTTAAACTATTCTATCCATTTAATCATGTAAACATGCCATCTGTGTGCTGTAAAACAGATTTAAAATGCCAAGATTTTCCTATTCAAATCCATTTTGCCGATCGGTTATTGACAACCTATTGGTTAACTTGCTTATCCTACCCTTTTGTTGATCAAGAAGCATGCTTATGTGGTTTTATGTTTAGATCCACACATGGGCTTTAACTTTAAAATGCTTGAACTCATACTCGCTGGATCATTTTGCTAAAATTAGTGGAGATTGTTAGTCTAATTGAATTCTTGTGTCGACTAATCATGTGCTAAGTCAATTCCTTTATGTCATTTACATATTTCCTAGTTTTCCAAAGTCTCTAGTGTTCCGAATCTTGCCTATGGGGATATTTGGTGTGTTATTCGTGATTAAGGACTCTTATTTGATCCTTTTTAGTTATATATCCGCAATCGCACAATCCCTTCCCCTATCCCCTTTGGCTATGCTAAAAAAATGACATATTTGCCATAAAGGATCTGATTAACTCAAACTTAAGAACGCCACTGCTTGGCCTATTCTTGTACTGTCACCTGTTTGGGCCGTGAGTTGTTTTACCTCAGCCCAAGTGAATTTAATTTTCTTATTGTTATGTGATAGTATTTGAAATTTCTTTCTTTAAGTTATGAACTTTGCATTGTTATTTACCTAGACCCATACTAATCTTTTTCCTTTCATTTTATGCATGACTATCATATACGGGTCCGAGGGACTCGTTCTTCTTCCACATTCCGGGTTGGGCTAAAAGCCCAACGAAATCTTTCCGAGTCATTCCCTGCCAACCCTGTCCGCAGCAAAAAATAGAAAACAGAATCTATTGGGCCGAAGCCCAATAGCAGGCAGATCCGCAACAGTCTTTTAAAATGGGCTGAGCCCATTCCAACAGCAGCGCAATCAGCAGTCCAAAATGGGCTGAGCCTATTTAATACCATTTGCTCCCTCATTTTATTTTTATGCATTTGATTTGTATTTGTGCAACTAATACTTTGCTTTGTTTGTTTCCTTAGACAGAATGAACCTTAGCGAAATTAATAGGTCTAGTTTAGGATGGGTAGTTTAGTTTAAGGGAAAGAATTAAAGAATATTTCGTAAATATCTTTTAAGATCCTCTAAATTATGCATACTTCTAGCCGAGTGTAGTTAAATAAAACATAATTTTGCTTATACTTCTAAAATTGCAAAATCAATTAATACCTCATCCTTTGAGTTGTTTCAAATACTTATTAAAATATCGCATAAACTCGCATTTTCTTTATTTATATGCAAATTATCATATTTTGCAAATCTTATTTTAGCATTATTATACTTCCCTTTTGAAGCAATAGCAACATTCATAAGCTTTAAACAAAGATTCAAAATTTTCTTTTATGCAAGTTACTATATTTTATATAGGCATTATCTTAAATAGCATCACTATTGCTCTCATCTAAAGTCTAAGCAGCTTTTATAAGTCTTATTCTAAAAATAGCAGTTAAACTCATTTTTTATGCAAACTATTATTTTTTTCTGTAAATTTTAGTTTACACGATAGCATCACATTTTTTTAAAAATCTTAGCAATACTTCTTAACCGTTTTCTTAAAATTCAAACACTGCAATCGCATCTTTAATCTTAATTAATTAACCTAAGTTTGGTCGGTAACCGTAGTTAACGGATCCTAGAGGATGCCTAACCCCTTCCCTTTAGGATAATTAGAACCCTTACCTAGAATCAAAATTTAAGCAGACCATTAACGGAGGTATAATTAAGCTTTACCTTAGTTAATAAAATAGGTGCCCTAATTCACCTTAAAATCAGTTAGGTGGCGACTCCTTAAAATACGCAAAAAATAGGAATCTCCAATATGTTGTACCTAGTTTAACCTGTTTAAATGGGGTATAACACCAGCCTTACCCCAACCATCACTTGGCTTTGGTCCCAAAATCTGGGATATAAGGTTTTCTTCTTCTACTAAGCATCGCAGGCCATGGAACTTTAGAGTATCGGCCTTTATTTTTCAACCCCAAGGGTTGAACACAAGTAAATCCTTCCCCCCTCAACTATACAATAAGTGTGTCAACTGACAAGGAGTAATGTCAAAGCTCCACAAACAGTTTGACACCTAATCATTGCAATCTTACCGATGGGCACAGAGTATTTTTAGAAACTCTGTAAAGGCCGGCATCCCCTCTTATCACCTTGCCAGCGGACGCGGATTATTTTTAAAGCTCTGTCGACGTTGACATTTTCTCATAGACAACCATGCTAATGGATGCAGAGTAGTGTCAAAGCTCTGCCAACGTCCCACCTTTTCATCCATCACAATCTTGTCAATGTACTGGAGTAATGTCAAGGCTCCATCTACAGTTGGCATCCTTCTTCTCGACCGCCTGTTAGAGTATTTTCAATGCTCTAACTGCGACCGACTCATTTTTCTGACCGCCTGTCAAGGTATTTTCAAAGCTTGGCCTGGCCATAGTATTGTCAAAGCTCTGAGCCTACGATTGGTCCCTTCCTAGATAATTTTCAAAGCATCGTGCCTACGATCAACACACCCTTCTGCCATCTGTCGAAGTACTTGTAAAACTCCGGGTTCTTATAAGCTCGAAGAGTTTTTATAATGAAGAACTACTTTAATGCTTTTAATGATTTGTTCTTTAAATTAAATTGCTTCTACGTGCTTTACTTCTTTTGTTAAGACTATTAGCCTTTTGCTTCAAAAGATAAGGAGAATGAATCTGCAATTCTAATGTCTTGAATGAATCTGCAATTCTAATGTCTTGAGATTTAAATCAGGGTTGTTTTGACCTTAACCTATCTAAAAGCTAATCGTTTTTTGTTTTTTTGTTTTCCAAACTTTAACTCTCCTTAAAGGAACCTTCAAGGTTGCTCGCATAACACATCCGGTTATTATACCGGTGAAATTTTGCTCGACTGACTACTAAGATAGCCAGACTTAACCTTCTTTTTAGCGAGGTTTTATCTTTATTTATATAAGAGAGGGCCCTTATTATTATGGTGCTTTAGAAAAAAATGTCTTCCTTTCGTTTTGGCACAACGGTATGTCATGAATTGTATCCGTTTAATATCTTTGCCTTTCATGGCAAGAATTTCTTCAAAAGAAGGAAAGTTTTATTGATTTCCCTGACTTACAAATGCAATTCGGTTTCCATCTAGTGTGGTCAGTCCGGTTACATGTGTTCAAGCTCCCTAGTTCGGGCAGTCCCCCGTAATAGTATGCTTTTTGACTCGACTTAAGGCTTATAGCTTAGTCTTAGCCTCTCGCTCTATATGGTATATAGACCCCCCCCCCCCCCCAGTGTTTGGGAGTAAAGGATGAAGTCCCGAGCACTGGATAATGCCTCAAGGGGAAAACGTCCAGAAAACCATACGGCACTGCCTCATTAAAAATCTTGCCAGAAAAACACAATTGGGACAAATATTGATCGAAGGAAAAAAGTGTACAGTCCCGCTGGCCACATCTTTCCCTGTCAAGCATAATATCGTTTAAGGAAACCAACGTTCCAATATGAATTTTATGTCCGTCTTTATCTTCCAGTTGGTATGACACTTTACCAGCTATACTGATAACCTTATAAAGGCCTTCCCAATTCAATCCCAGTTTTCCTGCACTTACGTCTCTGGTCTTATGTGTTACCTTCCGTAATACCAAGTCCTCGATTTTAAAATGTCGAAGGTTGGTACGACGATTATAGTAACGCTCTATTCGCTGCTTCTGTGTGACCATTTAGACGTATGCAATATCTCTATGTTCTTCAAGTAAATCCAGTTGTATCAACATTGCGTCCGTATTGGACCGAGCTTTGGCCCGAATGTACCTTGAAGTTGGAGTGCTAACTTCTACCAGAATTAACGCCTCTGCCCCGTATACTAGGGAGAAAGGAGTTTCTCTGGTACTAGATTTCGCCGTAGTTAACGTATGCCCTAAGTACCTCAGGCAGCTTTGACGGACAGACTCCTTTGGCGTCTTCCAATTTCTTCTTCAAATTCTGAATTATAGTTTTGTTGGTTGATTCCGGCTTGCCATTCGCACTGGGGTGTTAAGGAGATGGGGCGATGCGATTGATATTTAAGTCCCTGAGGAATTTGGTGACCTTGGACCCAATGAACTGTGGGCCGTTATCATAGGCTATTTATTTCGGGATGCCCAAAGCGGCAAATTATGTGCTACGAAATGAAATCGATCACTTCCTTCTCCCGGACTTTCTGGTACGCTGCTGGCTCAACCCACTTAGAGAAATAGTCGGTCATTAATAATATGAGTTGTACTTGTCCTAGTCTGGTCTGTAGTGGTCCGACTATGTCCACCCCCCACTCATGAATGACGAAGGGGACACAATCGGATGCAGTTCTTCGCACGATGCAACATTTGCGCATGTCGTTGGTATTTGTCGCATTTCCGGACGAATAATCTCATCTTCCTCTATTCTGGGCCAATAATATCCGGCCCAGAGCAGCTTCTTAGTCAGTGACTCCGCACCAGAATGATTACCATAAATCCCCTCATGGACCTCTCTCATTACATAGTAATCTTCTTCGGGCCCCATGCATCTTGCCATCGGGCCGAAAAAAACACCTCTGATGTAACAAACCGTCTACGATGCAGTTGCGAGCAGCTTTAGCTCGTAGGGCCCTTGATGCCTTTGAATATTTCGGCACCTTCCCATGATTCAAGTAATCCAAAAATTCATTTCGCCAGTCTCAGACCAGGCTAGTGGAATTAACCTCGTCATAACCCGCCTGATCTACTATCGGATGGAGTAACTGGACCACTGATTCAGATTTGGGCCTACTGACTCTGTTGAAGAGCCCAAGTGGCAAGTGCATCTGCTTCAATGTTCTCTTCTCTAGGTACGTGTACCACCGTCCATTCTTCGAACTTGGAAAATAGTTTCTGAACCTTTTCGAGGTACCGAAGCATGCGCTCTTCCTTTGCTTCAAATACCCCATGGACTTGATTTACCACCAGCAGGGAATCATATTTTGCCTCCATGACTTCAGCACCTAGTCCCCGAGCTAGCTCAAGACCTGCAATCAAAGCTTCATACTCTGCTTCGTTGTTAGTTAAAGGCACACTATTTATTGCCTGCCTCAGAACTTCTCCGGTGGGGGCATGTAAGACTACCCCCAAACCAGTTCATTTGACGTTAGATTCTCTATCGGTATAAAGCATCCACACCTTAAGTATAGCCCCTGATAGTAAGAAAGCCTCCTTTTCAGCTTGAGGGGTTACCCCCAGACTGAAATCGGCAACGAAGTCTGCAAGGACTTAAGACTTGATCGCAGTTCGTGGCTTGTATTCGATATCAAATTCGCTTAATTGAACTGTCCACTTTGCCAATAGTCCCGAAAGTTTGGGTTTTTGGTGCACATTCCGTAATGGGAAAGTGGTCGCAATAGTAATAGGGTGGCATTGGAAATATGGCCGAAGCTTTCGTGATGCCATCACTAGAGAAAAGGCCAATCTCTCCAGAAGCGGGTATCGTGTTTCGACCCAGGATATGACTCTACTCATATGATATGCAAGAAACTGCGTACCTTGTTTGTCCCATACTAAAACAGCGCTTACCACAACCTCTGAAACGGCCAAATAGATCAGCAAAAGATCCTCGTCCTTGGCTTTGGCATGGGCAAGGGAAAAAATAGGTATGCTTTAAGATCACGAAGTGCCTACTGGCACTCCGGTGTTCATTCGAAATCGTTCTTCTTCTTAGCAAAGAGAAGAACTTGTGGCACTTTTTCGATGAAAGAACTTGTGGCACTTTTTTGATGACCGGGATATGAATTTGCTGAGTGTTGTGATCAGGCAGGCCAACCGTTGTACTGCCTTTACATTATCCAGGGTATCCGGAATGTCTTCAATTGCTTTGATCTTATTTGGATTTATTTCTATCCCACTTTGAGAGACAAGGAAACCCAGGAACTTTCCCGATCCAACCCCGAATGCTCACTTTTCTGGATTGAGCTTCATGTTGAACCGTCGTAGGATTTCAAATGTTTCCTGCAAGTGACTAAGATGGTCCTCTATTCGAAGACTCTTAACTAGCATGTCATCAATGTAAACCTCCATTGTTTTACCTATTTTTCGCTCAAATATTTTATTTACAAGCCTCTCATAAGTGGCTTCGGCATTTTTTAATTCGAAAGGCATTACGTTATAGCAATAGGTCTAGAAATTTGTGATGAAGGAAGTTTTCTCTTGATCTTCCAGGTGCATCTTGATTTGGTTATACCCAGAGTAGGCATAGAGAAAACTCATGACCGGCCGTGGCACCGATCATCTGATCAATGCCCGGAAACGAAAATGAGTCTTTCGGACATGCTTTATTAAAGTCTTTAAAATCGATGCACATTTTAATTTTATTTCCTTTCTTTGGTACCGCGACTACGTTTGCTAACCAATCTGAGTATTTGACTGTCACGCCCCGAACCTAGCCCTAGACACAACACGACACCCGGTGCCCAACTACATGCGACCGAGCGAACCAACTGACTGGCTAAATCAACATGAGGTATACATATATACTGAAAGCGAAAAATAAACTTAGCTCATGCTCATCTGCTAAAGTCTGACTGAATAAATAACTGCAAGTGTGGAATACTGAACAAAGTCTTAAGGATAGATACTGTAGCCCACAAGGCTAACATAAAAGTCTTTGACTCTCTCTAACTGCTAATATAGTCTATGAAGCCTCTAATGAAGTACTAAAAACTGACTGTTGCTGGGATAAAGTCCCTGGCATACCTGACTGTCTGTAAATACTATAAAGACTGTAAATAAATTATAAGGCCCTGATAGAACTAGGGCTCACCAATCAGCTGATACTGGAGATCCTAGCGAGCATATGCGTCGTCCTGTAAATCGTTACCTACATCGCGAGATGCAGTCCTCGACAAAAAGGGATGTCAGTACATTTGAATTGCACTGGTATGTAAAGCAACTGAAAGAAAGAACTGTAAATACTGAAACTGAAACTGAACTGATAACTGATAACTGAAATGAACAAAGAAGTAAAGATATGAATACCTCCTGTTCTGAATAGAGAATCACATGTTTAACTAAATCAATAATATGTGGGGCCTCGGCTCAATATAAGTGAATCAATGGCCTTGGCCAAGTAAGTGCGTCAGTTAATTGCCTCGGCCAAGTACACGTATACATAAGACAATTCCCTTGGGCAATCACATATGTTCAAAATTCATTTATTACTATTATTAAGGAACTGAGATCAGTGAAATAATGAACATTACTAAACTGAGACATGTATTCAAGGACTGATTATGAGAACTGAAGCTTTAACTAGTTTATAAACATGTTGAGTATTCTAGACTAAGACTCACAGGTATCAAACACAAGTACATATTGATTACATACTGAGCTCATAACATTCAGAATGAAAGTCATGAACGAATTATGAAACTTGAGAATAGAAGTTCTGCAACTATTCAAGGAACTAAGCTTAACTATATTTCTGAGGCGATTCGTAACAGTGTAAAAGAACGTTGCGTAGGGAGAATCATTAACATTCCCAAACATAGAGAGTTAGCCTGACATACCTTAATTTTCTACTCTTGAGCGTAATACAACGTTCGTCAACCCTTTCAACTTTAATCTATAGCAATACAAGTCAAATGGATTCCATATTAGCAACAATACTCAAGTTTTGGTTATCTAGGCATTTTATCAAACACTTGGTAGGCATAAAGCTCCACAACCTCCATTAATGGTGATTTCTTCACCCAATTCCCATTCTATAACTTCTAGGTGATTCTATAATCCCAATTAGATAGAATTAATACCATTCTTCATCACCCATATGATTATATCAATCCTAAGTCAGAATCCCAAAACCCTACCATAGTTCATATGATTCTCTTCATCGAACCCATTAACTTATCTCACAAGAATTCATCAATTCATAACTACAAATGATTAGAAGAGGAAAATGATTACCTTTTTGATACTTAACTCCTTTTAATTCGAATTCTAGGGTTTCCACGTCCAACGATAACATCTAAATCAAGGTTCTATAGATTAGAAGCGTTTAATCACGTTAGAAGGGTATTAGAGACTTGAATTCGACCTAGAATCATCATGGAACTTACCTTGGAGGGTTCTTGAGGGTTGGGACTTATTCTCTCTGCCTTTAGGATAATTTTTTGTGATTGGGGATGCTAGGAAAATAACCCCAAGCTTAAATAGTAGTTAAAACACAAAAATCTGAGTTTTGACCCGAAAACCCAACCCATGAGTGATGGGCCCGCGATGCAGGGCCATTGTGGGACCCCATGCACGTCAAGACTTTAGAGAGCATAATTTCTCGTGCTATGCCCGCGAAGCGTGGCCATCGAATGCGCCCCCACGCATGGCGCATGGCATTCTCTGGTGGCCCGGGTCGATTTCTGTGCAGTGTTTTTGTTACACCCCGTACTTGCGGAGAAGCACTGATCAAATTTGAGCATAAGTATATTGAACTATGGCTTAGTATAACAACTTTGGAGTATACGAGACGAAGCATTATTAAGTATATTTTATGAGTAAAGGATGCATATGAGGAATTCCGGAAGGTCCTATAAGGAATTGAGTGGAAGGAGTTGAGTTAGTATGACTTTGGAAAAAGATGAGCGTTACTTTGAACAACAAAGTATGAGACAACTTGGGGAAAGAATATGTTTTAGTATATGAGGAGTTTTAAAGTAAATCAAAAGCCTAAATTGAAGTTCATGAAGTCTAGTTTCCAACGCATTAAACCGCTCGACGATACAACGTCGGAGTAGAGAATTATGGACGTTACAAGTCAGGTTAGCAGAGCAGAAACACTCAGCTACAGTGCATGACACGCCCAGCTACAGTGCGCCATACCCCACGCTATAGTGCGCAAAAAGTTCTAGGCCGGTGCCAACTGACTCTAGAGCACTATAAAAGGGGGTTTACCCCTTATTTCTTCATCCAAACCCCCCTAAACATATCTTAAATCCTCTAGAACATTCCCCCAACTTTCACAACATGCACATATATTCCTACAAGTCTATATGACAATTTTGGTCATTTTTATTTCATTTTTAACATAACCTCAAGTCCTAGAAATCCCTAGAAACCTCTCCAAACATATTCCAACATATTTCCAAGCCTAAACCAAGGATCAAAGTGAAAATTTACGGGGTTAAAGGTTTCTCTACACTTGTCTCCTCTTCTTGAAGATGTTTGGTGAGTATTTTTAAGGTGGAGTAACCATGGAATTGAAGTGTTCTTGAATTTTGAGATTTACGAGCTTGGGAGGACAAGCGTTAAGTAGTTAAAGTTAAGGCCACCAAAAAGATATGTTAAGGCTAATCCCTTTCTTTCTAAAGGCATGACTCTTTTCTTATGAATCCATACATGCTTTCCATAACGTCTTTATTTCTAAAAAGCTAGAAGTTCATGATTCTCAAGTTCTTGTGATGTTTAAGATAGATGTTTTCTATGAAGATAATGATGATGTTGATGATCCCATTTCTAGAAATTCCAAAGTTTATGGCTTTGATGCTATTATGAGATTATCGAGTTTATTTCACATTTCATTTATTGTTGTTGATCTCACCTTATGTTACTTGTTCCTTTAAGGTGAGATATAGCGATAATGATTGTTCCATAATATAAATCGGAGGTTATCGACCTTACGTCACTCCGATAAAGTAGTAGCTTTTATTTGGGCTCTCATGCATGTTACTTATATTATGTATATATATTAGATATGTATATATGGGATATGGGGAAAGGTGAGGCGTTATATACGCATAACCACCTGATCAGCTGGTATACTATGATATCGTCTCGAACGCGGGATGCCCAGACGCGGGATATATAAGATAAATGGATCGGGCCGTTCGTTCCGCGGAAACATATATGATGATGATATAGTATAGTTATGGATCAGGCTGCACGTTCCGCAACACTATTATGTTATATATGTATGAATTTTTTTTTTTAAAGAAAGCTAAGCATGCATGATATCCGCCTTACAAGGCATTTAGATGTATAGGTTATCTCCTTATCTCATGTTATGTTCTGTATCTTTTGTTATGTTGTTATTCATGCCTTACACACTCAGTACATTATTTGTACTGACGTCCTTTCTTGTGGACCGTTCATGCCCGCAGGTAGACGGACCAGACCCTTAGGAACTTCATTAGCAAAGTTTCAAAAGCGCTCTAGTTGCTTCGGAGCTGCAGTTTATTGGTACTAATCTTGTGTATATGTATACTTGGGCTGGCAGAGTCCTGCCCGTCTTCATGGATTCCTCGTATTCTATATAGAGGCTCGTGAGACGTACGTGTGTAGCTAGAAGTCCCATATCGTTATCGCCCATGTTGTTGTATTATATTTTAGCTGGCGCCCCCTTGTCGCTTATGTTCGCGGGCATAGTTATTGATGATTATATAGAGATGTGTCATTATCTTATGATACATGCCCTTACAGATCATGATACCCATGAGCTATCTTTGTGGTCCACCTAGAGATGATTATGAGATGCATGTTTAGAGGTGCTCTGTAGGATAGTTATGGGTGCCCGTCATGGCCCTCTGGTTGGGTCGTGACAGTTTTTGTAACGTGCATAACTTCTAGTACATATTGTTGGAAAGGTATTTCAAAGATCTACAACTTTTATGCCATAAGTTTGCTCAAATTTGTAACGAATTTTCACGAAATCAGGCTGGAAGGCAGACTTGCCGTAAACTTTGCCGATTCTATCGAATCTTAAGCACCTCACTATTCGTCTTAATTTCAAAACAACTATTTCTATGCAAACTCATCCCGATAGTACTTCACATATCTAAAATGTCACATTAATACTCATTTAACACATCCACACCTAATCCAAATTTACGGAGTGTTACATTGACTTCCCGGATGGACCCTATACTTAACAAGCGAGATACGTCCTCCTTGACAAACCTGTTGACGGATCTTGGCAATGGGTCGCTTTTTCTAGCGCACAGGCGCGAAACTGAGGTCTAGCCCTAGCTTGTAGGTTTTCACGTCCAAGGGTATCCCTATCATGTCTTTATGGGACCAAGCAAAATAATCACTGTTATCTTTTAAATAATAAAGAAATAAATCCCTGAGCTCCGAGGTTAAACCCGTGCCCAGGTTTACCTTTCTTTCCGGTAGATCTGGATACAAAGAGATCTGCTCAAGCTCTTCGACTGTGGATTTGGTGGCATCGGAGTCTTCAGGTGGCTGAAAATATCTCAGAACTCTGTACTCGTCGTCGACCTCTTCCTCCGGACCCACCTTGCTCTTATCTCCCAGGGGAATTTAATGAACTGCATCTGGAGTGGGCTCCGGATCCCTTCTAGAGTGGGGAACTTCAGATGCAAGTGAAGAGTCGAGGGAACAACCTTTATGTCATGGAGCCAAGGTCTCCCGAAGATTGCGTTATATCGCATGTCGTCGTCAATCACGTAGAACTATATCACTTTCACAATTCCTCCAGCTTCCACGAGCAAGTCAATCTCTCCCTTAGTAGTTTCGTTGGACACATTGAAGCCAGAAAGAGTCCTTGCAGTCGGTATGATTTTTTCCAGCAGTCCATCTCTTCCACCACCATCTAGCAGATAATATTAGTCAAACTTCCCGCGCTTTACTTGGTATGATCGACCATCACGCGCTTTACTTGGCAGCGATCGATGAGTACGGTGATAACTAAGGGGTCGTTGTGCGGTAAAGTGATGCCTTCCGCATCCTCGTCAGTGAAAGTAATCATGCCTCCGTTTGGGAGTTCACGAATCCTCTTCTCACGCGTTACCGAGATTTTCATCTTCTTGGATACAACAAAAATGGTATAGGTGATCATGGATCCGTAAAAATCATATTGATAACGTAAGGAAGGGCGTCGAGAGAGTCTTCTCCTCTGCAGGCCCGGTTCTCCCGTAGCTTTTTCTTGCCCTTTCACTTAGATACTCCCAGAGATGCCCTCTGGCGAGCATATTAGCCACCTCCTCCTGAAAATGTCTGGAATCCGTTGTTTAATGCCCATGGATCCCGTGGAAGTCGCACCACACCATCTGGTCCCTGGTACTAGGATCGGATAGCAGAGGCTTAGGGGGACGCGATGCTGCATGGGTCCTCAGCACGGCTACCATTTGTGATTCGTTGATGGTAAAGTTGTAATCTGCAAACTTTGGGTACTCTATTCCCTTTGAAGAGGTTCCGGGAGGGTTGTTCTTATGTTGCAACCCGCAATTATTCTTTTTGTGGTTCTCTTTCTTGCTAGTATTTGGCTTTTCCAAAGGTCGATAGCCCGGCCAGCCACCGGTTGCTTCTGGGAGCGGATAAGGTTGAAAACGATTCTTCGAAGAAACCCGATCTGGACCGAAACCTTTGTCTGATTTTCCTGGGAGGTTTCTCGTGGGAGCCCCAACCGGTCGTCTTCCACACGGATCTTTAACTCATACCTGTTATGGATATCCTCCCAAGTAGTAGCCTGAAACTCCAGGAGATTTTCTTTGAGCTTCCGGGAAGCATTCGAACTTGAGGGATCTAACCCCTTAGTGAAAGCCTCGGCAGCCCACTCATCCGGTACCGCAGGCAGGAGCATGCATTCCTTCTGGAACCAGGTGACAAAGTCCGGAAGACGTTCTGACTTTTCCTGTGCGATGAGGAAGATATCTGCCTTCTTAGTTTTTACTTTCTTGCTCCTGCGTGGGCCGTGATGAATGGCTCAGCCACGGGGGAAAGAAGTGATCGAATGCTCGGGCAACTAGGAGTACCACTTTAGAGCCCCCCAGTGCGAGGGTCTAACCAAACTTCTTGATCAGAACCGACTCAATTTCCTTTTCCTTCAAGCCATCCACTTTGACCGTTGTAGTGTACGCCAGGATATGCTCTTGCAGATCTGTCGCCCCGGCGTATTTGGGAATGTCGACCATCTTGAACCTCTCTGGGATAAACTCTGGCGCAGCCTCGGGCTTATATGCCAACTGGATGTATCTCTTTACGTCTGGCCCTCCATGACCGAGGGAGCCCCAGGGATTTGATTTAGGCGCCTCTGAAACACATTGGCATTTTTCTCGGCTTCTTTGGCAGTTTGATCCACTTTTCAATGATATCTCTCATGAACCATATGACCTGTGCCTGGAAAGGATCCTCCGGGACGGACTTGCTGCTTGAGGCCTCTCCGTTCCTTCCTACCGTTTGTCCGCTGCCGACAGCAGTGTTCTCATTGGTTGGAGTCTAGGGTGTCACGCTAGGAGCTGCAACTCTGGCCTGAGGATTGGACACAAGAGGAGTGATGACCTACCTCATCTATTCCATTTCCACCCTCATGGCGTGACTTTGATCCCTTAGGATCCGCATCGACTCCGCAGGAGGTTCATTGGTGGGAGTTTCTTCTTCGGTGACATGATGTTACTGCCTCCCTTCTGTTGTTGTTACCCCGTTGGTGTCCTGGGCTGCCGGTCTATTGTAGGATATCAGGGGGGCAGACAGTCCGAACCGAGCTGATTGTTGCCCGAGTTATTTCTAACATTAGTGTTGTCGTTTACTCCTGATATACATGCGATTGATATTAAGGCAAGAAATGGAATTCACGAAGAGTTAGTAAAACAGGCAATGGTCACTGTGACTACCACAACTGTCCTGGCCCCACGGTGGCCGCCAAATTGTTTACCCGAAAAATGGTTTTGTTGAATTTGTGTTCGTGGTCAAGGACACGTTGATCAGAGTGACCAATAAAGCAATGAAATATGCGGTTAAATCGATATAAACAAAACGTAAATAAAGCAAAAATTTAAGAATAGCCTGAGCCTCGGTAAGGCCTTAAGCTAATGATTACGGCCAAGCTGCCAACCTGATGGACCTAAACTAAAGTAGCAAGAGCTTAAAATGAAGCAAGTGTGGAAGGTATGCTGTGTATTTCTCTTGGATTTCGTGTCCTTTACAATGACGTGATAAGCCCTATTTATACATAGGATATGGGGTGCACATTCCATGAATTGTGCTCCTACTAATAATGCGAATTAATTAATACCATAATAATGATAGACAATAAAGAGGACAATAAAGCTTATTAATATCCCATGGAAGGCGCAGAGCCTGCTTTGTAACAGTTGACCGTTAGCATTCCAACCGGTGCTATTCCAACGGACCTCCGAACCGTATTGTGTCTCCGGGACCATCAAGCCTCTTCCGGAAGTGCTGAATGCTGACTCGTACTTGAGCCATATCCTTTGACACGTGTCATCGCAGTACTGGTCTAGCTATATTATACGAATTTAGCCCAATACAAGATACCTAGTGAAAACTGACCCAGACACAACTTTTATTTAAAACGATAGGAGGCCAAAATGGAAAGGCCCAGACTGTTTTTGACTACACGTTGCATAGTGGGGTGAACTATAGTATATGATGCTTCTTTAAGCTTTACGGCCAGTGAAGTTGCCTGCGAGCTCTAATGCTCTATGGACAGAGGGTACAAAGAGGGAGTGCTGAAAAACAGAGAAGGGGTTAACATTTAGTTTCAACAGTATACAGCACAAAATATACATGGAATAATTATGCCAGATTTTCAAGTATTTGAACACGAATCCTAGTTTGCATATACTTCAATAAATTAAAACAGCCAATTATACACTAGTAACTCCATTAGCAGCTAAAAAATGATCCCAGAAAGTTGGCAAATGCAAGCACTTCTCACCATTAGGCCTGTGATTCACGACTTATATTACCTCTAGAGAAAGAATCTGTCACCTTTTGCTCTATATCTTCATTCAAACTTGTTATGGGGTAAAAGACACTGGAACAGTTTTTGACAAGCACTTTATAATTCTAATATGAATTCATTAATTATAGTTTCTTTGGTAAGTATATAATCTGAATTCATTCTAACCTTACTAAAAGTTAATGACCACATTGTTATAGTTCATGAACTCTTGAAACAATACCAGAACCAATACATAAAAGCATTGCGTGGATTCATCTTCTCTAGAGACACCATCTGAAGGGGAGTTATTTGGATGCCATAATGGCACTGAAAATTTGGCAGTACTTAGATGGATGCCAACAATAGAGAAGACTCCATTACCACCACAGATAATTTGATTTTATTTTCTTTAGTGGTATGCCTATGCACGGAGCAAAGCAATAATTCAACACCAATCGGCGCACAAAGGCCCAAATAACGAGCAACAAGATGCAGCAAACAATCAGGTTTTAGGTGTACCATGGATGCAAGACAAGTAGAGTGAGGGCGATTTTTGAAGCTTTGCCGAGAGCAATCTCATAGAAGAATTCTATGCATGTCATTTAGCTTTGGTTCGTAATTACTTCCTCATATTCTTGCTGCAAATTAACCTAAAAGGATTATATTGGCCACAACAATAAAATCCTATTTCCAGAACTCCTAGATAATGTAGGAGTTTTACATTTGTTTCCATGCATACAGATACAAGCAATAACACTGTAAGAGCTCTCTAACAAAATTCGAAGGACCAGCAGACACTAAAATCAGCTCTCGTTCACCATGGAAACATGCAGAACTGTGTTTTCATGAGTTCTCAGTTTGCTTATTTCCACAAACAAGGCATGTATAGAAGATAGTTTGCCCTTCATCAGCAGATCTAATCTGTTCAGAGAAGCAACAAGTGTTAGAATAGGACAACATGAACTGCGATATGAACAAACGCAAAGGAAGATTTACCTGTCTGGCTACATATGACATGCCTAAATGCTGACAACCTTTACATTTTGCATTATAATCCTGTAAACCATAAGAACAGCCACTTTAACAAAAGAACGTGTAAACACAAGGGCACGTTATTGGATACTACAAACTGCACTAACCATTTGCTTTAGTTCCTTCTCTTCTTCAAGATCATCAAATGAAGATATGCCCAATTCCCTTCTAATAGCCTACAAAAACAATTATTATATGCTCAGAAAAAACATGTCACCACAAAAATGACAAAGAACATAGACAATCTTCCTGTTATTCAGAATACTTCCAAGGCAGTTGTATATAAAAAATACTCTAAAGCCCAATATAGTTTTGTTCTATGTATTTTGCATTCTTTATCCTCCTATCCTCCTATCCTCCATTTTCACCATTTTCCATTCTTCTATATCAGATATAAAGTTTATTCTTCTTCCACGCAATGATAAAGAAAGTTAACTTGCATTTTCGGAGGCTACTTGGAGTATGCACACAATTTCATTGACTAAAGCATAATTTTCTAATATACTAAACCTTTAAGGATAACACAACTGTAGAAAATGAGATTATTTGAGTGAGAAGAGAGATCCAGAGGGGATGCCATATGTAAAACATCTGCATAACAGCTACGAATGCAAGCACACAAGCATGTTGGAGTTCTACTAATTCGTTTTTTGGTCAAGTAACCACTTGTGTAGATTATCATTCTCCCTATACTCACCCGGTCACTCCTTCCCCGCACTCCCCACTGAAATAGGCCACAAATACCTTCAGTGCCGTTTTTGTTATAACAGGGTGAATTCTTAAAATAAGCAATGGGTGAACTAAAACAATCCGCAACTCTGACTGCTTAGAAGTTCAGAATTTCCGTGAATCCACACATAAAAACACCAACCATGGCACAAATCCCAAACTAGCTGGAGTTAGCTATATCAATCCTCAACATCAATTCTGCTCCCACATATGACACCTCAAATCCATTGGGAAAATATGCTAGGATGCTAGGAAATACACTCTCCTGATCTGCTAGCAATTATTCAGCAGGTGAACTTCAAAACCTCCTTTCTTTAACAACCCTTTTACAATTTAAGGTCTTTCCATCAATTTCCAGGGAATTCCATGCTGTTCAACGAGTCAAAATGCCAAGAAACTAGAAGAGAAGTAATGTTACGTAGCTTATCATTCACTACTACAAACTGCTAATGCATAACACATGTGAAATGATCCATTCCTCAAAGTGGAGCAGCATCATTTTTATGTAGGAAGTGTCCAGAACCATTATTATATATTACTAGGATACAAAATGGGCTTCATGAGCTGAAAGTCAATACATGCATTTAATGCATACCTCAGCAGAAATGGTATACTGTATCTCGTTTTCAGCAATCTCTGGAAAAACCAAACAAGAGAAACAAACATCATCAATAGTAGATATTTAATTTCGGTGAAAAGAAACAGAAAACATAAGGTGAGTCAGTTTTTTTAGATGAAAAACATACAATGAGTCAATCTCACAAATTCTTCATTTCGAAGAAATATCCAGATGATTTATTATCATTATGAAAACATTATTCAACACATTGTATCTTTCTAGAAGTTCACATGTAGTCTCTATCTATAGGGCATATGTCAACTTAAAATTAGAAGAGTCAAATAAGATGTTATTCAACAAGTGTGCTATATGTCAATAATCAATTTATAGATGACATTGTCGTCATTTCAATTAGTTGCCCTATTCTCCTCTTATTCCACGTGGGCTGCAGCCACCACATAGATACGTGGCTTTAATGCCAACTATCAATCCATATCTCTGTTAATTCCACATACAACTTTCATGCGTCTCTCCTCTTGGTTTGTTCTTCTCATCTTGTTCCTGCGATTTTTAGGTATATCTCTGTTAATCTTTCTGTTCGCGTCCAATTTTAAGTTTGTTCTTGCGATTTTCATGCTAGTTTACTTCAATTTCCAGCAAAATCTTACTCTTCTTTCCTTTCAATGTGTGTGATGCTTAACTTACAGAGAAAAGAATGAGCAAGAACAGGGAAAAAGCATCATACACACATTGAAAGGAAAGAAGAGTAAGTTGCTGGAAATTGAAGTAGCTAACATGAAAATCATAAGAACAGTCTGAGAAGAACAAACCGAGATGCTCGAAAATTGGAGTGAACAGAATAGATTAACAGAGATTTATTTAAGAATCGCAGGAACAATCTCAGAGGAACAAACCAAGAGGAGAGACGCTTGAAAATTATGTGTGAACAGAAGGGATTAACAGAGATATGGATCGATAGTTGGCATGAAAGCCACATATAACTATGTGGTGGCTGCAAGCAAAACCACGTGGAATAAGAGGGGAATAGGGCAACTAATTGAAATGACGAAAATGTCAACTATAAATTGATTATTAACATAAAGCACACATGTCGAACACCGTCTTGTCTGACTTTTCTAATACAGCTAAAACATGGTTTCCTGAACAAAAATGGCAGCCAATTCTAGTTCTTATTGGAAAAAGAAACGAAAAAAGAAAGTTACATTATCTAGAAAGTAGCTTCCTGTCATTGACTCATCTACCAGTTAATTCAGTTAAATAGCTATAGAAGGTGACTAATCTCAACTTCCGAGCCGTTCTGCCCTTGGAAGAAACAAAATAGCTGATCAGAACCTATCCAGGCAAACTAACCGTAAGTTTTACAATTAGATTCACTATATTAACGGGTAACAATTTGCAGACAGCTGTACGAGCTAAAGGGCAGCCTGGTGCACTAAGCTCCCGCTATGCGCGGAGTCTGGGGAAGGGCCGGACCACAAGGGTCTATTGTACGCAACCTTACCCTGCATTTCTGCAAGAGGCTGTTTCCACGGCTCGAACTCGTGGCCTCCTGGTCAAATGGTAGCAGCTTTACCAGTTACGCCAAGGCTCCCCTTCAGCTGTACGAGCTGAAATAGAAAATAAAAAAGAACCTTGGACAAAACCATTTTACCCTAAAGATATCAAGTTCATTGTATTGGCCTCTCTAAAGAAATCCTCACACCATAGACAAAATAACATGCTTTTGACGAGTACAAAAGAGATTCCTGAGTGGCTCAGGTATTAGAGTAACAAAATGGAGCTCCTAGGTTTTGATTGACGCTACAACATTCTGTATGAGCCCATCTACTCCATCTGTGTTGGATAGGTTTACTTGGCACCTATTTCTTGTGGACTATAAAAGTTATTTGATGGAATTAGTCAAAGTGTGGCACAAGCTAACCTGCACACAACCATCCATTTGGTGGATTTACATGGTAAGGGAGTTTAACAGAATTTCCTTCAAGGAAAATTTTCAGTTTTCACAGGAGTAAACTACACGATTAAAAATATGTGTGTCTGGGCAGGGCGGATGCACGTTATCCAAGCGGTGTCAGGCGACACTGCTTCGTCGGAAACTTTTATTGAATACACATATAAGCAATTTACAAAACAGATATATACATTTACATGACGCTCCTTGACAGTAGTCGCTGTGCAGCCTGATAACCTGAGGTTCGCTGTTCGAAACTCGTTGTGTGCGTATTTTGCATAATTTTTTACGAGTTTTTGTGAAAAAGATATAGCCTATAACCCTGAGGGCTTAAACGGATTCGATCCCGGTCCTCCTAAGGGCTTCAAAGGGATTAAACCAGTACATCATTCGCTGTTTTGTGATAACTAATGATACCAAAGTTAATTAAAAGTTTCAAAAAACATTACTCCTCCTTTCCCCCAAAAAGAGAATTACTCCTCCTTCATTGCTGGTAGTGAAAAAAATATTGGGTTCGATTGATTGAACTCGTAACACTAAGACTACATCCACCACTGGTTATAGTAATTTGTCGATCACTTCTTTAAATGTCGACACCGCTTACAGAAAATCCTGTGTATGCCACTGTGTCTGGGTGTATATATGTTATTTAACACCCTTGATACAAGAAATGGATTAGCATTGCTTCTTTGCCTTGAACAGACTGGGCTGCCACTGTCATTTAATAGATGCTATTAACAATTTCTCAGGTTCGATATACCTTTTTATTTTTTTAGGATAAAGGCAGGTTAAATTTTATTAATGAAGTACCAAGCTGGTTTGATATACAATTGTGCTTTTCCTCAGAGTGAAGGACAAAAAGGATTTACGCTAAAACAACGTCTACTAGTTCAATTCAGCACAACAGTTTGAGAGTACCATGCCTTTAATATGGACTAACTAAAAAAAAAAAAAAAAAAAAAAAAAAAGGTGCAAGAAAGTTAAAGGAAACATTCTCTTAGTTTAAGAAAGAGATAAAAGGGCAAACCTTTGACGCGTTTCTTGAATTTGCAATGGAGACAGTGAGCATATTTGGGGGAATCAAAAGTAAGCATAGTTCCACACATTTCACAGAACATAAAATCCCTTTGTCTACAGTATGCCATTTATTATGCAAAATCGAATGGTAAAGATAGCCAACTGAATGCAGAATTAAGTTTCTTAGGGATTATTCCTATTTGCTTTCTCTTCAGACAGTAGAGCAATTCAGTTCAGCTGAGGCGACCCTAGGGTTTAGGGTTTATCACAAAAGCTAATGATGAAAAAGGAACCGAAAATTCCATGCGACTCGCCTCAATTATCTATTTTTGGTAAATTACATTAAGCACCTCTATAATGAGTTAAACACTTGCGCTCTTTATAATTACTTTGCGCTCTTTATAATTACTACTCCCTGTGTCCCAATTTATTTAGGGAAAATGATAAAATTTGTTCTCCAAGTATGGTTTATAGTTTAAATTTATCCTCCGTCAAAGTTTGGGATCAAATTTACCCTCTCCATTAGGATACTTGATAAATTTGCCCTTATATGGATGGAAGTCTGACTTGAATTCTATAACACAAAAAAATTAGTCACGTCGGATCTACATATGCTCCACATAGACTCCCAATCCCAATTCTGTTTTGAAAAAAAAAAAAAAATGCCCCTGCAACATTTGTTTTGCTATAGTGACGGTTTCTTCATGAACTCTTCGGAGCATTTCTGAACAGAGGAAAACATTTTTTCTCAGAATATATTCCTAAACGTATACCGAAAGCAAGATTAGAAAAGCTATGATCCTGCAAAAGTGATAACAAGACAACAAAATAAATTTGTGCAGTTCAGCTTTAAAAATCCATTTTCAGTTCTGTTGAATAGTTTTTGAGAGGTTCTGACAAGGAGGCGATAATAATGAGTTAAGTTAGCTCCGTCGAAGATCACCTAAGATAGATGTCATGTTCAAGAAATTTTTGTTGGTCAGATAAATTCTATGTTTCTGGAGAGAACAACGAATCCTTGGTCGTATTAAACATTTATTGTTGCTGCTGCAGAATTTTTCTTACTTGCCTCTTATTTTATCACATACATTACGTGTGCACCTCAATGCGATTAAAACTCCGGCTTTTCACATTACTAAATGGTGCCTTAGTGTCAGCAGTAGTCTAGACAGGTTAAGCGAATTGGGAAACGGGTTAAAAAGAGAATTGGGTTTGAGAGTCTACGTGGAGCTTATGTGGATCTGACGTGGGTAATTTTTTTGTGTTGTGGAATCCAAATCAGACTTCCATCCATATAAAGGCAAATTTATCAAGTATCCTAACGGAAAGGGCAAATTTGATCCCAAACTTTGACGGAGAATGCAAATTTGATCCCAAACTTTGATAGAGGGCAAATTCAAACTATAAACCATACTTGGAGGGTAAATTTGACTCTTTTCCCATTTATTTATATGATACATTTCGGATTTCGACAGCCAACCAAATTTTTCTTTGATGGATTTGTTTTATATGCCTTTTAACTATTTTAAATTTTTTAATTATTACTCTCTCTGTTTCAATTTATGTGAACCTATTTCCTTATTAATCCGTGTCAAAAAAAATAACCTCATTCTATATTTGGAAACAATTTAACTTTATGCAATGATTTATAGCCACACAAAATATATATGTGACTCGTTTAACACCACAAGTTTAAAAGTTTAACACCACAAGTTTAAAAGTCTTTTCTACTTTCTTAAACTCCGTGGCCAATCATATGGGTTCACATAAACTGAAATGGAGGCAGTATGGTTTATACTTTTTTTTTTTTTTTTTTATTGATGTAGTTTCTAATTATATGAATTTTATTTAAAAAAAAAAAAAAAAAAACTTAAAGCTTCTATATCCAAATGCACAATCAAAATTTAGAAATTTGAATCATGAAATTTCAATTGCAGCACATAAATTGGACAGAGGGAGTAGTAATAAACGAAAATGTCCAAATATGTCCTTAAAGTATTGGAAATTGACTAGATATGCTCTTCGTTAATAGTTTAGCTCACATATGTCTTTATCATTTAGTAATTGGTCAAAATATGCTCTTAATTACCCCTAATTGATTTAATCAGCTGATTAATAAGCAAAAAATATCCAATTATGCCCTTAAAGTATGCAAAATTGAGCAGATATATCCCTCGCTAATACTTTAATATTTTTTTCGCATATACAGATTTAGCATTTCTTTTGTACTTGTGTTTATGTAATGACTAAAGACAAACACCAATTTCTAAGCCTAAATTTAAATAGTTTAGCTTAAGTTAATGTTGTAATTTTTCACATACTAATGATGTAAATAATATATCGACGTAATAGACGTTCATATCTTCGATGATGAGAATTATGATTTATAAATATATATTTTCTCTTCAGTTTCATGAGGTTCTTTTTTTCACATAATTGATTCTTGTATTCTCTACACTACACTTGTATCCTAAATTAAGGATGAGATAACTGTTATAAAAGCAATGGAGTTTGCGTTAAAATTTTAACTAAAGTGTCTAAATTAATAATTTTCTAAAATAACACCAATCTCGAAGAATCAATTTTCTCAACGGAGCACTAGGTTAGAAGGGGGTTGTCAACAAAAGAACTATTATTTTTTAACTTGGTTAAGAATTTGATTGAATATCTCATTCATGGCTATTATTAACGAAGGTCATTCTGCTCTGTTCCACATATTTTAAGGGTATATTTGATCCTTCTGGTTTATTATCAGCTGGTTAGGTTAATTGAAAATTTCAATAAAAGTATGAGTATATTTGGATCAATTATTGAATTGAAGAACATATATGAGCTAAACTATTAATCAAAGATATATCTGCTCAATTTCAAGTACTTCAGGAATATATTTAGACATTTTCTGTACTGAAAAAAGAAGAAGACTTTTTCTGTACTAAAAAAGAAGGTAAAAGACAAAAAGAATCCACTTTTATGTCACATTGCGGTAAACTAAAAGAGACTTCGCTCTTCTGGCGTATACTTCCTGAACTGCTCTAGCTCTGAACAAAAGTACCAACTTTAACCTGAAAAAAAAAGTCAAAACTTGGTGGATAATTACTCCCCAAAAAATATGTATTTACATTCACTGTTATCACATACAAATTCACCTCAATTGTTATCACTAACCGTAGTCAAGTAAGGGATGTAGTTTGGCGTAAACACCAGGCGGATGTAATTTTTCAGTTCAAAGATATAATAGGATATAAAATATTAGGATAAGTACATAGATTGATGCCATTGGATGCACTTGGCACTACTAGACCAAGTCACATGACGATGATTCACAACTACATAAGCAGATTGATCTCAAGATTCAGAAACATTACACAAAGGCGTAGTTCGATTGGTATAGTAGTTGGTGCATGTACCTCACGCTAGATGCCAAAGGATATGCTTGAAACCATCAACACAGTCATTCAAAATAGAGGATGTGGTCACCTTCATATGCATTATTGAGCTATGACATCAAATAATTCCATAATTCAGCTAGTTTCAACCTAGGATCCTCCTTCAACATTGACATAATTTGCTTAAGATAGTGACGGTGAAAAGAGGTGAGGACTTAGCGGTCAATGAAATTGGTGAAAATCCGAGAATCTAGGGTTCAAATTATTATAGAAATGATTTCTTCCCATCTAACTCTTGGAGTTGTCCAATACTCGTCCTGATGGGAGGTAACATGTAACCGGTTAAAGAGTCGAGATGGTGCACAAGTTGGTCCAGACACCATTGTTATTAGAATGTTATGAGAAAAATAAAGGAAAAGAGGCTCAATGGAATGTCCCAGACTCTTTTTGCTTCATGTTGCATTGTGGAGGGTGAACTATAGTACATGATGCTTAATTACGCGCCTGTAAGCACTCTGCGCACAGACAAGCAGGGGAGTGCTGATAAACAAGGGTGTAACATTTGAGTCCAAGAGTATACAACACAAAATATACATGGAATAATTATACAAGATTTTCAAGTATTGTGAACATGAAACCCTACTTTGCATTTATTTTAATCAAGTATTACAGTCGATTATACACAATGTTAGGAACTTAAATTATCAGCTCAAAAATGATCCCAGGAAGTTGGCACCTGCAAGCACTCCTCACCATTAGGCCATTTGCGTCTTGTATGGTGAAAGCCATGTAATTCTTGACTTAATTTTATTCAAGAAACTGTCACCTTTTGCTCTATATCTTCATTCCAAAGAATTCCGGGCGGATCCTATGTCAAGAGATCAACGTTATGTCAGTATATAAAACAAGGCCCACATCACTAAAGAAATGAGAAGTCAATTTTTTCTACATAAGATCTTCAAGTGATAGCTATGCAACCTGCATGGCATTGAAACTTGTTACCCTCTAAGCCTACAGATTTCAAGTAGCTCAAAACAAATATGTCATACCAAAACACTCAGAAGAATGAGTGCTTGCTAAGCCATTCCTGTGAAAAGTGTTCCTAATCACGAGCTACAATATGAACACGGTTGATTTACCGGTATATATTTTCCATACATGCTGCCTTGATCTAACCAATTATGGTGCCAAAAGTTAGGAACTCAAAGATTTCTATCCAAAGAAGAACTTTCAGCACCACAGCATAAAGCAATAATAGGCAAAAGACACTGTAGAACAGCTTTTGACAAACTTTATAATTCTATATCTGAATTCATGGAGTATTATAGTTATCTTTTGGTAAGTATCTAATCTGAATTCATTCTTTACCTCAATAAAGTTAATGACCATATTAGAGGTCAAAAATTCTTGAAATATCACCAGAACCCATACATAAAATCATTGCATGGATTCATCTTCTCTAGGAACAGCATCTGAAATGGAGTCATTGGAATGTCACCAAATGTAAAGCAAGCCTATGCAGTTGGCAAAGCCAGAAAATGAGGAAAGAGACAAAGAAGACCATTCCCCTTTGCATCATCTGGAGCATTGTTAGTAGCCCCACATCGTTTGTGGGATGTGCAATTGACGCAAAGTGTTAAATATCCTTAAGTGTGTTAGAAATTATTGAGATTAGGATTTAGTTAGAGGCGTATTAAGGACACTGTCTTCAAGGATTTTTTGCTCCCAAAATTACCTATATTTCTTCGAGCAATTTACTGCCTCCATCTTTCTTTTTTGCTCCTGAACAACCAATAGGCTCTAGATCTGAACAAAAAGAAAACTTCACTACAACAATCTAATGTGTCCAATTTCACCACATGAAAACTCACATCATATTGCGTCTAAAACATCAATTCATTAAAATCATCAAAACAATATCATTGTTCTAGAAATCAACTAGACTTGGCTACTTTGTCACACTTTTGATACTTTCAATCCCCAATTGTTGCTTGTAAAGTGGGTCATGCTATTAGAAAGCATGAAACTATATTTTCTCCTTCTACCAAAAATGATTTCTTGTATTCTCAATCGAAAGGGTGACAAAATAACCAAGTTCAATTGATTTCTACAAAAAATATTATGGGTTTCAATGAACAAGTAACAAGATGCGAGTTTTCATGTGGCGAAATTGGACAAGTTAGATTGTAGTGAAGTATTTCCTTTTCGTTCGAATCTAAAGCCAATTGGTTGTTTGGGAGCAACAGAGAAGGATGGAGGTGTTAAATTGCTCGCACAAATATAATTATGCGCGTATCCTCAAGATTCAATAAGCTCTTCCAATTATAACCTGGAAACAAAAACAGCACATTTCAAGAGGAAAAAAATTAATTTTAGAACGAGTAGGAAAACAGAAAGGGAGTTAGAAAAATCCTATATATTGTTCACTAGAGTGTCATGTATATATAGGTGTTGCTCCAACGGCTAGTTTGGCTTCATCAAATGTAAGATAAAACAATCTCCTAAATAACGAGTAGATATTAAAAATAGTATTTTAAAGTTTTTCTAAATCAATAATGAACATTTCTTTTGAGATGCCACTAATTTTTCCAACATCAAGAGCATATGCGGATCCCAGATTCGAACATTATGACTTGAATTCGAAATTTTTACCGCAATCAATTTAATTTACTGGGAAAAAGGATATTATTTATACTTATTCTGCTATGCATCATGTGGAGTATAGTTAGTAATCCCACATCGTTGTGGGATGCGCAGTTGGACTCTTTATATGGCCTTGGGCAATCCTCATCTCATGAGCTAGCTTTTGGAGTTGAGTTAGGCCCAATGTCCATTTTCTTCATGTTGTCAACGCCAGGTCCATCCCAATTCTTGATTTATCTGATGTTGGGCTCCCATATTATGTTGTACACGCTCCAGTTGATAAGCCTGACCCCGGGGGGGTTAGTAGTCCACTCTATTTGTGGGATGGGCAATTTGACTCTATATATGGTTTTGCTAGCTTTTGGGGTCGAGTTAGGCCCATTGTTCATTTTCTTAACAAGTACTTGGCTTGCAAACCACAGATACTTTGAGGGAACGGAAAGAATGTATCCAGAGTTTAAAAATAAGGTTTATTGCTGATTTTGCTACTGATATTACATTACTGCTGGACCACTTGGAATCTTCTTTGAAGGGTTCCTTAGTAATATTTTTTACTTAGCTTAGTACTAGCTTGGTACTGAGTTTATTCATAAACTTACCTTTTACTGATAAAAACGGAAGTGGCAAACAGGAACTATAACAGATTATTCTACTCTTCCAGTGAACTCATTTACAGACTACTTATTTAGTAAATTGTACTATATTCCATTCTTTAAAAAATGTCACAAAGCCAGCCGGAGTTCAGGAGAAAGAATATTTATTTTGAGTCATCCTGAGTCCATTTATTAGAATGAAACAAGTTACTTAAAACCTGCATAAACAAATCTTTGTGGAGATGTGTTTTGCAAGGTGTTGGGAACAGCTTCATTCGATAGGTCCTAACAACCTTTGCGACCTGTTTCTTGTTTATCCATTTGATACTCACTTACTCTCCAGGTGAATACCTATGTTGAATATCTGGTTTTTGCTCTCTCTCTCTCTCTCTCTCTCTCTCTAGGCACAGTAATTAAGAAAGCTACCAGTCTGCTAGAAATCAGCAACAATAACTCACTTTTCTGTTTCTATCTTCTCTTTTTCCATATGTGCAATTAACTTTTGCTTAATTCATCTATTATAAACATAGTATGATACACCACTGGACAAATCATGATCAGGAATTATTTAGCAATGACATGTTGGTAGATGAAAAATAACTTATATGTCTCACGAAGTTCCACAAAAAAGAAAGAGAAAAAGTTGACTACTACTTTCTCTGTCCCAGACTCCTAGTTAATGGAGCTACTTCTTTTTCCCTTATTCCCAAGCTACTTGAGCTTCTTTGGATGAAATCCCTAATATGATAATTCTAACAAAAAATGTGAATTTACAAATCCCGCCTATGTGCAAGCATAACAGGTCACAAGCTGAGATAAAACAGGAGATGTACGTAGGATGATGGTTAGCATAAAAATAGTCAAACTAATTAGAGGAGTCATTCAGTCGACCCCAACTTGTTTGGGAATTAGGCTCAGGTCATATATAAATTTAAGCTAACACTATCTTTTTTTATGTAGATACAGACAAAATAATTACATCTTCAGATTCTTTTACAATCTTTAACTAGATGTGATATTTCTTTGATACTCCAGTTTATATACAGTCTTACTATCATCCTGAATCTCCTCTAGGTAAGTCTCATATGGTAACACATAATAGGGTCATCCCGATTGGAACGTAAGGAGGAGTACAGAAGTAAATGTGACACCGTGATATAACAAAGCAAGTAAGGAAAAAACCTAAAATCACAAGGTGGCTTAGGAACTCACTAGTTGTGCTTGAGCTTCAGATTTCTCATCATATCACAATTTCCTGTTTCCCGAGTAGAGTTCAACGAATTTGATGTCATATATAAGTGTTGCATTTCCAGGAATATTGCAGTCCCCTACACAAGTAAAGAACAGAATCATTATTACTGTGTAAACAAATGTTATCCCAAAACACTGTAAATTTTTTGTATTACAGAGATGAAAAAGGTTAGATGAGTAACACAATGAAACTGGATATATGAGTTCTTCACAGCCTCCCAAGGCCAATGGTAGCTAGACCATGTAAATGAGGAATATACATTGATTAAGATTACTAAGATAAATTGCATAGCTATTCACATCCACCCTTTCAGAACATAGTAACCAGAGTTGTTTAAGATGCTACTTGCAATTAAGTGTTTTTTTCCCCAACAAAAATGCAAAATTTCTTCTCCAGTAGTTTTGATATATTCTGAGGTCAACAGTAAAACAAAGGAAAACAATATTGCAACTCATTTCTGCTAGCTTGTTTCCAGAGCATGAAGATAAGAATAGGCTTTATCATCTGATGTCGCAAGCTGATATTTGTCTTAAGGAACCAAACAATATAATGCATTTAAAACGTATCACAAACACACCTGAAAAGCAGCCTGCTGGTTCTGGTCCATATGCCAAATGTGGAGGAATCTGAAGCTTACGTTTTCCACCTATGTATTAAAACTTCTAAAGTGAACAATACTGGGAATATCAAAAGGCGAACAAGCAAAACGTCCATAGGAGGCTCTTGTTAGCTCTAAATCTTACCAACTAGCATTGGTGGTACCCCTTCACCTCCCAAGATTCCCTGATCTAATCCCTTGATCACCTGTCAACAACAAGCTCCGGAGTTCACGAATTGTAGATGAGATGTTGCAAAAATTGAACTATATTCTTCATTTAGTTTCTCATTTATGTTTCTTGTTCATGTATTCCTTCTATATGAGCCTCAGATATATCAGCACATCATTTCTGTCGTCCTTTGGTCAATAAGAAAACGAGGTGATCCATGTTACATGGAAATAAACTTATTTCGTTCTACTCCATTTCATATCCCAAAACATGGTTGTCTCCTTTCTGCAAGCTTCTCTTATTCTTCATCCCTTTTCCTTCTCTTTTGTATGGATAAGAGATCCCTTTTTTTTTTTTAATGAGTATGCATAATTGTATAAAAGACCACGGTAGAAAAAACAGTGAACGAGGAGCGCAGGCGAATATGAAAGATGTTAATACATATCCATAGGGTAAGACTTACCTAACAAAGCCTAGAAGTCTAGTAAAGTTGGACGATGGTAGTCCTTGACAGGGACTCGCTTTTGTAAAGTAAGAGATTGTATCAAAATTATAAATATTTTCAAATTCCAGCATTTTTTTAAAACTGGTAACTATTGTATATACAAATTCCAGCATTTAAGAAAGTCAAGAAAACAGTGGAATGAGAATCGATGATACTTAGTGGATGATAATGCCCTAACAGTTGCTTAATTCAATGACAGTGTCTTTTACATTGTTCTCTTTATCTATCTTTACAAACTGCTAACATATTTAGTTTTGTAAGTATAGACATGCGTCCAGCTTGATACATTTTTTATGATGCTATCTTTTGATGCATATAGTGTATTCAACTATAGATATACGAAAACCTTTTCAACTGTCTATCTGATAGGTAAGCAGTCCTAATTTTATAATCTGGGACAGACAAACAAAGCAGAAGCTAATACACTGTCACACTTTATACCACCAGTTACAACAATTTACATCTGATCCCGACATGGAAAAGAATACCTTGCCCATGCCGAGGCGCATTGTCAGGGCTCGACCACGTTTATAGCTGCTGTCAAAAACTATACCATCCGCAAACCTCGCAGTATAGTGAATCTGCATGAATAGGATACTTAACAAACCATTCTCAAGTTCAAGAAAAAAAAAAAATAGATGTAGATAACTAGATATTCAAGTTCTAAATTTTCTTTCTCCATGTAACTAATAGAGGCAGTGTTATGTCCTCATGGGGAAAAATAAAGCAAACAATGACTCTTTCTTCCTCCTCCTTTCAATGTCGACTTTGAGCACAAAATACTAAGGATGCAATCCTCTTATAACTTCAGTTTATCTTTCTCATTATTATCCTCTGTTCTATGAACAATAGAAGATAAATTCAACTCTTTTTCCTTTTCTTTACCCATTTTATTCTTGGATTCAAGTTATATGCACTACAGGTTTCTTAAACTATCAGTCTAATTTAACATGTGATCACAGATCAATTATCATTTTTACCAAGTTATTGATTAATCTTATCATAAAAATTTACAGATAATTACCTTACAGGTAACCTGATTGTATAATTATTTTTTACACAGTCGCATAATACTTTACTCTCTGTTTTCTTTAATCAAGTCTTATCTGTTCTTTTTGACTTGTCAAAAGGACATTGGAACCACATTGTTTCGAATTTCACTTTCACAAGTATCATGCCAGAAAAAAGAAAACAATATTCAAAATATATCTGTACATTGTTGGCAATATTTCAAAAAGATTCTAACAAAATATTGTACTAATATTTTTTTCTTTTGTTATTCGAACCATAATAAATACAACCTTAGGACCTCAGAGAAGAAACTTATTAGGATAATCAAGATATCAGAGACCACATTCTCTGAATCATTAACTCTTGAAAGCAAAATGTCAATTTGAAATAAGGACTATGACAATAAACGAACTTCAGCAACAATTGTACAAGAATTCCAACTATATGCATAAACACAAACACGTGAAAATAATACTCCCTCCGTCCCAATTTATGTGATAGTTCCAAAAAGAATGACACCCTTATATAAGGGAAAATTACAGTCCAATGCATTTGGGTGATCTAGTTTAGAAAATATGACCAAATGTATAGGTTTTGTATATTTATACGCATAATATACATAAAATATACATACTCTGTACATATATATTACATATACATATAGTATACATCATTGTATATTTCGCCCATATTGATAAATAAGTTTGGCCGAAATGTACATATTCGTAAGTTTCCCTTTATATATTTAATACTGTAACAATTTAACTTAAAATTCTCCATTTTACCCTTAATGAAGCCATACAAATATCTATTATTTATTTTGGACCACAAGTTTTAAAAGCCCTTTACTAATTTTTAAACCCGTACCCTTAATACACTCCCTCTTGTTCAAAATAAGTGTACATTTAGCCTCTAGCACACCCTTTACGAAAATACCGACTCCTAGGTAAAAGAAAAATGATAATTTAACTAAACTACCCTTAATTAAATACTATTAACTAACAATTAATACATAATTTCTTGATCACATAAAAACTCACTTATCTACATAGGAGTAAATTTGGAAACAACTACTTCCTTAAGTGGACACTTATTTAATAAAAACGTTAAGTGGACACTTATTTAAGCTTCAATAAATGAAACGAGTGACATAGAAACTTACATTAACAAGCTGATTATATGGAGCTTCTTGACCAGACCCAACAGCAATATCACAATACCCAAGTCCAGAGCGAACATAATTAAACTCACAAGTAGGCTCAGCAGTAGTAGCATAATATTCAATTCTTGTAGCATCAGCATTCAAAGGTGTTGAAGTAACTATTGAAGCAGCCAAAATTCCAACACCAACTTGGAATATTTGCTTCTTGTTAATAAAAGGAGTTAAAGAAGCCTTGAAAGTGGGTTTTGGTGTTAAGGTTTGAAGTTTAGGTGATGTAAAGTGTAATGAACAGACTGCCATTCTTTTGGTTTGTTGGTGTTTCTTGATTGCTATCTGATTAATGTGGAGTTTGTGGGTTGTATTTTGGATACATGAGCAATGGTTGTTTTTTTAAGTAGAGGTGAAGGTGATCATGCCTTTTTGGGGCCCATTTTTGGCACACATGTGGATTATTTGATTTTCCCCATTTTTCTTTATTGATTTTAAGAAAATAAAATACTACTCCCTTCATTTCAAAATAAGTAGGCATTTGGCCATAAAAATCAAATATTTTTCACTTTATTTGGAATTTTGAAGTTGGAAGTCAAGTTGGAGTTGTGTTTGGCTATAGTTGTTGCAAAGAATATTTGGTTGTTTGAATGTACTGGAAGTGAAAAAAGTAAAAATGGGGTTTTAGGTGTTTTCCAAATTTAAAAGTACAACTTTAAGTTGTATTTGAAATTTTCATGGCCAAACTCTGATTTTTAAATAAAGTGAAAAAAAATTCGGAAAAAAGTGAAAAATTCTCATTGCAAAAAAAGTTTTTGCCAAAATAAGTGTCACCTTAAATATAAATAAGGATAAGTAGATAAGTGCGAAAATAATACATACATCCCAAGGAATCTAGTCTAAGGCAGTACAAGAGCCACTACTACATCACTACATGTCTTAATATGTAATACATAAGTATGAATAAGTGAAATACTGTCTCAGAATAACAAATTAGACAAGTAATAAATGAAGAGTCATTCAGTAACACTGGATGCTTTCCCGTATACTCGCCTGGAATACTCGTCCAGGAAAGGCCTCCAAGAGTGGTAATGAGGAGAGGATGTGGAACC
>NC_081347.1:18651541-18654041 GCF_029784015.1 Lycium ferocissimum
ACTCGAATTTTGGGAAACCAACCTAATGACTTCATTAAGTCACAGATCATACTAACGGGAATTGGAGAAAGTGTCAACAAGGTTAAATGGGTCAAAACACTATAACGACCAAACGGGTAGTTACATGCATGGAGTAGCTCATGCGTGATCACGATGAACTCGTAGGCATCCTCGTCTGGTGCTCCAGTAAAAAACGGTAGGGTCAACTGTATGTACATCCTCCATGCTGGCGTGTCATGAATCCTCACCATCTGTGAGGAAAGAGATAAGAGTCAGATACTAATTTGATCTTTTCAGATACCAATTTGAATAAAGTAGCACGATGGAAAGAAAGAAAGCGAGATTTCCTAAATGTCCTTAGCCTCCCGCAGAGAGGTACGAAGCTCATTGTACCGATCTACGACTCTACTAGACATTCTCTTGCATTAAAGATCGGGTAACCTAGGGCTCTGATACAAACTTTGTCATGACCCATTTTTCTTAGGCCGACGGGCACTTACCTTTCTACCTCTAAAGCGAACCCTCAACCTAACAATCAATAAATACACAAAGAATGAATTTAAAATAACGGTACAGAACAAATACGTAAGTCTCACGATATATCTATATATAAGTAGTAGAAAGTGCGGAAGATAATTAACACCCCTTGGGTTTAATCTGAATAATACAAGAGCATCTAAGGGGAATAATACAATCTGGAATACTAATACATAACGTCTATGTCTCCGAAGTAAAAATAAGACACATGATAGGAAAGTCTTCAAGGTCAGCGGACGCCATACTTACCCTGGAAACTCAAGAGAAAGCTGAAATGTCGATCAGCCACGGGTCACAGGTCGGATCCGATTTCGGTACTCGCATTCATAAAATAACGCAAAGAAGTGCAGTCGAAGACAAACAACAAAGCATCGGTAGGCATCATCGGCCGACTAAGCATAGTTAACACAATTCAGAAAATAAGCAGATAAGCACGTAAACCAACCAAGCATGAGATAATATAATCGTAATCGAGTATCCATCATCGCCTATGTAAAGCATTTAAACCCGAATATGTCAAGTCTGACTATATATACATTCTAATCCAATCATCACAATCCAAACATCAAACATCTCAATGAAGTCATAATGCAATGCAGTGCAATAATGGTATGAATGCAATGCAATGCCCTGCCATGCAACTGAGGTGTACACATGTACTCTGGACGGAAATATCAACGTCTCGGTAGCACAATCCAGCGTGACTCGTGAAGTCTAAGTGCCACCCGTCCTGGATCTTTGCCCAACAGATAGACGGGACCTCGAATCTTTGCCCACGGGGGGAGTCTCACCGACACTACCCGGGGGACCCGCGGAGTCTATGCACTAACAACGATTCCGGGATATGATCGGAATCGGCCATGCAACAACGATGCCGGAATAGATCATCGGATGCCATCTCACAGTCACTCAAGTAAAAGAGTATGTCAAATGTCAATTTCACACAATCAACGATTCCGGAATTGAACATCGGACATCGGCCTTCTCACAATCAATCAAGTAAAAGAGTTTATCAAATATCAGTTTCATACAATCAACGACTCCAAAATGGATCTTTGGACATCGTACTTTTCACAATCACTCAAGTAAAGAGTTTACAAAATAGTAGGTTCGCTCAATCAACGATACCAGATCATTACCGGGTATCGGTAATGCATTATGAATATGAGAGAATACGTGCAATGCATATGTAATTGATTAAGTTCAATATCACAAGTAAATCACAATGGGATACGCCAACAACGTATCACATCACAGTACCAACAGTGGTAGGCCAACATATACCAATAACTCGAGTACCAACGGTGGGTACGCCAACAACATATTCAAGTACAAATACCAAAAAGGGTATGTCAATTCTATCCAAATCAAGACGACAGAACATAATTTGATATATACCAACTACACATGGCATCAAGCCAGCACAATAGAATAATCAAAGCACACATAATGGGGTGGCTAGTCCCTACACACATTAGGGCCCAACCTAAGGCAATATCCATCCCGACTTGGCAATATCCATCCCGACTTCATATCCGAAGATTCACATGCTGTCTCCGACATTATAATCTAAATATGTGACTCACTGTACAAAGTCTCACCAAAGGTAAACCATAACCTTCCTGGATTGTCGAACCACAACACCAATAACTCACTCGTTTGTCTTGCCCTTCCGCTGAAGCTCAGAACCATAGTAATCTAAGCATAATCAAATTCTATACTAGAAACCATAAAGAATAATACTAATATTGCTATGATTTCAATTAGGTCAATTCTAACCCTAGAAATTGGTAAAACGGCCCACAAGGGCAAAACGGGAATTTCGGGGGCAAATTACCAAATTAAGGACTAGCTAATCATAACCCAACCACTAATTGTTGATTTAGCTCAAGGATTAGCCTAATTTCTGATTTCAAGCAAAACCCCCAAATTGGGTATAAATCCTAAGTCTTTGATTCCGAAA
>NC_081347.1:18659041-18661719 GCF_029784015.1 Lycium ferocissimum
TTTGTCGTGTGTGGCCATGGTTGTTAATGTTATTGTTGTATCCCTATGAGGTGATATATTTTAGGTTGTTGTGACAAGATGGTAGTGCCATATTACAGGGGAAACTCTGGCGAAATTTTTGTAGAATCCCCAAGAGCCTAACATTCGAGGACGAATGTTCCTAAGGGGGGAAGAATGTTACATCTCGGAGATTTTGGATTGTTGCATTGTGAGTAGGCTAACGCGAGCTTAAGGTGAACATGAAGACCTTATGGGAGTAAGGAGAATATTTGATAACTTTAAGCACGTACCATAAGATTTCAAAGTCATATGAATTGGCGAAACTAAGTTCGTCGAAGGAAGTGAAATGTAAGTCATGTTTAGGAAGGATTTGCAACAATCGAGCTATAAATTGTTTAGCAATGTCTTGAGGGGGAGATATAGGGCCCCTTAGATAATTAGTGAAGTGTTATCAAGTGCCAATAAGATTCCATAAGAATTGGAGGTTGAACGAATCGACGAGGGTAAGTTTAAGGGGGAGATATAGGGCCCCTTAAACTCGAAGACATCAATTAACCGCATCGGTCATCCTTTTACTGGACGCCATGATATAATGTCCCCATAGTCCAAACACGACTTGATAACCCATATTACCTCACCTCAAGTCTTACGAACCTTAACCCCTGAACCCGATAGCAAGATGTCTCGTTGTAATCTTTTAGTTCTCGTATTCTATCTCAATTACTCTATCACTATCAACTAACACACTCAAATCCACTCGATCCTCTAAACCATTCATTCCTCTGAGCTGAATGAACCACAAACAATATCAATACCTCTCCTCAAATCAAAGTGTAGTGACCAGTAACTCCTCAACTCCTTAACTCATCGTATATGTCCATATTTGAAGTCACTTCCATCAGCCGATTACTAACTTCTCAGGAGTCTTCAAAGCATTTCAATTTTACCGATGAAACGATGTGCCCATAGCATTCACTCAATAACCGAGTAGCCTTTTAACATCAACTAGCCAATTTTTTTTGAACCAGTCCATAACCTTATCCTGACAACCATGTCAGATACCAATTTTCTTCCTTCCCAATCTCTCAAAAGATATAGGGCCCCTTAGATAATTAGTGAAGTGTTATCAAGTGCCAATAAGATTCCATAAGAATTGGAGGTTGAACGAATCGACGAGGGTAAGTTTAAGGGGGAGATATAGGGCCCTTAAACTCGAAGACATCAATTAACCGCATCGGTCATCCTTTTTGGACGCCATGATATAATGTCCCCATAGTCCAAACACGACTTGATAACCCATATTACCTCACCTCAAGTCTTACGAACCTTAACCCCTGAACCCGATAGCAAGATGTCTCTCGTTGTAATCTTTTAGTTCTCGTATTCTATCTCAATTACTCTATCACTATCAACTAACACACTCAAATCCACTCGATCCTCTAAACCATTCATTCCTCCGATTTGAATGAACCACAAACAATATCAATACCTCTCCTCAAATCAAAGTGTAGTGACCAGTAACTCCTCAACTCCTTAACTCATCGTATATGTCCATATTTGAAGTCACTTCCATCAGCCGATTACTAACTTCTCAGGAGTCTTCAAAGCAGTCAATTTACCGATGAAACGATGTGCCCATAGCATTCACTCAATAACCGAGTAGCCTTTTAACATCAACTAGCCAATTTTTTTTGAACCAGTCCATAACCTTATCCTGACAACCATGTCAGATACCAATTTTCTTCCTTCCCAATCTCTCAAAAAATACGAATGTCCAAGATATTCTATGAAGTCTCACTTCGCTATGCGCTTTCCACAAAAGTCTTCCTTCATGTCCTTATTATTAACTCCTTTTCTTTATTACCCGTGATCACAATATGTTGTCCACATTCGATGTCATCACCAAACTTACACTTGTTCTCACATACCGAAGTCTAATACTCTACCGTTGCTGAATTGTCGACCCGCCATTGGTTCACCGGTGTCACGTGCACCATCATAAAGCCTTGATGAAGCTAAAGTCAAACCGATCATATCATCGAGCAACCCATTATTGTTTAGCCATAAATGCACTTGTCACTTTCGAGCAATCTAATGCTGAAACATGGAAACCTTGTAGCCCTTTGAACTATCTTCCCATTTCTCACAAACTTTCACAATAAATGAGTCCAATCGCGAATCCACACAGCAACCGAGTCTAATCGCTACTCTACACAATCAAAACCTCATGCCATAACTAGTGACTGAACTTGATCAATTTCCCGAATCAGGATAACACATCTCACACCAAACTACAATACATCATAGATCAACCATTCATATAAGAATTTAACGATGAGTTTCCACCCTCTGTGGGTGATTAAGATAAGAAAGTTCAGATACCAATTGAAATCGATTAGATACCAATTTGAATGAAGTCGCACGAGAGAATGAAAGAATTGGAAGTTTCCTCAATGTCTTATAACATCTCACAGATAAGTACAGAGCTCATCATATAGATCCACGAGACTCTACCAGACACGCTCTTGTTTTATAGACCGGGTAACCTAGGGCTCTGATACCAACTTGTCATGACCTAATTTTACTAAGTCATGCGGGTACCTAGCTTTCCCACCTCGATAGGCGAACCCTTAACTCAATATTCACAAATAATAGAAAATAGTGAAAGGAGTAAAATA
>NC_081347.1:18661819-18688338 GCF_029784015.1 Lycium ferocissimum
CGACCCTTGCGTCCCTTCGACACTCACGAATATCCACAACTCCCCGGGAAGGAAGATCCCAGGCCGCAAGCTAAAGACAAGCAATATAAAGTGGAAGCACAAGTCTTTCGACAAAGGACATCCTCAGGGGCAGGTATACCCTCAATACGTGGGGCCATGGTAATAGCGGGCTACATCCCTATAGTTTGCCCCCGCCTCAGAGCCGCTACCCCTACTATGGTTTGGGAACCACCTGGAGTAGTGGTACCGCCCACGACCTATTGAGCATCAAGATGAAGGAGGATAAAGGCCATAGTGCCTTGGAAACTAGGTCGAACATGACCTCGAGGTGGGTTTGGACGGCCCCACCCTCCCCGGCTGCTCCCGTCTTCATCGGCTATCACTCGGCATATGCTCGTGTCGATCGTGCTCTCTCTCCGTCCCGGGCCAGCAGGGATCTGCCCCTAGCCGATGCAGCTCCATGGCCCTTAGCCTGGTCGCGGCCTCTCTCCTGTTCTCGTCCTCTAGAGCCGGCCCCCGTAGCAGGCTCGAACACCTCATCTTTCGTGATCGTAGCTCGTGTTCTCACTATCTGTGAGAGAATAGAAATGAATCAAATACTAATACATAAGTTTCAGATACCAATTTGAATAAAGTAGCACAAAAGAATTTGAAGTTTCCTAAATGGCCCATAGCCCCTCACAGATAAGTACGGAGCTTATCGTGCCCATCCGCAAGACTCTACTAGTTATGCTCTTGCACTTATGCGTATCGGGTAACTTAGGGCTCTGATAGCAACTGGTCACGTTCCAATTTGGCAACGTGCGGGCACCTACTATTTTCCAGCTTGGTAGGCGAACCCTTTCCCAAATCATTCATTCAACCACAATTAAGTAATTAAGACAATCAAAATATAAGTCTCAAATGTAGATAATAATAAGGATAAATAGGTAAGTGCGAAAATAATACAACAATCCCAAGGAACCCGTGTTTACATGTCGTAAACTACCACAAGCGAAATACGAATACAAGTACCGAAAATCGAATACCGTCTCTATCAATAAATAAGACAAGTACATACAGAGGCATCCGTGTCGCGATCCATCCATGTGCTCACTGTCATGTACTCTACACTCATAAAAGAATGCAAAGAAGTGTCGTACGTACAAACACTAAGGCATCGGTAGGTCACTGTGGGTCGACAACAAGAATCGACATATATAAAGAAAGGGACTAAAAGATGCTCATGCTCATAATCAAGCATCAATTAACGCCATCCAAGAATAGTATCACAAGTACAAAAAGATCAACAACCGGATCATAGCCTATGGTGAAGCAAGTTTGCCAAGTTTCCCACAATTCCTCAAGTAATCACAATCAATGGTACAATAAACGAATCCGATTAGTAGATGCAAATGAGATGATAATGATAAATCCATATGCAATGAAACGATACATACACACTCCAAGTGGAATACCTCCACACCTCGATAGTCATGACCCGTGGGGGACCCGCGAAATCCATGTACCTCCTGCGGTGCACAGCCGTATATATATATATATATAGATAGACATACATACATATACATATATATTTCGGAACGTGCAACCTGATCCAAAAGTGTTTAATACGTGTTGCGCACGAAACTCGACGCAATATTAAGACAATATATGCTGCGGCCCGCAACCGATCCAAATATAGCGAGTATGAACGCATGATTGATATCAATGCCAACGAGAATCTATCAATGTCAACGGCACACATGGACACATATCACAAGAATCTATCAATATCAATGGTGCAACACATGGACATATATCACGAGAATCTTTCAATATCAATGGTTCCACATATGGACACATATCACAAAAAAGCATCTCAATATCAAGCCTAGTATAAAAAACGTAGCAATAAGCCAATAGATCACAACAACGTAACAAGCTACAATCAAATAACAGTACTAACCTAAGTAATCCATCCCAACTTTATACCCGAAGGCGTAACATGCTTTCTCCAACAATCTCTAACTCTACATATGCTTCGCTAATCGATGTCTAACCATAAGGTAAGCCGCAACCTACCTGGTAGCCGAGCAGGAGCCACGAACAATCACACCTTTGCTTTGCCTTTAAAGAGTGCCTCCAAATACTCAAGTCTAACCATAATTGAATTCTAAGTTAGAAACTAGGAAGAACAATACCCACATTTCTAGACTATCCTTTGAATAAAAATCAACTATGAAAAAGGGGAAAACGGGCTCACAAGGGTAAAATGGGTATTTTGAAAGTGAAATAGGTAACCTGACGTTGTAGAAGTTCAATTCCACTATTGGGTATAAAACCTAACTTTCAAACCTTCAATCTCATCAACAAAAATGGAATATTCAAGCCCATTAGTTACTAAATCTTCAAATTCCATACTTAGCTTAGTCAAATCAACACACAAATCTCATTTAGGAAGAATTTAAGTCAAATAATAAAATGAACATCAAAACCGATCTTTCCTCTTAAGTTCTGAAGAGATTCTAGCATGGATTTAAGCTTAGGGAAGATAAAGGAATGAATTAAAGGTTATGGAGCTTACCCACAAGGAGAAATCAGCCAAGAACTCTCCAAATCGCCTCATTGGATACGTAGAACCAAATAATGAAGTGATGGGAACTGAAGGGTTTTCAACTAAGCATTAAATAAGAAGCTGGTCCCGCCACTCGCTGTAGCGGATGGACTGTCCGCTACAGCAGGCCGGCCACAGTTGCCCCCGGTTCGCTGCCACGACTGCACCACAATGGATCCATGCTCGTTGTGGCAAATCACCAGTTAACTATTACCCTCGCCGTAACGGACTAGGGCCTCACCACAGCGAGTCCGCTGCAGCGCATCTGGTGCCGCTATAGGACACCAGACACCAAAAAATCCTTATTTTTCATGAATCCAATCCTGAAATCCATTAACCACTCGATACCTCACAACTACAAATCAGATATGGAATTATACAAAAAACACGTTACGTACTCACTGTGGCCGAACATCCTACCGAGTCACAATCGACCATCCCGACCTCTCGATATTGATGGATTTCTGGAAAAAAAAATTTGTTCACCTAAAAGTGAACTATTGGTCAAACGTTTTTCACTTTAAGGCTCTATTTCACTAAAGACATCATAAATCTCGCGCGATCATTCCGGAACCTTACCACTATCCCGCAGTCAAAATCACACTAATAGGGCTCGAGGAAAGGTTAATAGGGTTAAATGGGTTCAAAGTGCTATAATAACGAAACAGGTCATTATAAACAAAAGTAAGCCGTAACGTACCTCAACTGCTGAACAGGAGCCACGTACTACTCCACCGCAGTCTTTCCCTTCCGAAGAGCTTCAGAATGATTGAAGTCTAATATTAATAATGCTAAGTAAGTATATGACCAAAACAAGCAAACTAATCAAAAAAAGAGACAGGTTGAGAATTACTTTAATCGACTCACAAGGGTAAAACCAAAAATTAAGGGCGAAATTACATTATCCAAAATCCAATTAGTCAATAACCCTAATTTCATGGAGTTCTAACCACAATTAGTCCTTCAATTTCATTAATTAAGCCAAAACCCCCAAATTAGTAAGAACCCTAAACTCATGAATTGATTCTAGAAACCATGAGAGATTCAATCCTAGAATCTATTAATCTACAATTTACGATAATAGAATCAGCAATTTGAACAACAACTATCAATTAGATTAGAAAGGTTTAATGATTAACAACTTAGCTTTCTACCCTCAATAGCAATTATCTACCATGGATACTAGTAAAGAAAAGATAAATTACATGGTTAAGGTTCAAGAACTTTGTTACACCTGGAAAATTCCATGTCGATGCATAGTAAATAGAACAACGCGGCAGAGACGAATACGATGTTTCTATAAGTAAGAAAGGTTACTTAACGATTCTAATTAAGATTTCAAAGACGTTAGAAGTAAGAGGAGAAAGTTCCTTAAGAAAGGCAAAGTATATGTTGTGTTTTGGAAAAGTTCCGTAAAGTACCGAGCTAATGTTGACTTAATAATGTCTTAAAGAAGAGTTATAATTCTCCTTAGATTGCTAATGAAGTGTTAAACAAGTGTTAAGAAGGTTCCATAAGGATTGGAGATCAAACGAACGACGGAAACGATTTCAGAAAGGTGGGGTTATACGACCGCTTATACGGTCCGCATAAGGGTCCGTATAACACCTACGTAAATGTCGTTCTCCGATGGTGAAGTATGGTCACTTATACGGACCGTATAAGTGTCCGTGGAAGTGCCGACGGGCTGAGTAATTCCAAGTATTTAAATGTGTTCCCACTTCATTATTTTTATTCTCCTCACTTCTCCACTTCTCTCCAAGTCTCTAGAACATTCCATACATTTCATTTTCAAGAATACAAGGGAAATCAAAGGTTCATATCATAAATTCAAGTGAATCAAGTGCAAGGAAGCTCGGGGTTGCTGTAGTCAAGAAATCTCTGGAAGTTGAAGCTAGTGGTTTTCTTCTGTGGAGTATTTCTACCCAAAACCCATTCCTACTCAATCAAAGGTAATTTTTATGATCATTTCATGTTATTTGGACTATGGAGAGTGTTGAAAGACTGGATTATAGAAGGAACAGAAAAATGGGTTACAAATATGAGAATAGTGACATTGCTGAGTAGTAGCTTAATGTGAATCATGATTCTTGACATGTTGTGATTATAAGTATGTTATAAATGATATTAAGAACATGGGAGAGACATTACATGAGGTTGAATGCAATGTTGTATTATGGCCATGGTTATGGATGATTTGGAATGGAATTGGGAGACTTGAATAATGTGGGGTGAATGAAGATGGTTGATTATGATATGGTGAATGTTATTATTGACATTTAGGAGTTGATACATGATATGGAGAAAGTTGTATAAATAAAGGAGATACTGCCCAATTTTCTCTAGCTTTAGTTCAAGCGTACTTATGTTATCGACTATCTAATATTGGTACGAACTCTCTTGAAAGTAGAAACGTGAATATTGGAGGGGAACGTTCAAGTGATAGAGTACCTAAACGAAAAGGTATGTAAGGCTAGTCCCTTCTTTTCTAAGGCATGAATCTTATGACATGGTTTTTCTTATCCTCCATGACTTTCTTACATTCCGAAAATTATGAGTCTAGGTTCATGAAGAGCCCCATATGGGATAAAGATAAGAGATACATTATGAGTATGATAATGATAATGATTAGCTTAAGTCTAAAGATTCTAAAGTTCATGATGTGGTATCTCTATGAAGCTAATGATCCTAATTATGATTCTTTGATGTTGTTCATTGTGTTACGCTCACCTTATAATGCTAGTTCCTTCAAGATGAGGCAGAATACTTATGAATACTCCATAATGGAATCGGGGGTTCACGACCTTATGTCACCCCGATAGAGTATACTTGTCTTTGAGTTCTTATGCATACATTATGATAAGTATATGATGATGAGTTTACACTGCGCCTAAATGGCCGGGCACACAATACGCCTAAGGCGGGCGTCGTATTACACCATGTCCAAACGGTACTTGCGTACACACCACTAAGGGCGGCATGAGACGGTTACCTTGGACAAGGAGGTATGGACGCGTTAATGATTATCACACCGTACCTATACGGTCGGGCACTTATATATATGCATACATGATATGATGATGTTTATGCGTAAGTTACCATGCATTATTTCGGGCCATAAGTGACAATGTGGGCCACAAAGTTGTTCCTTACTTGATGTCTCCTTGTTTCATTGATGTATTATTAATGTTTATGCCTTACATACTCAGTACAATGTTCGTACTTCCGTCCTTTTTTTTAGACGCCGTGTTCATGCCCACAGGTAGACAGGGAGACGGTGCAGATCCATAGAAGCTATCAGCAGATTTACAGGAGCATTCCATTATTCCGGAGGTGCTATTTTGAGATATTCTTCTGTGTACATATTTGGGAACGACGGGGTCCTATCCCGTCCTTATGTCTAGTACTCTAGTAGAGGCTCGTAGATGCGTATGCGTGGGTAGTTAATGGAACATGATGATCACAATGTCTTCTTGTATATCATTTTGATTGCCGAAAGGCTAATGTATATAAATGCAGATATGTTTGAAAGTGGAAATGGTTTTCCCTACGGGATGATGTGCGAGGACAATAAAAGTAAGCAGGATAAGTATGATGAGTATTAGAATGAGGGGTGCTCGGTAGCTAGCTCCGGTACCTGTCACGGCCCCTAGTCGGGTCGTGACAAACTTAGCCCAAATGATTCCACCAAAAGTTCTCTAGAAATCACCCCCAATGCTCTTTAGACTTAGGTTTTTGGTGGATGGAGCCAATGATTTGAAAGTAGGAACAAAAGAGGGATTCTAGTTCAGCCATCTTCGCTGGGGTGAACAATTTCGTCGCATCCCACCTCAACGGATACCTATCCGTTGGGGTAAAACTCATTAAACACGTCATACTTCCACTCCTACGAACCAAATCCCATTGAGGCGGATCCATAGGGACGAACACTGTCCACTGGGGCGAGACACCAGAGCCAATAAATTTCTGGGTTTAATTTCACCAAGTCTCAACCCAAAATCCCTACAACCATCCATGACCTCCCAAATGGAAAAAAAAAATGCAGACACAAGTAAAAACATGCTATGAATCAATCTGTGACCTTAAAATTCTTAACAGAGGTCACATTAACTCAGTCAACCCTCAAATGGCTAAAACTAAGTTTCCAACCAAGTACCCAAAGCACACTCTAAAGCCTCAGCAACCGAACTAACCACCCACCAAGTAATAAATGACCCTTCGGACCACATAGAATTGATGGAATTCTGAAAAAAGTCCATTTATCCAAAAGTCAACTATTGGTTAAACTCTTTCACTTAAGGGTTCTAACTCTTTCAACTTCCACTAGAAACATCTGAATACCGTAAACTGGGTCGACGGGGGTAATATTGGCAAAATACGCATAAAGACTGGACTTGTCATTACAATGTGATTTTTTGACTTAGTCAAACCTATGATTCGGGTCCCGCGACATTTGGGTGTGTTTTGGATCTTTGGTTTGCAATATGGGGTTTTGATGGTTTGGAGTTGACCTTGGTCAACCCTGGGTCAAGATGACCAATTTTTTGGAATTCGAGTGTGTGAGTGAGTTCATAGCATATTTTATGACTGAAAGACATATTTAGTTCGTGTTCGAGGGGTTTTGAATGAGTTTCGTGTGTATCGTAAAATGAGTTTTGAATGAGTTTTGTGCATCGCATCGTATATACGTTAGCATTACCACTTTTAGTTTCCCACCAAATCTCTTGTTCAATGTTGTCCCTTGCCTCTAGCACCATTTTCCAGCCTTGTGTACCCCCTTTCCACTGCACATACTGAGGATACGGCTTCTTATATTACTTGTTCCACATGAAATTATCCCAAAGAGTATTAGTAATTCTAAATCTCCACTATGATTTTGCACATAGAGCCTTGGACACATCAAACAAGAATCTGCATCCCAGTCCACCTTCATTCTTTGACAAACACATTTTGAACCAAGCAAACCAATGTCTTGATTTAATATCTTCTTTTTTGCTCCAGAAAAACTTAGCAAATGCTTGATGCAATTCCTTGATAACACATTTTGGAGGTTTTATAGCAGACAACAAAATGTATTGGAATGTTTGAAGGACACTTGTGATCAAAATAGCCTTTCCACCAGGTTATAGTAATTTACCCTTCCATTCTTGTAGCTTGTCCTTCACCTTCGTGATTAGTTCAAAGAAATCAATTTTTCTTTTCGTTGCATGAGAAATGGGACATGCAAGATACATAAAAGGAAAAGCACCTCTAGAGAAATCTGTGATTGCTGCAACCTATTGAACCAGATTATTAACATGTAGAAAGATCTCTTTCTCTCATTAATCAGTTGGCCAGATATGCTTTCATCATCCCTCAGAGTCTTTATAATCATTTGTAATGAATTTAGACCAGCAAAAGCAAAGATAATGGTATCATCTGCATAAGCCAGGTGATTAAGATTGGCACTCCATTGAGGCATTGCATAACTTTTGAAATCTTTGTTATCAAATAAAGAATTCAAAGATCTAGAAAGAGCCGCTGCAGCCAATATAAATAATGCAGGTGACAAAGGGTTCTCCTGCTTGACACCCCTAGAAGAATGGAAAAAACCATGAGCCTAACCATTGATGAGTACAGAATACCAATTGTTGGCTAACAATATCAAGATCAAGTCAATACATTGTTCAGCAAATCCCATCCTTCTTAAGACCCTGGTTAAAAATAACCATGAAACTCCATCATATGCTTTGGCCATATCAAGTTAAATGACCACATTTGCTGGTTTACCTCTAAGTCTAATATCAAATACAACTTCCTATGTCAATAATACATTCTTGATCATATGTCTACCCTTGACAAAGCCTGATTGATTTGCAGAAATCAACTTAGGCAACTCCTTCTCAATCTTATTATGTGTGAGCCTGGATACTACCTTATTAATAAAGTTGCTAAAGCTGACAGGTCTAATATCTGAAAAGGTTTCAATCGCATTCTTCTCTCGCGACACTAGATTAGTATGTGTTATTAATTTTGGAAGAGTATGACCATCATAAAAGGTCAGAATCACCTTGAAAACATCCATACCAACAAGCTTCCAACATGATTGATGAAAGCACCTGGCAAATTGCTCCATCCGGGGACCACTCGAGATCGTCACCACCAAATGCTAAAAACTACATGCTTCACTTCCTCTATAGATGGCATACTACAAATAAGATCATTGTCCTCATAAGAAACCTTTGCACGAATATGGTTCAATATAGAAAAATCTGATCCTTCAGCCTCCTGAGTAAATTGTTTTTGGTTGAAAGAGATTACTTTTGCTGCAAGGTTATCTATGCCATCAATCCAATTCCCCTCACCATTCTGGATTCTTCTAATCTGTGTGCTCTTCCTCCTACCATCAATATTGTGAAACAATCTTGTATTCTATCTCCTTTAGGAAAACAATCAAAACCATATTTTTGTCTCCAAAACTCTTTTTCATAGTGCAAATACTTCTTCAACTTAGCTTGTGCTCTTTGTAATACCATTCTATTCAACTCTGAAGTCTTTTCCTCAAATAACTGCTATTTCACCCTTACTATATCCTCCCTAATACAAAGCTGCATGAAAATATCCCCAAAAGTATGCTTACTCTAGCTTGATAATGCAATTTTAACATTTTTCATTTACTGCTTAAAGGAGATAAACACATCAAGATTGTTATCGAACGTTGTTGTTTTCACAACTTCGAAAATCTTCTAAGACAATCTAAAAAACTTCAACATCTATCCAACTGTTGAAGGTACAATTGTATGCTTACTTGTTGCGCAATATCCTCCAGGATTCCAACATCAATATTGTCATTAACAAAAAACCAAAATTTTCCATTGCAGTTATAATTAGCATACTTGTTACGCCCTAACTTGAGGGATTATGCAGACACCTACCATTTTCCACCTCGGTAGGCGAACACTTTTCCAATTCATTCATTCAACCACAATAAATTAATAAAGGCAATGAGTATAAGTCTCAAACATAGATAATAATAAAGATAGTGAATAATTGCGGAAGTAATACATCAATCCTAAGGAATTTTTCTAAGGCCACACAAGAGCCACCACTACAAATACTATAAGTCTGAATATGGATATAAGTCTGAAAATGGAATACTGTCTTAGAATACCAAATAAGACAAATAACTAAGAAGAGGAATCCGGGTAGTGAATTCATCTAATGGTCACCCTGGAATACTCGTTAGAAGGCCCGGACTCACTACGAGGCGCGTGTTGATGTTTACTCGACATGAAGCCACAAACTCGCACTCGTAAAGTGTTAAGCAAGGTAGAATCACACAACAACACATACCGAGTAGGCATCATAGGCCGACAACAGTTAGAAAATCATATATAATAGAAAGAGGCTGAAAAAGTAGGCATGCTCACAATTAGAATAAAGTCAACACAGTCCAATTATCGAATCCAGTACCAAACCACCAAGTCTAATAAATTACCTCAAGTCCGCCATAATTTCGATCCGCACCTCAAGAACTACTATCAAGTACACGTATCACCAAGAATCAATCATCAACAAGTCCAAAACCATGCCAACAATAAATATGAGATGAATGCCATGCATATGCAATGATACACACACGCTTCAAGTGGAATATCTCATCGCCTCGACAGTCATGATGTACCTGCTGCGAAACGTACAACCTGATCCAATTGTCAGTATTGCGGAACATGTAACCTGATCTCAATCAATGTTGCGGTACGTGCAACCCGATCCCAGTTAGTGTTGTGGTGCACAACCCAATCCCAAAATATATATGTGAATTAGTGAATGCATGATAATAATGCCAACAGAAATATATAATCAATGGTGCCACATATGGACAGAAAATCTCACTGACAATAATAATGTCATAATCCTTACATCCTTTTCAACAATCACATTCATGATAAGATATGCTTTTTGACACACAAGTAATCACTAAGCATCAAATCTCTAAAATCAATCACGTGGCGACGATCCAACAACTCATAATAAGATATAACACAATGGAACACAATAAGGCAACAAGCCATAAATCACAGCAATACCAACCTAAATCTTCCATCCCAACTTCATAGACGAAGGTTTACATACTTTCTCCAACAATCACTAACTATACATATAATTCGCTAATTGAAGTCTAACTGAAAGGTAAGCCATAACTTACCTTGAGCCTCGAACCGTCACACATTGGCCTGGCCTTTCCATAACACCTCCAAGTACTCAAAGTCTATTCATAATTGAATTTTATATTAAAAACAATGAACAATGACACCCATATTGCTATACTTCTAGCTAGGTCAAATTCTACCCCAAGGAAATTTGAGAAATGGGCCCACAAGGGTAAAACGAAAAATCGAAAGATGGAACATACAATTCAAGCTCTAGGTGATCAAACCCACTAATCATTTGCTAAAACAACTCAAGATTAAGCTCTAATTCGGATTTAAAGCAAAAACCCCAAATTTGGGTATGAACACTAATTCTTCAATACTCAAATTAACTATTAATAATGGAAGAATTAAGCTTAACAACAAAGAATTCATCAAAATCTATGGTTATTCTAGTCAATTTTAATGCCAATTTCTATTTTAGAACTCTAAACCCATTACAAGAATTTTAACACAAGACTTATCTTTTCTATCTAGATTCTAGTGATTCTAAACATGGAATAGGAATCTAAGAAGCGAAATGATGAAGGCAAGGGTCATAGATCTTACCTCCAGGAAGGATCAGTCCACAAATAGCTATGTTCCCTCAAAGAGTGCTTAGAAAAGTGATGAGAAGAAGTGATAGGGTTCAAGGGACTTAACTTGAGAAAAGAGTAACAATTACGCCCCGAAATCCGACGATCACTCGAGGTCCCAAAGATATATACCTCAAAAATGCGTACACATAGAAGCGCGCTACGAATTCACCCGTGGCCTCGCATTTTCCAACAGTGGTCTAATTGACCAAGTCAACCCCTAATGGCCTAAAGTTAAGTTCCCAACCCAAATTCCAAAACACTCCCAACGTCGCATTGGGAACCGAACCGAACACACTACCAAGTAATAAATGACCGTACGGACCTCTCGGAATTGACAAAATTCTGAAAAGATCTGCTTACTCAAAAGTCAACTTTGGGTCAAACGTATTCCAATTTGAGGCTCAAACCTCCAAAAGTCACTCCAAAAACTGTCGGAAGACCTAGGGAAAGGTTAACAGGGTAAAACGGTCAATAGCGCTATAACGACCAATGGGGTCGTTACATTATATACCAATTAAATAATCGCTCATTGTAGAGCGACAAGGAATAGAATTGGGGAAAGTACCTGAATCAGTAAACAAATGGGGATATCTCTCGTGCATATCGGGCTCGGTCTCCTAAGTAGCCACCTCAGCGGGATGATGCTTCCACTGAACCTTGATTGAAGCAATCTCTTTTGACCTTAGCTTTCTAACCTGCCTATCTAGAATCGCTATAGGCTCCTCCTTATAAGATAGATTCTCATAAAGCAAAACAAAATCCCAATGAACTATATAGGAACCATCAGAATGATACTTTTTCAGCATGGAAACATGGAAACCGGATGAACACCTGACAGGCTCGGTGGAAATGCCAACTCATAAGTAATATCTTCAACTTTACACAGAACCTTAAATGGGCCAAGGTACCTCGGGCTCAACTTGCCCCTCTTCCCAAATCGTATAATACCCTTTATGGGTGAGATCTTCAGAAGCACCTACTCATCCACTCCAAACTCTAAGTCCCAGAATTTCTGGTCTGCATACATTTTCTGTCGACTCTGGGCTACTAGAAACTTTTTCTGAATAAGTTTCACCCTATCCATAGACTCTCTCAACAAATATGTGCCCCACGGGCAAACCTCAAATGCATCAAACCAACCAATAGTAGAACAACAACTTCTAGCATACAAGGCCTCGAACGACGCTATATCAATACTCGAATGGTAGATATTATTGTATGCAAACTCCGCTAGGGGCAAGAACTGATCTAAATGAACATCAAAATCAATGACACATGCTCTCAATATATCCTCGAGTACCTGAATAGTCCTCTCAGACTGACCATCAGTCTGGGGATAAAAAGCTATGCTGAGGTCCACCTGAGTACCCAACTATGTTTGAAAAGCCTTTCAGAAATAGGAATAAACTGGGGACCTCAATCCAAAACAAAGGAAATACGGACCCCGTGCAATCGCACAATATCATGAATATAAACCTAGGCAAAATTTTTGCGGCAGTAATTTACTCCGAATCGGTATGAAATAAGTAGACTTAGTCAACCAGTCAATAATAACCCAAACTGTGTCAAACTTACCCAGGGTCTTCGGATGACCCACCGCAAAATTCATGGCAATTCTCTCCCACTTTTACACAGGAATGGGCATCCTCTGAAGCACCCCACCAGATCTCTGGTGCTTATACTTGTCCTGCTGACAATTCCCACACTTAGCCACAAAATCTGCAATATCTCTCTTCATCCTCCCCCACTAGTAGTGCTGCCTCAAATCTCGATACATCTTCGTGGTGTTGACACCTAACTTTTACCTCCCGTAATTTATTTTAAATGCTCGGAGTCCTTGGACAATAAATAAAATCAGCTGTGCACCCTAAAGGGTCTAGGTAATTTTTTACGAAATTATTTAGATAATATTTCACCCTTTTAAATTGATAAAGAAATCTCTAGGGTTATTTTTAAGTTTTGTGGAAATTATAGATATTCAAGGAATATTTTTATTGAAAATAATCAAAGGGCAAAAAACCCTTTTTGGATAATTATTTGCTTAACTAATTAAATCAAGGAAAATTAGATTAATGAGTAATTTTATTCCATTTTTATTGTCCAAGGCACTTTGAGTAATTAAAAGATTTGACCATTTTACCCTTTAAATCTTGATTCTATGTGTGTTTGCGCAGTTGCTTAATTTTCTTTCTTCTGGTTAATTAATTCAGAACCAGTATCTGCAAAATGGTGTTTTATTTTATTTATGAGTCGTGTTTTAAATTAATTAAGTCTAATAGACTAATAATTACTTTTATTTTTTCATTATTGTTTTTCCCCGACCCTCCACACACACACACACACACACACATATAAGCACCAGGCCCAGCGTTTTCAAAATAAAAGGACCGGACCGGTCCAATATGAGCCGGGGACACGGTCCACTATCAATTAAAAGAGAGGGGAGTAATACTCCTCTCTTTCGTCTCATTTTACAAAGACATTAGGGGTCATTTAGCAAAGGCGAAGAGCGGAAGGCGGCTAGGGGTAAAACCCTAGCGCCGCCCTAATATTCCTCCACCCCCCGCCTTTCAGTCCTGTCCCATGATATTTGGAGTGTGTAATATGAAGGAAAGGATGAAGCATTAATAGCTTCGTCCTTCTCTCCCCAAAAATCGGCCAAACAGGCCTTTGAAGGTACAACCCTCCCATTTTTATGTATATTTTCACCGTTAGTGTTAGTATTGAAGCTTGTAGACCATTTTTTTTTTTTACCTTGAATCTGGACCACGTGTTGGATTTGTGATTGAGACTTGTGTAAATCCACAAGTCCCACATTGGTAGTGTGTGATTTGAGAAGCATTCAAGGGTTTCTATTAGAAAAGGGGTTAGAAACCAAAAAGAGGCTGAAATTACTAATTTTTAAGTCTTTAAGAGTTCCATAAGTCAAAAATTTTAAGTTAACCTAAGGGTATTAGTTTTCTAGTTCTAAAATTTCTATCTTCTATTTTGTTTGTGTGGTGCTGTGGCTTTGAGTTTGGCATTGGAAGTGTAAGAGCCTCCAAGTTCTTTGTTTTCCCCTGGTTGCACTCACAAAAGATAAATACCTTTTAGTTTATTACTTTACATTTATATCTCTGTTAAGTTTAGTTAATAAGATTATGTGTGGTTTATGATAAAGCTTAAGTAGTGTTTTAGTTTATTATTTTTCACTTAGATTATGTTTATGTTATGCTTAGGTAATATGATTATGTGTGGTTTATGATAAAGTTTAAGTTAGTGTTTTAGCTTATTGCCTATATATCGAGTTTCTATATCATACTTAGTCAATGTGATTTTGTGTGGTTTAGGATAATGTTTAGGTTAATATGCCAGTTTATTACCTTTCCTTCCAGTTTTTGTCAATACTATGCTTAGTTAATATGATTGTTTGTGGTTTAGGACAAATGTTAAACTGTGTGCTTGTTATGATTGTCTTTTTTTAGATTTTATCTATATTATACTCACTTAATGAGATTATGTGGGGCTTAGAACATAGTTCTAGTTGAGAGGCTTGTTGTGACTCAGATTTTCCCTTTGGAACTTTTATTCATATCACGTTTGGTTAATATGATTAGGTGTCCTTTCTGTGTGTGGTTTGGAATAAAGCCTAAGTAGAGATGCTCGTTTTGACTTGGCATTTCCATTTAGATCTTCTTATTAGGTCCTGTTAGTTTAGTGGTGACTAAGAGTATTTAAGTGTGGCTTAGGCTATAGTTTGAGCAAAGAAATTTGTTTGATTTGGATTTCCCCCTGGATTTTCTGTTCTATCATGATTGTCCAAATATCAGTAAATACTTTATGTGAGGGTCTGGGATGTAGTTTAAGTTAATGTATTTGCTTGATGTGTTTTATAAGACTGTGTTTTAAATTGGGGCCAAAGTAGGTCTATTATATGTCATAAGGGGGTCTAGTCCTATATGTCCCATGTGATAGGCTTGGTTCGCGGGGGGGGGGGGGGGGGGGTGGTGGAGGGAGTTAGTTTGAAGTCACAAGCTCTTTGGTTGACTGATTTGCCTTATGTTCTTGTTTGTTGTTCATTTGGAGGTATGTCTTGGTCTAGAGGTCAATTAAGGAGGGAGTCAAGAGAGTGCCGCGAAGTAAGTTGTACGTCGGTTATGTGTGTCCTATCTGATCATGTGTTAGTTAGAAAGTTTAAAGTCTTGAACCTAGTTTGATCATGGTTTATCCTACTTAATCATATGTCTGTTTTTGAGAAGTTGAAGTCCTGATATGAATTGGACCTAGTTTGATCATGGTTTGTCTTGTTTGATTATATGTCTGTTTTGAGAAGTTGAGAGTCTGATATGAGTTAACCCTAGTCTGATCATTACTTGTCCTTTTTAAACATGTGTCTGTTGGGAAGTTGAAATCTTGCTGTGAAAGGATTTAGTCTGCTTATTATTTATCTTGCTTGATCATCTATTAGTTGGAAAGTTTGAAGTCTTGGGCCTAGTCAGGATATTGTTTGTCCTACTCTAAACATGGTTTAGTTTGGGAAGTTTGAAATCTTGCACCTAGTCTAGTTATTGTTTGTCCTGCTTGATCATGTGTTAATTGGGAAATTGTTGAAGTCTTATTATGAATGGACCTAGTCTGGTTATTATTTGTCCTGCCTGATTATGCATTTATTTTGGGAAGTTGGAAGTCTAAAAGGAACTGACCTGGTCTGACCATCACTCGTTCTACTTAATCATGTTGTTTGTTTGGGGCGTTGAAGTTTGATAGGTATTAGACCTAGCCTGATCATGTCTGTCCTATCTAGTGATGTTTCGATTCTAAAATAGTGAAAGTGTACTGTGTGTTTTTGTGGAATTCTACTTGTTTTACTTGGTAACCTCCTTGGCCTTAAGGGTGTTGGTGGTTACACGGGAATTAAGTGCCTTTGTTTGCCCTGATCTCTGCTGTTTCATCCAAGTCATACTTGTTTGGTTGAAAACTTGGCATTTTGGGTCACATTAATGTGTATTGAAATAAAGATCTTTAAAATGATTCTGGGGAGGGGAAAGGATTTAAATTTGATCAAAAGTGTTTCCTTTGGCTTTGCCTCTTGTCTGATTGTCTTGCTTTTGGTAAGTATGAAAGTTTGCTGAATATACCTCTGAGTAGGACCTATGGAGTTTTGCAGTTGTGTGGTGGTTGAGTCTAAAAGGTCTCCAATATTGCCATAATGAACTGGGTTCAGAGCAGTTCTAAGATTGTCTATGTTTGCTAAAAATGGGTAAATCACTTAGTCTAACAGGTTGGTTAAGAGGTAATTGTCATGTTTGTCTTAATCTAGCAATGAGATGTACCTACTCTGATAAAAAGGGCATAAAAATAAGGGTTTAAAGATTGGTAGTTTGACAAGGAGTGTGTATATATGTGTGAGTCTTTTGGTCCCTCATGTGTAGAAACTGTCCATGAATCATGTTTGTGTGAAAAAAAGCTTTATTTTGAGGGCTGATCATCTAGTTATACTAACTGCAAAGATAAAAAAAAAAAAAAAAAAGGGGAGGGTAATGGGATCTTTGTCATGAAATTTGCTATAGTTTGTCCTTGTGTGGCTTTTCCTGGATATTGTTGTGTTTCCCTTTTGATGTTGGGAGCTGAGTTCCTTTAAAAGGAGGGGTGATAAGGTTAGAATGATGGTGCTTTGAAGTCTGTTGATATGTCTTTGTGTGGTTTGATCCTGATGGAAAAGAAAATGTCTGCTCTCTCTTTTGAAATACAATGTGGTTAAGAACAAAGACCTTTTCATGATCATAGTTTTAGTTTGAAGTTGTTAGGGAAAACTAGGTTGTTATTATTTGCTATGTGTTTATGGTGTGTCTTTTCTTAGTACATCATACTTGGAATTGGCCATAAAGGTCTTTAAAATCTGGACACAGTCTTTATGAATCAGCTAGTTTTCTATTGTTTGGTATGCGTTTATGAGGGGTCTGTTCCTAGTACTTACAACTGATTTTGGTCACAAAGAGTCCTAAAAGCTGGATTTTGGTTTCACGAGTTCATTGTAGGAAGTTATGACATAGTTGGATAGTTGTGAATCTGCCTAGGACCTTTGGTGTTGTCCTTTGGATGATTAGGGTGAGGCCATAGGATGAGGGGAAAGGTTTTAGGAGAGGAAAAGGTGAGCCTGGGCATGAACTGGAGGTAGTGACCAATGGGGCCTGTGATCCTTTTGGCCGAAAGGAGATTCGAAAGGAGATGGGGAGGTGATGACGCCACCCTATCCTGTTTCCCTTTCAGGGGCTTGAAACTTTTCTTTCATCTTCTTAACCCTCTTCTCATGATCTTGGGACTCACAAAGGTCTCAGGTAGGGAAGAGCAATCTAACCATGTCTAAAAAGGAGGTGAAGATACACCTAGAACTAAATGAGCTACTATTAACACTTCTCAAGTCTAATTGTTATATGATTCCCACCTTGCCTTCTAAAAGTTTATTTTGTTTGAGAGGTCTACTGTTTTGAGCCTTATTGTTTGAAATTAGTTGTGTGTGAGGAAAAATAGGGCGGCAAGTGCGGTGTGGTGACATGAATACATACCGGCGAGTGGCCGAGTGTGACCGGTTACTTGTCATTCAATTATGTTTTTAGCCATGTGTCTTTTATCCCCATTTGCCTAACTTGTTTATCCATGACTGATGCTTGAGACTCTGCTATCTTGATTTATTGATTGAGACTTGCTTTTTATGTGATGTTTGGGATTCCTTGTTTGCCAAACTGTGATCATGTTATAAAGCCATTTCTTGCTTTTTTTTTCCTCTTCTTTTATTCTTTAGGAAAAGCCTCTGATTAGTCTAAGTATGTTAAAAGACCACCTTTAGGAACCAAAACTGTTTTAAGGCTATTTGGCTGAGTGCCCATATGACTTGCCCATTGGGAATCTCTTTTTCCTTTAACAAAAGTCTTCAAAACTTACCTATTTACTAACAAGTGGCCCTGATTCATGAACCAACTTGTTATGTGCTTGAGTTAATAAAAAAGGGTAAATTTCTTTTGGAAATTGCCAGTTTAAATATGTACTTAAAAGGTCTAAATGCTGTCAACTTCTTTTTACCTGGGATAAGTGACATTGCTATGTGCCTTCATTGTCTAAAGCCCTCTCCCAGGCCCTTCTCTGTGAATGTTATGCTTGTTTTTAGGCCTAGTCGTGTGTAAACTTGAGGTTACTTGGGATAGGATGTATGCCATCATCTAAACTAGTGTAACCATGTCTTGTTTCTGCTAGGAAATGGCTTGAACCTTAATAAATGGGTAAGTCTAGTTGTCTGAACATTTGTATTTGGAATATTTATGATGAGTCCTGGGCTAAGTGTTGTCTGAAAAGAGACAAGCTTGTATTTGACCATAAACCCCCCTGTATTGGCTTTGGTATGTCTGATTTGTTTCAGCTCACCCTTTTGCTACTTTGACCATCTTAACAAGTCCATGTTTTGACTGATCATTATCCATGCCCACCTCTAAAGCAGTTGTGTGCATTACCTTTATTATCATCCAGTCATGGAACTGCGTTTGCCCCTCATTACTTATACTTGCTGATTATCTAGTCTCATTTAGATGCTGTTATTGGCTATGTTTGATATGAATGTCTGTCTTTAGAGTATGACACTTGACTGCCATTTGTTTGTCAGTCTGCTTGAAATCTATTGCCAATCCTAAGTTCTGTACTCTCTTTTTCTCTAGCTTGGATGTATTGGTTGAGATAAAACAATGGTAGTTCGGGGTTGTCTAGGCCTTTTCGGTGTTACCATGTTTGGGGTTCTTAGAAGCCCTTGGAACTTATGTGACATCAGTAATACAAGGCAAGGACTTAGTCCCCATGCCATTGGAAAATCTCTAATCAAAACGAATCCACTCAAAAATGGGGCAAGTTATAACAATATGAGTACCTTTTATGTTTTTATTTTTATTTTTTATATCATGTATAGTTTGGTTATTCGTGAGAAGATCAGTGTTTATAGACTAACCGGGTTCCTTTCTTCCCCTCCCCCCCCCCCCCCCTTTTCCTCACCCTCATGGCCATTCGGGTTCAGTCAAAGCCTACTGGCCCAATAGGAAATTAATTCAAATTGAGTCCGCAAAGTTGAAGTAGATAGCGAGGTGCGCAGAAGGCCCAGCCATGGGTGAAAATGGCTAGGGGCTTGGTACGCCCCTAGGTTAACTCTACTCAATTGTCATTCCATTTTATGTGTTTAAAGCTTTGATGTATTTGTAATGTATCAAACTCATATTATAGTGGAAAATGTTATGGTTGGAATTAGCTGTCTTAGGACAACGGTAATTATACCGCTTAGATGACTTTAGGTCACCAATGAATATTCAAAACCCCGATCAAATTCAGCGGTTTCTTAAGGCTAAGTAAAAATGGGATTTCCTAAAAAAATTTTCAAGTGAAATCAATATTTCAAATTCCAAACAGTTTAAAGCAAAAATTGGTGATAAAAGGCATTTTTTTAGAAGCTTAATAACTCCTGTTATAAACTCCACTATAAACAAACTCATTTTTCTCAAGTTTGTACAAAAAGAGATTCTTTTTTACAACTACTTTAAATAATTTTGGGCCTTAGCCCACGGATAATCTCCAATCAAAATGGCAAACCTTGTATCATTTATAAATTTCAGAAAAAGATGGACCAATTCCATATTCAAACCTTTGCAGGGACCGGAATTTGATAAACGAAATGTGTATACAACTCATTTTTCCTGAAAATTGAAACAAAACCAAACCTTTTTGCATAGGCTTTCGTATTTTGCGCTGGTAAAACGCCAAAAAGATGAGGATAGACGGCTGAGATATACTCCTTTGGACACATGAAAACACCCTTTTATAATATAAAAAACCAAATCGTAATATAAATTTCCAGATAAGAGTGAACATACCAAAATGGATCGACACGAGCCAAAGTATGAGTATGACATAAACTTAATTCTAAAAACCAAAACCTCTCTTTTCCCTCTATTTATGAAATAAAATATACTTCTTGTATATAAAAGGAGACTATTTATACCGGATATTGTAAATTCGAAAACTACGATACCCTGTATATTAGGGGAATAATTCAAATTCTTTCCAAAAAATGATAAGCAATTCTTTTTGCGAGAATAAACATGAAATAGAAAGTTCAGGCAAGTACTCATACTTTAGAATTCGAAGGTCAGCCGTATAATACAGATCCTTAATATTGGGGTGCCTAACACCTTCCACAGGGGATCATCAGAACCCTTACCTAGAACTCTAGATTACGAAGGATTTTTTACTGTATTTGAATAAACCCTTCAAAATCGATTTTCCTAATTTCCTAAAACTTAGGTGGCGACTCTTTTTAACAAAAGTCCGAAAGAGCATCAACGAGTTCGTAGTATCCTTTTATGCCTTAACACCACGTAAAAAATAAACTGTTACATGTGGCACCTAGATGAATGGAGTACCTCAAACTATGGGCCTCGATCAAAATCAAATGAATCTAGTCACCAACACGAGGAACGCACATGCGTCCCTTGATCCTCAGAATGCCCTCACTATCAAGCATGGCCTCCTTGGCCTCACCTTTCAAAACCTTCACACGAATCTTACACAAATGGGCATCCTCAAACTCCTGGGCCCTAATCTGCTCCAAGAGAGACAACCTCACCTCAACACAAGCTAAGACTCTACCTGGAATTGAAATATCAAGGAGCATAAAGCTGTTAGCCGAAGTCAGAACCTCTATGGCTAACGGGTGCACAAAAGCAACCAATCGGGCCAAGCTACCCATACTCACTGCCTTGCGACTCAAGGAACAACATTAGCCTTCCCTGGATGATAAAGAATAGATCTGCCATGGTCCTTCAGGAGCTCTATCTATCGGCGCTACCTAGAGTTAAGATCTCTCTGGGTAAACACGTGCTAAAGAATACGGTGGTATGTGAAAACCTCACAATTTTCCTATACAGATAATGCCTCAAAATCTTCAAAGCGAAGACCATAGCTAGCAACTCCAAATCATGGGTAGGGTAGTTCTTCTCGTGGATCTTTAATTGATGGGAAACATAGGCAATGACTTTATCCTCTTGCATCAGCACGGTACCAAAACCAATACGAGATGCATCACAATATATTGAGAAATCCGTACCCTCCACGGGTAATACCAGAATCAGGGTTGAAGTTAGAAGAGTCTTGAGCTGCTGGAAGCTCTCTTCACAAGCATCATATCACTGAAAGGGAACTTCTTTCTGCGTCAATCTAGTCAACAAAGAAGAAATAGAAGTGAAGCCCTTCACAAATTGGCGGTAATAGCTGGCTAACCCCACAAAGCTATGAATCTCAGTCACAGTACTGGGCCTCGCCCTATCTCTAATAGCCTCAATCTTCTTTGGATCAACCATGATCCCCTACTTAGACATAATGTGGCCCAAGAATGCCACAGACTCAAGCCAAAACTCACACTTCGAAAACTTGGCATAAAGCTCCTTCTCCTTCAATAACCTAAGAACAATCCTCAACTGATACTCATGCTCCTCCCTACACTTCAAATACACCAAGATATCGTCGAAGAATACAATGACGAAGGAATCAAGATATGCCTTGAAAATGTCATTCATCAAAGTCATAAAAGCAGCTGCGGAATTCGTAAGCCCAAATGACATCACAAGAAACTCCTAATGACTATAACGAGTACTAAAGGCCATCTTCGGAACATCCTCGGCCTGAATTTTCAGCTGATGGTAGCCTGACCTTAGATCAATCTTCAAAAATACCAAAGCACCCTAAAGTTGGTCAAACAAGTCATAAATGCGAGGAATGGGATACTTATTATGAATGGTGACCTTGTATGTACCGATGGTAATCTATACACATCCTTATCGTACCGTCCTTCTTCTTTACAAATAAGATAGAAGCATCCCAAGGGGAGACACTCGATCTAATAAACCCCTCACTCAAAAACTCAGAAGTCGCTCCAAGCTCCCTCAACTCGACGGGTTCCATCCCACAGAGGAATAGAATGGGGCGCGTGCCCGGATTCAAATCAATACGAAAATCAATGTAGCGGTTGGGTGGCATACCAGGCAAATTAGAACGAAAGACCTCTGCGAACTCTCATACAATTGGCACGGATTCAAGGGGTGGAGAGTCAACGCTAGTATCACGAACATAGGCTAAGTAAGCCAAAAAACCCTTGATAACTAACTTTTTCGTGCAGTGATAGGAAATGATCTTCTTCAGAGCGGGGCTTGGAGTACCCCTCCACTCTAATCTAGGAATCCTAGGCATGGCTAATATGATTGTCATGGTGTGACAGTCTAAGATCACATGATACGGTGAAAACCAAGTCATACCCAAAATAATATCAAAGTCTACCATATCCACAATTATCAGTACCTACCCAAGTATCATACCCCATAAAAGTAACTATGCAAGACCAAAAGACTCGATCATCAAGAATCGACTCTCCAACCTGAAAAGAGATCAACAGTAAAGCACATTAAGACGGTCATAGTCAAATCCCAACCAATGTAATGATAGGTAGATACACAGGAGAAAGTAGACCCTAGATCAAACGAGACCGCCCGGATCAAGACTCGATGTCGAATAGAAACAATACCTAAGATCAAGACGGAGACCTCTCGCCGTCAAAGTTTACCTCGTTAAAAGTTAAATAGCAAAGACCACCACCACAGCCATTCTAGCCTAACTGTGCCTCTCTTTGAGCGGCTCGAGTACTGCCTCTACCTGAATGGTATCCACCCCGAGATTGAAGAGATCCATTACGGCCTGACTGAGCACCGCCTCTGGCTAACGAACCACCCCGGCACTAGATGGTGCCGGAGCCCTGAGAGTCTAGAACTAGAAACCCTATTGGAATCCAATCTGTCCGAATCTAGGATAATCTCTTATAAAGTGGCCAGAATCACCACAAACATAGCAAGCTCTGGGGCCTGGAGGTCGATGCACGAAAATTGACGAACTGGAAGGACCACCACTGGCCACCGTCGATAGTAAGAACCACCCACGTGGACCGGTTCAAAGGCGCAACCACTGGGTCTAGAGGGACCACCTGACAAAGCCTGTAATGTGACTGAATAGGGCGGTTGAGGGCTAAATGATAAGATCTGGATGACTGGCTCCCGCCTCTGTAGCAAGAATCGCTATAACCACCAAGATAATGCGACCTTTTTCACTAGACTTCTTTCAAAGATCGAGTCTTGGAAGACTCGACACTCATGGCATGATCAACAATCGCCCGGAACGAAGATCCCAAGGCCACTAATCGGAGACAAGCAATACGGAGCGAATACGCAAGTCCACCCATAAACCTACGACCTCTCTCCTCCTCCGCGGGGATCAACCGAGCAAAGATACCTAGCCAAAAATAGACATCCAGCCTCATACTCTGACATGATCATACCTCGCTGTCGCAAGTGAAGGAACTCATCTCTATGCTCATCCTTCAATGTACGCGACACATACTTTCCAGAAAGCTCCCAACCGGGGTCCGAGTAATCGGTGCGCGCCTTTGACCGTTCCGGCTATCAATGAAAGTCCTCCAACAAGTCTTCGCGTCGCCGCGAAATTGAAATGACACTTAATCCATGCCATGAGACTCCACAACACCCATCTTATGAAATCTCTCATACATCTCCATAATGAACTCATAAGAATCCTTGCTACGCAAGCCAAAGAACTTTGGCGGGTCCATCTTCAGTAACCTCCCAATAAGCTTCTGGTCTTCAACGGTTAAAGGCTGAACTGCCATGGGTCTAGGAGCACCCTCAAGGACTAGAATGCCACCTTAATGTGGGGCCATAGTAGCAGCAAATGCATCTTATAGTGTGGCCCCCGCCGTGAATACCCCCACCGAGTCCGGGAACCACTGGGAGCAAGGGGCACCCCATACGGTACGTCGTTAAGACGAAGAATTACTTAGGCCATGATATCCTAGAATTCCAATCGACATAGCATCGTGGCGAGTAAGGCCCAGCCCCTCACCTCCCCCCCCGTCGCCCGTGCTATCCTCAGCCGACGCTCCGGAGAAATGCACATGCTCTGGCCTCTCCGTCTAGCCACATAGGCCCCACCCCTGGCCGGTGCGGCTCCCCTACCTCCAGCTCAATCGTGACCTCTCGCCTGAACTCGTCCTTTGGTGCCTGCCCCAGCAACGGACTCAGGCACCTTGTCCCTCACAATGGTAGCTCGTGTCCTCACCATCTTTAAGAAAAAAAATAGATCGTATACCAATTAGACAAAGCCAAATACCAATTTGAATAAAGTATACGAAGGAATGAAAGAAGGTGAAATTTCCTAAATGCCCTATAGTCACGTACAAGTAAAGAGCTCATTGTAACGATCCACTAGATTCTACTAGACATGCTCTTACACTCATAGATCGAGTAACTTAGGGCTCTGATACCAACTTGTCATACCCCAACTCGGGGGATCGTGCGGTACTTACCATTTCCCACCTCGGTAGGCGAAATCTTTCCCAATTCATTCATTCAACCACAATAAATCAATCAAGGCAACGAGTATAAGTCTCAAACATAGATAATAATAAAGAGAGTGAATAAGTATGGAAGTAATACATAAATCCCAAGGAATTTGGCTAAGGCCGTACAAGAGCCACTACCTACAAATACTATACGTCTGAATATGAATACAAGTCTAAAAATGGAACAATGTCTCAGAATATCAAATAAGACAAGTAACTAAGAAGGACTCAGGACTCTGTCACATGGCACAAAAGTAGATCCGGTCACAAACTCTGCACTCAGAAAGAATGCAGCTCGGTAAAATCAGTACAACAACATGTACTGAGTAGGCATCATAGGCCGACAACAGTTAGAAAATCATATATAATAGAAAGAGACTGAAAAAGTTAGCATGCTCACAATCAGAATAAACTCAAATCAATCCAATTACCGAATCCACATAAACCACCAAGTCTAACCAATTACCTCAAATCCGCTATAATTTCAATCCACACCTCAAGAACTACTATCAAGTACACATATCACCAAGAATCAATCATCAACAAGTCCCAAATCATGCCAATAATAAATATGAGATGAATAAAATCCATATGCAATGATACACACTTGCTTCGGGTGGAATATCTCATCGCTCGATAAATATGACCCACAGACCGCTAAGTCCATAAACCGTCGTTTAACGCACAACCCTATCCAATTATCAGTGTTATGGAACATACAACCCGATCACAGTCAGTGTTGCGATACGTGCAACCTGATTGCAGTTAGTGTTACAGTGCACAATGAGATCCCAACATATATATGTGAATGAGTGAAAGCATGATAACAATGCCAACAGGAATATATAATCAATGGTGCCACACATGGACACAAATCTCACTGACAATAACAATGTCATAATCCTTACTTCCTTTTCTAACAACCTCATTCATGATAATATATGCTTTCCGACACACAAGTAATCACTAAGCATCAACTTTCTAAAATCAATCACGTGTCGTACGAGTCAACAACTCACATTAAGCAACAATACAATGGAACACAGTAAGGCAACAAGTCATAAATCACAACAATACCAACCTAAATCTTTCATCCTAACTTCATACCCGAAGGTTTACATGCTTTCTCCAACAATAATTAAATAGACATATAATCCACTAACCGAAAGGTAAGCCGTAACTTAACAGGACCGTCGAACCATCACACCTTGGCCTGGCCTTTTCGTCACGCTTTCAAATACTCCAAGTCTATTCATAATCGAATTCTATATTAAAAACCACGAATAATGACACCCATATTGCATATACCGCTAGCTAGGTCAAATTCTAACCCAAGGAAATTGGAGAACCAGGCTCACAAAGGTAAAACGGAAAATTGAAATATAGAACATGCAATTCAAGCTCTAGGTGATCTGTTACACCTCGAAAATTTCATGTTGTTGTGTCGTAAGTAGACTAATGCGGGCTTAAGGTTAACGAGGCTTTATGACCAAGAGTGGTACTGTGTAATTTTAGAGCGCGTAAGATAAGATTTTGAAGTTATTTGAATTGGTGAAATAAAGGTTGATAAGGACAAATGAAGTATGTTTGTGTTTAGGAAAAGTTTCGTAAACTATTGCGTGATTGTTTGGTAATGCCTTGAGAGGAGTTAAAAGGGTTTTGATTGCCAAGGTTTGTTTAAAAAAGGT